>NW_022631031.1:9442364-9772484 GCF_010015895.1 Lontra canadensis | reverse complement strand
AAAAAAAAAAAAAGTCATTTAAACCAAGAAAAAGGAAAATTCTATGAGGAACGTTTGATAAAAGTGGGATTTTAGACAATAGGCATCCTAATTCACTACTGAAGATTTACACTTAGTGTAAATTTTTTGCTGGTATTTGGTAACACCTATAAAAATGTTAAATATACAAACCTTATAATTGAACAACTCTACTTCTAGGAATTTAGAATTGTCACTCTAGACACATCATATATAAGGGTATTCCTTTACAGCACTGTTGATTAATAAAGGGAGTAAGGAAAGCTATGTCTGCTAGGAAACTATTACAGAATGGAAGAGCCTGACTCCATTTTTAAAGTGAGACTGCTAGAAATACCAATATGAAAACATGGTAACATTGTTAAAATTTAAAAAAGCAAAGTTCTATGGCAGATACTTCTATTTAGTTACCAAGTCACATTTCTTTTTCCTCCAGGTCACACAGTTAGACTACATTTCCCAGGCTTCCCTGCAGTAAAGTGGGTCATGTGACTATAGCTGGCCAATAGAATGTGGGCAAAAGTTCCACTTTCAGGCCCTGCCCATGACAGCCTCCCTGTGATCTCTGATGGTTCTTTCATATCCCCACCAATGCAAGTAAAGATACCAGATGAAAGCAGCCTGGCTTTCCAAGTTTCCAACTTAATACAAAGCTGCCAAGGAGTACCATCCAACCAAAGACACCACACACTGAACCATTCTATGAGTGAGAATTTAAATTTTATTACATGAAACCACTAAAAATTTGAGCTTGTTAAGGAGTTATCTTGTAACTTGTAACCTGACAAATACAGGTCACACTGATACATCATACAAAAATATAAAGATAAATATTAAACCTTTAATGGCTGTTCTCTCTCAGAAATGGGACTAAAGATCAGGGAAGCAGAAAAGGATGCTTCTGCTTTTCACTTTATACTTCTCTGTGCTGCTTGACGTTTGTTATCATTTTACATTTATTAAAAGAGTTCATGTAAATCAGATAGCTGTTGAAATGTCAAAGGTTATCCTAAACAAACTTCCAGCTGTCCACAGTATTACAGACTGCCTTCTATCGCTATTATCAACAGAAGAGGGGGCGCCTGGGTGGCTCAGTTGGTTAACGTTGGACTCTTGATTTCAGCTCAGGTCATGGTATTGGTCGTGAGATCAAGCCCCCCATCAGGCTCTGCACTCACTGTGGAGTCTGCCTGAGATTCTCTCCCTTCCTCTGCCCTTCCCCTGCTTGTGCAGGTGAGCAGGCATGCTCTCTCTCAAATAAAGAAATAAAATCTTAAAAAAACAAAGAAACAATTATCTAATTTATAATGGCCTACACTTCAGCCTTTATTATTTCCCTTGAAATGTCTTCATTTTTGTACTTACTAGCTTATGCTAATCTTTTATGAATTTTAAGATTTATAAAATGAAATTTTACATTTAATTTTTTTTACATTTAATTTTTGATTTTCACCTTTAATATTCTAATACTTTATGCAAAGAAGGAAAAGGTATATCATGACTTAAAATTGTAAATTCCATTTTCAATAAGTAAAATATTTGTGAACTAAGAGCACATTCCATTTCTTTATTTTACATGAAGCGATAGTAACTTATTGAATCCTTTACCCTTTCTCTCAAAATTTGCAATAATTTTTAAAACATTCACCTTTTCACCCTTTGATGTTTTCTAAATCTCTCTAGATCATTTTTCCATCTGGATTCTTTGGGAGGAAGGAAGGACAGAATACTACTAGAATGACTACATCCTTTGTACTATGCTATTCCAACTATAAAAAAAATATATAAATCATAGAATCCTTTATAGAACTTCATATTTTTTTAAGAGTCTATTTGTTTGTCCGAGAGAGAGCGCAGAAACAGGGAGAGAAGAAGCAGGCTCCCCACTAAGGAAGGAGCACGATGCAAGACTCAATACCAGGATCATGACCACAGCTGAAGGCAGACACTTAAACCAACTGAGCCACCCAGATGTCCCCTTTATAAAACCTTAAACCTCTGAGGCTTCCTTGAATGTCCTGTAACTAGCAAGTAAATTTTGGCTGATACGTTCCTTCATTTATTTTTGATAATTAAAATGTATAAATAAGATCCCTCCCTGTTTGACACTTCCTCATTCTCATCTCCTTATTCATCTCAAATATACATGAGTCTATTACTAGTGAAAAGTTCTTGATTGTTCCTACTACCCCTGTCTGCTTGCCTCAGAACATGAACTTAAAAAAAAGAAGAATTTTTAAATAATTGCTATTATTTTAAAAATGAAACCACACACAAAATATTAAACAAATTTTTCACTGGAGTATGTAATATGTGTGTAATGTATAATTTGTGTTAAAAAATTTAAGTTATATTAAATATTATTTTAAAAGTTATATATCGGGGCACCTGGGTGGCTCAGTGGGTTAAGCCTCTGCCTTCGGCTCAGGTCAGGTTCTCAGGGTCCTGGGATCGTGCCCCGCATTGGGCTCTCTGCTCAGCAGGGAGCCTGCTTCCCTTCCTCTCTCTCTCTGCCTGCCTCTCTGCCTACTTGTGATCTCTGTCTGTCAAATAAATAAATAAAATCTTAGGAAAAAAAAGTTATATATCCACTAAATTTACATGAAATTTGCATATAAGCATTACAAGATCTGTCAGGGTACCAACACGAACAAATTACTGTGCACTATAAACAGAATGCCAAACAGACAGAAATGTCAACACCGGAATTTGTTGGCTGGGATATACCTAAGTGCTCGTAGCTTTTCTTTGCTCTTGTACTCTGTCTTCATGTTTTTTATGTCATTGTCTTATTTTTCCCTAAGGAACCACAATTTATGTTCCATAGTTTGCACAGCTGATTTCAGCTAGGGTTGGCAATGGCAGAAATTCCCCCATATCTCTCAAATCCCAATTCTGTTGCTGTATTTCTAAATGCTTACCCTGGGTGAGGATGGCTGGCTCACACATGCTCTGAAGAGGGAAAGAGATTCAACTTTAAAGGCGAAAAGCTGAGGAGCTTACATCTGATCGGCTCAAATGTGGGTGAAAAGGAGGCAAGAGCATCTGCTGAAAGGAAGAGGGAAAGACTATGGGGCTTGAAAAGGTTGTTTAAGTTCAGCACAGACACTATGAGAAGGGGGTAAGGATAAGGACAAGAACTGACACAAAGTAAAGCAAAGAAAGTCTCTATTACAGGCTCGTTTTTACCATTTGTAAAAACTTCTAACTCGTTCTGCAATGCTGAGTTGCAAACAAAAGCCCAATCATGTCACTGCACAGCTTAAAACTCTACAAGGGCTACCCACTGCTCTTAGGAAAAAGTTTACTCCTTCATGTGGCACATGAGACCCTTAGCCCCCTAATTCCCTCTGGCTTCTGCACACCAATCCCAGCACCTACGTGCTAACCATCCTGGTTGGTGAGCAGTTTTCCAAAGAGTTACTAACCTTCAGGATGTTACACATGCTGTTCCTTCCAGACTTCTTGCCTAAAGCAGGGATTTTAAGTTACCTTCTTAGGTTGAGATGGACGATACAAAGGCTAGAAATCACAAGCAAGATACTAGAAAAAAATTTGCCAGTTTATAGCTTGAAGTAATGGTATGAGTCAAACATTAAAATGTAGAGTGACCAGATGGGCTGTTTAGAGATATCTAACTGAGGTCACTTGAACTTTGCCTGCCCTCAAGATAGAATCTTGACCTTAATCCAGTTCACTGGGAATATTTTATTCCCAACAACAGTCTTCAATTCACTACAGTATCAATTAAAGGACAGGAAACAAATACCTGATTCCACGATTCTGTTAACCAAGAAAAGAACCATTTTATCTGTTTAAACTATTTTCACCATTCAAAATAAATGATTATTCAATCTAATTGCTTAAAAAAAAAAAAAAAAAGAAAAAAATTTTTTTTTTTTAAAGAAAGCGATTGGGGTCCCTGCCTGGCTCAGTTGTAGAGCATGCACTCTTTTTTCTTTTTAATTTTTTTTTTAAGATTTTATTTATTTATTTGACAGAGATTACAAGTAGGCAGAGAGGCAGGCAGAGAGAGAGGAGGAAGCAGGCTCCCCGCCGAGCAGAGAGCCCGATGTGGGGCTCGATCCCAGGACTCTGAGACCGTGACCTGAGCTGAAGGCAGAGGCTTTAACCCACTGAGCCACCCAGGCACCCCTAGAGCATGCACTCTTGATCTCAGGGTCATGAGTTCACACTCCACATTGGGCCCAGAACCTACTTAAAAATAAATAAACAAATAAAAGGGTTTGTTTTTTTTTTTCCCCCCAAAGAACAAACAAATGAACAAATGAAAGGGAGAGAGGGGGCAGGACAGACGGAGGGATTGAGGAAAAAACTATTTTTCCAAAAGCTCCCCCAGAGTTTTCCCAAGTCCTTAGTGTCTTGTTTTGTTTTTGGGGTTGTTTTTTTTCCCCCTTCCCACTTACATAGAGAGTTTTCCAAAAATTCCTGAAGGTGGTAAGGGAAAAGGAGTGATACTTTCAGGAGTCAATGACTGATCGGCATTTGAATTCATTTAGGGAAAGATCACCTAAAGAATAAGTGTAAATAAAAGGAAAGGAAGGCCAAGAAGAAATAATAGTGTTGGAATAATAAAGAAGACTCAGCAGACTCACCAAAATTTCCAAAATGACTTCCTACTACAGGAGAAACAGGTGACTGACCAGCCCAATGATTCCATTCTGCCCAACTTATGTTTCCCTTGGTATTAAAAAATTATTATTCTGATAAATAAGCTTTGTTGATCCCAGTATACATTTTTCACAGCAAAATACCTAGCATAAATACTAACTAGAAGACAGGCTCACTTTTAGGTGCTAATCTGATGATATTAACTAATATCCAGGTGAAATCCTCTTCTTCCGTATCCAAATGATCAAGAGGTCTCCAAAATCCTCTATTCCTACTACACCAGGGCCAGACTTCAGCTGAATTTTCCAGAGTTAATAGTTGGTACTATCAACAGATAGCTTTGGATAGCAAGCGTCCTCAGACCACTGTTCTAAAATAAAAACAGGGAAGAAGGCAAATCAGTTAAGCCTCAGGCTCCTGATATTATTGGCTCACATCATGACCTCATGGGTTGTGGGAATGAGCCCCGCTCAGCAGGGAGTCTACTTGAACATTCTTTACCTTTATGCCCCCCACCACTGACTCACAAATGCTTTCTTCTCACTTTAAAATAAATAAACAAATCTTAAAAAAAAAAAAAAAAAAAAGAGTGCTTGGACCATTGCTGAGCTGCTCATCTTTTCCAGCCCCGCACAACAGTGCTGACATTTGGCCACATCCGATCTTCCTTGGGACCAGGCATCCTTCAGTGAGACCCATGAGTAGACTTAACCCAAAAAGACCAGGTCCTCTGTGGCTAGTCACAGCCATACACGCCCTTACAGCTACTCCATGTGGCAACCACCTAACCCAGATGGCATGAGAGTTGAGATGGATGGGAAAAGCTATGGTCTGGGGAGAGGTTTTGTGTGAATAGGCAATCCAGCATCCTAGTTAAGAACAGCGCTGTAAGGTCAAAAAAACCAGGAATGCAAACTCGGCTCTACCACTTACTAGAGGCGTGAAATTCTAAAACTTAAACACTCTGAACCTCAAGTTCCTCATGAATAAAACTGGACTAAAAATCTATCTCATAGGATCAAATCCTTCTATGTTGGTGAGTCATTCAGCACATGGTACATGTTCCATAATTGACCACTGAAACCACAGTGACTACTGTTGTGAGGATTCAGGTTCCTACGGGCAAACTGATCTGTAAACCAACCTCCACACGGACACAACACAATGGCCAGGGGCCACAGACTAGTGCTGCCTGGATGGACAATACCCCATGCTGAGGATGGGAGAGGCGCCGAGAGGGAAGGGGGGGTTAAGGAAGCCTAAGTGTTTAAGGACAGGATCTGAAAGTAGACGTTCTTTTGCTGTTCTCTGCCACCCCCTACTGATTCAGAGCAACAAATACAGGTCCCCTGCTTCAGAAACTTTGAGGGAACAGAATGCTTAGAGATACAGTGCCACATGAGGAAGTCCTCTAGCCATGGAACTTAACAATGGGCTGGAAGAAAAGAGGTGTGAAACATAACCTGGCATAGTTACCCCGAGTAATTAGTTACCCTCCACTTTTGAGTTACTTCACGGTGTTCAGATTCTACCAATTCAACCAGCCATTCATACCCTTTGATGCTCATGGGAAAAGAAGATAAATTCATTCATAAAGCTCAACTCAAATCTTAGCTGCACCACCTACTAGCTATGTGACTTTGGACAGATCATCTCATCTCTCTGGTCCTTTTTCTCTATATTTCTCAAACTAAGGTAACCACATAGATCTTGCACAGGTACTACTAGGAATAAACCGGGATATTTAAAAGCACCAGTCCTGATTGTTTAATGTGTATTTCCTTCACTTTTGTTCAGTAAACTACAGGTCCCTCTTCCTGATTCACTGCAGATGTTATCTTAGGGTAAGGCATACTCTGGCAAACAAAGACTTTACACCCTGTGTCTGACCCTGAGGGATTCCAAACAAGGAGGGAGCATGGTGGCCAACTCTGGGTAACCCATGTATAACTGCTTGGTCGATACCAGCCTTCCTCAAATTCAAAACTGAAACTGAATTTTACTTTTTCCCTCCAAAACCATGTATTTTTCCTCTATTCATTTGTGTTCCCCCAGACTTTTTTTTTTTTTTTTAAGATCTATCTATTTAGGGACGCCTGGGTGGCTCAGTTGGTTAAGCAGCTGCCTTCGGCTCAGGTCATGATCCCAGCGTCCTAGGATCGAGTCCCACATCGGGCTCCTTGCTCGGCAGGGAGCCTGCTTCTCCCTCTGCCTCTGCCTGCCATTCTGTCTGCCTGTGCTCGCTCTCTCTCCCTCTCTCTCTGACAAATAAATAAAATCTTAAAAAAAAAAAAAAGATCTATCTATTTATTGGGGGGGAGGGGCAGAGGGCTAGAATTCCAAGCAAATTCCCTGCTAAGCGCAGAGCCTGACATAGGGCTAGATTCACACCCCCAAGATTATGACCTGAGCAGAAACCAAGAGTCGGGCACTCAACCAACTAAGCCACCCAGGCACCCCCTTCCTGACTTCTTATTAATTGCACCACCACTTTCACTAGTCACCAGGCTTAAAATTAAAACTCCCATACTTCTCACTTCTTTCTATCCATCTACCAATTCAGCCAGAATCCTTCCTTCAGGCTCCTTTGTGCCCATTTCTTCCTTCCATCCCTCTTACCACACCTTAGCCCTTGTCCTCTTCATCTCCTCAATTGTAAGTGAATTACCTGTAGAAACGGTCTCCATTTTCCAACCTGGAGTCCAGGAACTTGACAACACTACCGATGTTTATAAAAAGAAATGGACATTGGTACGTTTGCGGGAACCTGGGAGATGAGGGGGAACAACAGCTAAAACTCAGCAAAGATGACAAAGAAGACGACCACTGTTTTTTTGTTTTGTTTTGTTTTTTAAAAATTCTTTTAAAAATTTAAAAAATTCTCTTGTGTCAGCACAAGAGAATGAAGACACAGGGATCTAGAAGTTATGGTTGGAATGGAGATTGGGAAAGTCCTCCAAATATAAAAAATAACAAATGAAAACAGTTTCCCTATACATAGTATTCCATACAGTTGTCTATTACACATATGGACCCTAATCCACAGTCATAATTATTTCAAGAATAGTAACAGCAGCTAAAACATTGTGTCCTTACTATGCGCCAGACACTGTTACGTGATGTACAGGTATTCCCTCCCTTGGTCCTTACCACAACCCATGAAATACATTCTGGCTTCTGCCTTTCTGCCTCTCTTGATCCCACAGAGGGTTGTCCTGAAGACATTCAAGCAAATCCACACCGGAGTTCACGCAGGCAAAAACTGAGGCCTTCGGCGAACAACTATATAAGTGAGCCATCTTGGAAGTGAATCCTTTGTTCATTCAGCCTTCAAATGACTACCCCAATCCTCAACTTTACCACATCTCATGAGTGAGTGACCTAGGCCACGTCACCCAGAGAAGCTGCTCCAAAATTCCTGACTTATTCTTGACATAATAAATATTTGTTAAGCTGGTAAGCTGTGAGGAAATGAGTCACACAACAGAGAACATAACTGCCCAATCCATAAACCACAGACACAGGAAGCCTAAAGGTCTTCCACATGAAGAAGCTGGAGAACAACGGGGATGCCTGGAAAGAGAATGAATTCCCCTTTAGCAGGATGTAGACAAGAGTAAGGAGAAGAGACACTGGAGAGATTACAGCAGGGATGAAAGTACAGGACCTTTAATTAACTTCCAACCACCAGACCCAACAAACATAATTGTTCTAAAGTTCTCCTCAGTCTAGATAAATGTACCAGTCTCAAAAAAGCCAGAATGGGATAGCTGATAAACTAACCAAAATGTATTCAAAGCCTCCTCATTAGAACTTTGGAAGTAATTCATATTTTGAAAGAGAAACGTGGTCACACAGGAAATTTCCCTGAACATTTTCATTTCTATCTCCTACTCTCCCAGACCATTTGGCTCACCTTCCCAGCCAATATCCAACAAATGTTCATCTCAATGAACCACCCTCCCTCAGGCCTCTCATCCTATCGGCCCCTAGGAAGAGTTCTAGTGCGGCTCAAATGAAGAGAAAGCCAGAATATAATCTATTTGTTCCCCTAACTGAAATTGAAAAACTAACTCCTAGGGCATTGACTTTTTGACGTTTCTAATGTTTACATCACAAATACACACACACATACAAACACACACAATTTACAATTAAAACAGAATTTTCATAAATAATGCTCAACATTTATAGCGTGGATGGCGTGCATAGCATTTTGGTATTATTCTGTTCTACTTCATTTTTTTTTTAGAAAAACAGCTGGTTAGAATCCATGACCCAATAGTGGGTCCCAAAACATAGCTTGAAAATATATCCTAAGACATACCCCTGAACACTCAGCTACTCCTGAAATCCTCCTACTTAGAGACAGAATGAAAAATAAAAATAATAATAATAATAAATTCCCCCTCAGTCTTATGTAAGTAATATTTCCAATTCCCCACATGCATAAAATATTCTTTAATGCCTAGGCTTCCACCTAATCCAGGATGACCTCAGGCAGTTTCTTTTCAAACACAGATAATTACCCGGGCCCCAAAACACTTCCAGTCCTCCAGCTAATGACTGGAAAATCCATAAACAACTTTCACTAAAATCCCCTTCTCACTCTTACCAAGTCTGGCTCAACAGCAAAATTTTCAACCTTGTCAAATTTTTTTAAAGAGGAAGTATGGAGGCAGCAAAATAAAACATCAGCAAAAATCTAGATTTGCTTGGACAGAGACCTTTAACACATTTTTTTGTACTTCCACAAAGTGGACCACTGGTTGCAGTTAAAAAGAGTAAAAACAATCTACAGAGACAGAGAGTGGGTTAGCGGTGGCTAGGACTGCAAACAGGCACAGGACTAATGGAAATGTTCTAAAATTGGATTGTGGTGGTAGTTTCACAACTCTGTAAGTTTACTAAAATCTGAACTGCACACATTAAACAATTGAATTTCAAGGCAAAATTATATAGAAATTATTTATTGCAAATTATACCTCAGTAAAGCTGTTTTTATTATTTATTTTTTTTAAGATTTTATTTATTTATTAAAAAGAGAGCTCACCAGCAGTGGGGAAGGGCAGAGGGAGAGGAAGAAGCAGACTACCCCCTGGCCAGGGAGCCAGACACAGGGTTTAAGCCCAGGGTCCTGGGATCATGACCTGAGCTGAAGGCAGATGCTTAGATGACTGATCCAGCCAGGTGCCCCCATTTTGGTTTTGGTTTTTCTGGTTCTGTTTTGTTTGTTTGTTTGTTTGTTTTTAAGATTTTATTTATTTATTTGACAGAGAACACAAGCAGGCAGAGAGGCAGGCAGAGAGAGAGAGAAGCAGGCTCCCCACTGAGCAGAGAGCCTGACGCGGGGCTCGATCCCAGGACCCCGGGATCATGACCTGAGCCGAAGGCAGAGGCCTTAACCCAACTGAGCCACCCAGGCTCCCCTGTTTGTTTTTGTTTTTAACTAATAAAGCTATTTCTTAAAAAAAGAAGATTTATCCATCTGTGTTAGATGAAGAAAAACAACATCCAAGGAGATACGTGTTAGGTAAAACAAAGTGCAGAATAATGTGTATGACATATTTTCATTTGGATTTTTAAATGGTTATACATTTACCATTACCCACTTCTTTTTTTTTTTTTAAAGATTTTATTTATTTATTTGACAGACAGAGATCACAAGTAGGCAGAGAAGCAGGCAGAGAGAGATAAGAGGAAGCAGACTCTCTGCTGAGCAGAGAGCCCGATGCGGGGCTCGATCCCAGGACCTGGGGATCGATTATGACCTGAGCTGAAGGCAGAGGCTTTAACCCACTGAGCCACCCAGGCGTCCCACCATTACCCACTTCTTAAAGGACATCTAAGGAGCTTGATGACAACATGTGTCTCTGGGAAATGAGTCACGGGGGAAGAGATTTGATTTTAACTGTACTCCCCTTTGTATTGTTTGAATTCTTCTGCCTTGAACATGTATTATTTTCCATAAACATGAAAATAAGTTGGTTAGGAGCCTTCAGAAGGAGGATCCTCACAGTAGTTAATTACTGTACTAGTGAATACTGTCTCTTAAGGAAGGGCTTAGCCCTGTCCTTCAGAATTTAAATATTTCTCAGAAGACAGTGTTCAAAAGATGACAGTCTTGAACAATAAGAGACCTAGAGTGACAGAAACCTCAGTCTGAAACCTCATTGCATAAAACCCAACAAGAAGATAACCTGAATGCCCCTTAAGCAGCAAAATTTGGTTTCTTAAGTTTTAGTAGTCCGCTTCTGCAGGTGCCAGACCAAAATAGAGCGGTTTCTGCTTGGCAATCATACATCTGAAAAGGCTTGCCATACACTGTGACCAAACTCAAGACTATATGCATCTAGAAAGTCGAAAATATACTCAACAAAATTTATTAAAAATAAAAATACACAAGTGAAAAAACTAAAAATGAACCCAAAGGGCTACTGAACACCACACTCCCGAAGTTTGTAACCAGATATCTGGGAGCTGCCTAGAGGGCCTGGCTTCTGCCTTCCTGCCTCACCTCACTGCCTGGCTTTTATTCCTCTGAGGACCTGACTGGGCTCTTCACCTTGCTACTCAAGGACACACTCTAAAAATTAAGAATCTATGGCTCCGTGAATTCCCCTCTGCCCCACTTTCCCAAAATGCAGCCATCCTCTCTGCCCTTAAGCCCACTCCCTCAACACAGGGCTTCTGATTTTGAAGGTCAAGGTCACCAGAATTTGCACCGCAAAATACCAGCATTCCCAGCTGCACACCCAAGACACATGTAACCGGCATCCATGATTATTTGCGGCCCCTCCCCCCCCCCCAGAGCCTCACTCGCTGGTGGGGCATCTCCTTCTTCCTCCCTCCAGACCCATGCCTGACAAACATACACCAGCAGGGCCAGATCTTGCTGCAAGCCCCCCCCAGATACCAACCAAACCCCCTCCCCGCCCCTCCCTGCAGAGCTCGCCCCCGGGAGTTTTACCCTCACTACTGTTGCCCCTTTTTCTACCTTTATCTCACTGTGCTACTTGGATGATTTCAACTTAACAGTGTCCAGGACACTGGCAGGGAGGAAGGAAATGATGGGATTTTTATAGATAACATTTAAGGACAGTGCGTTGTTTTTTTAATAGCAGCTTCACTGACACATAATTCACATACAATAAAAACCATACTTTTTGACATTTTTCATATATCCACAGTTGGGAAACCATCACTACAATTTAAATTGAGAACTTTTCATCACCCCGAAAAGAAGTCCCATACCCATCAGCATCTAGAGTAGTATTTGTGAAAAACACAATTTTTTTTAGTTTCAGGCTTGCAAACTTTTAGAGGATTTAAAATGATAAATGCTCATGTTATCCAAAGACTGTACAGTATGTAATCTAGATTAACAGAGTTAATAATTACCCACCATTGGGGCCATGCAGTTTAAAGGACAGGTAAAGCTTTCCCTTGGGAAAACAATTCAGCACAAGTACTAAAATAACAAGCAACAATAAAGAGCAGTGTGTATCTGGGTAGTGCCTCATGGCTTTTAAAAGTACTCAAATACAGTGGCTTTTTTTCTATCCTTCCAAGCCTCTAGATAGGCATACAGAGCATTTATAAGGAGCCTGAAGTTCAAGGACACGTGCCTGACCCACATGGTGCCCTAGGTGGGTCTCGCAGCCCAGTTCTTCTAACCCACAGTTTTCCTGGACCCACACTTTCTCACTATTCTGTCACGGGAGAGGTGCACGGCAGCTCGATGAGCAGGCTACGTGTTACCATTAAACTACTCCAATTTCACATCTGACTGGAAAAAAAGAAAAAAGAGAAAAAGCCTATTTATGGTCCCCACACAACAAAACATGCCTTTGTTTTATGAGAAAGCCCTGGAGATTTTGTCACTACTGGTCCAGCTGTGTCACACAGATGGGTTCCATGACCTCTGTCAGTGTTCTTTGTTTGGTGGAGAGAACGTGAGCCCTCTCTAAACCCAAATCCTAGGTTCTCCTGAGGTCACCCTCAGAGTCAGTCACGGAACCTGACTGACAAGAAGTACCTGTACCTCACTCAACGGTTGGGGAGACAGGTGACAGTTAAAAAATCTTAATTAAAATGAGGTAAAATTCTAATTACTTAAAAGTTGTCTCCAGAATAACATCGTTTCTTATTCACCAAGTGCTTATTATAGCCTGAACCACTGGGAACACCCGGCTCCACCTTGTTAACAAGAGAAAATAGTTCGCCTTTTCCAGGAACATTAACTCTTTTTCAGACAGTAAGGTAGTATTTAGGGGGTTTACTCATTAGTCACTAAGGCTTTAATGGTCTTAAAGAAATGAATGAATTCTGAAAAGTAATCTATTGTGGGTAACAAGGGTGAAGGCTTCCGTATGGCTACAGAAAACAACCACAGTGCAGGACACAGAACACTGATACCCAGTTAGATACACACATCACACACACACACAATTCTCCACAATACTCTTATTTTTATATGCACTGATTACATATGGTAACACATTTTTTGAAAGATTTTATTTATTTATTTATTTATTTATTTGAGAGAGTGGGAGAGAGTAAGAGTTGAGTGGGGTGGGGAGAAACAGAGTGAGAGGGAGAAGCAGGCTCCCTACTGAGCACAGAGCTCGATGCTGGGCTCGATCCTGGGCTCGATCCAAGGACCCTGGGATCATGACCTGAGCCGAAGGCAGACGCTTAACTGACTAGGCCACCCAGGCGCCCCGGCAACAAATTTTATACGACATAAAAAGTGGGTAGTGGACTGTACCCTCAGCTATTAAACATTTCTACCATCCTCCATTCTTGCTCAAAAATAGAAACAAGTTGGAGGGGTCAACACTATCAAGCGAACTAGTGAAGTTACTTCAAATTTAACGTTAAAATCCAGTAATGACTACAGGTTCTGTCATCCTGGCAGGAAGAATAAATCAATAAAGATGATAACAGCAGTCCACAGTATTGTGAGGCACAGATGAACTTCACAGCTGGACCTCAATGTGAGCAACACCTGGACCACTTCCTTCAAACACAAACCCCACCTCTCCTACAAATGACTCTGCTTCCCGGCTAGCAAATCTGAACTCTCGTATTTATAACTCATACCTCTGTACGCATTTTGCCTTCCACCTGGGGTTTTACTTACGTACAAAATATAACTCTCCTACTAGACTATACTGTTTGAAAGTTAATTCCACATCACATTCAATCTCATGGAACTCACAACATATCTACATCAATTTCACTTTCCAGATATCACTCCTCATTGTCTAAGTTCCAGGTACAGAGACTCTGCATCTTTTCCACACACACATTACACACCAGGCCATCCCTACAGTGAGCCACAAGATGGCCTCCAAGATGGCTTCGATGATTGCTGGTAGTCATACACCTGTACGGGGGACCATCTGTACAACCAATGAAAAACAGCTCTTGGGTTCTCCCCCTATAGGATCCAATGAAAATCAGGTCATTGGCAGCCCTATGTAAAGGACCATGGAGTGAGAAACTGACACTTCTTGCCAAAGACTACCCAAGTCAAGCTTTGAGATGACTAAAGCTCCAGCCAACAGCTTTACTGCAAACTCATGAGAGACCCTGAGGCAGAACTACGTAGCCAGCCAGTCTCAGATTCTTGACTTTCAGAAACTATGTAAGGTAACAAATGTTTTTTTTGTTTTTTGTTTTTTTAAGCTGCTAAATTTTAGGATGTGTTAGGTAACTAAAAAATACACATGAATTTATTCATGGCAATCTCCATACCACTTTTATCAAGAATATTCTTTCCTGGGCCAACCTTATTAAAACTCTCAAGGTTGAGATCCAGTGGGGCTTATCTTTTCTGAAAATGCTTTGGATTCTCCTTCAACAGAATTACTAACTCCTTTCCCTTAATCCAAATTGTGGGAGTCACTTTAACAATGAGGTCAGTCCGTCTTATGGTGCAGTGAAGGCTCACAGGCCTGCAACCCACACAAGCCATTAGCTCCCTGAGTACGGAGGAGGGCTCTATCTTCTCATTAACCCCAGTCTGGCCTACTCAAATCAAGGATTCTCAGCCATCCCACACCTACGTACAGAAAAAAAAACTAGGGAGAGATATTACTGGACATTAGTTAGGGTTGAGCTGATCCCCAGTAATAAAGACTTGATTAACTGTAGAGAGGCCTGCTGTAGTCAGCGACTGCATTGGGAAAATGGGGAGAGTCTGAGAAAGAGGAAGAAAGCAAAAACAAAACAAAAACAAACAACAGACTGGTCCTGGGCAGAACTCAACTTGTCCTTCCTTTCCCCACCCCTACACTTTCTCTTATAACCCCACCAGAAGGGAACGGAGGAGGAATAATTGATGGAAACAGGTGTTCACACATTCACAGAGGAAGTGAGATAAAGCAGGCAGTCCAGGAGTCAACAGAACACCATCCACCAAGTCAGCAGCAAAGGCTTCCAGCAGCTGATGGCAGTGGTCACAGAGCATAAACCTGGGAAGCCGACTGATCTGGGTTTGCATCTTGATTCCACATTTAGGAACGGTAAGACCAAGGAAGGAAGTATCCATTTCTTGGGCCTTCACATCTCCCACCGGTAAATTACTGTAACTTACTAAGACAGCTTTCCAAAGGACTAAATGAGACAATCTACAAGTTTATGTGAAACATCTAGAAGGTTGCTTCTTATCTCATCCTCTTCTCTTCCCCTCACTGGAGGCAGCCTTCACAAGCTGTGCCCAAAATCACAGGGTGTAAACCCTAATCCAAGAACCCAAAGTCAAGTCATCTCTATTTTCCTTTGTTGCTGTAAATCCTGAGAAAGAGGCTCTAGGTGGTATGCCTGGGTGGCTCATTCAGTTAAGCAGCAGACACTTGGTTTCAGCTCAGGTCATGATCTCAGGGTCCTGGGATGGAGGCCTACATCAGGATCGGCACTCAGTGGGGAGTCTGCCTGAGGATTAAAACCCCCGACCCCCTTTGGTTCTGTCCGCCCCTTCCCCTGTCCACACTCTCTCTCTAAAATACTCTCTCTAAATTTTTAAGCTGCTAAGTTTTAGGGTATGTTAGGTAACAAAAAAAATACACGTGAATTTATTATCCTATGTAAGGCAATCTCCATACAACTTTTATAAAGAATATTCTTTTCCTATCAAAACTCTCAAGGCTGTTGGGGAGGGTATGTGCTATGGTGAGTGCTGTGAAGTGTGTAAACCTGGCGATTCACAGACCTGTACCCCTGGGGATAAAAATATATTATAAGTTTATAAAAAATAAAAATAAAAATAAAAAAAAACTCTCAAGGCTGAGATCCAGTGGGGCTTATCTTTTGTGAAATGCTTATCTTTTGTGAAAATCTTAAAAAAAAAAAAAAAAGAGGATCTAGGGTTGGAAAGACAACCTTCAAATTCACTTATATACAGCCCCAATTAAAAGTCTGATTAATTTGAGGGTTCCTTGGTGGCTCAGTCAGTTAAGCATCTGCCTTCAGCTCAGGTTATGATCTCAAGGTCCTAGAACTGAGCCCCACTTCAGGCTCCCAGCTCGGCGGGGAGTCTGCTTCTCCCTCTGCCTCCTCCCCTTGGCTTGCTCTCTCAAATAAGTAAGTAAAATCTTAAAGAAAAAAAAAAAAAAAGAAAAGAAAAGAAAAAAGTTTGGTTATTTTGGAACACATATTTTCACTTTGACCAGAACTCATTAAAACATAGCAAGAGGCCACCCATAAGCACAGTCCAGACTAATTATTTAAGCTTCATAGTTAGCAATGTCCACCACATTAAAAGCAACCAACTGATCAATCAATTAAAAATTTTCATTTCTAGAATTTATAGGCATCACAAAAACCTACTCTGGGGACTAAGAGTATATAAAGATTAAAAACCTACTAAGGATTGGATGGTTTCACTTCCAACACGAAGCACACGTGTTAAATGTTTATTAAGATTCTAGTACATTCCACCATACTGTGCACCAGAGCAAGCAAAAGGAAAAAAAAAAAAACCCACTTTTCAAAAAAATGTTATTTATCCTCTCACAACACACAATCATAAAAGTCACAGTTTATTTGTAGACTAATCTGTAAGGTGAATTCCAAGGAAGAGACTCCAATATTTAAGTTATATATAACAAATTCTGTATTTAGCTTTAAAGAAAAAAGTTCAAGAACGGTCAGAACCAACCAGGTCATTTATGCTTCTTCAAATGAAAGGAATCCTTGTCAGGCAAATGTTTTGTGTAGTATTTTGTCCTTTTCTCTCTTGTGAAGAATATCATGATAACAATACAAATAATTAGTAACTAAATTACATCCTAATTTTACCAACATACAAGCCTCAGATTCTGCAACATGAAACCAAATTCCAAGTAAAACGAGCACTTTAAAAAATAGTGAACAGTCAAAACGGTAGACATTTTACAGTATGGGAGACCAGAAACAAACAGATCAATAGTCATCAGAACCAACAGCGCTCTCCAAGCTCACTGAGGTTCAGTGACCTTCCGCTCCTGCTCCCTGCTTCCTAAAGGGCCTGCAGTGTCCTTCACACAGCTGAGACCAGCACCAGCTTCTCCATGGCAACGGCAGCAAGCCCCTTAGCACTAGGAAAAGCCTCAGACGCCTCCCCTCATATTAAGTATTTACTAGGTTTCAGGATAGCGGTCTTGCGGGGAACTTTACGGGCTGCACACATGGTTCAGAACCAAGTGCCCTTTCTTCAAGATACCTTTTCTATCTGGTTCACTGGCATAAACCCACAACTGGTTCCTTGAGGCTGCGGGAACTGCCTTCCACACAGTGTTCAGTGCGTTTTAATCAAACCGAAGGATTTTCAAATTTCTTAGGTCATCTCAATCCCTTCAGCATCTCATCCAATAAATCGTAACAGGGGGAAAAAAGGCTAATAAAGCACTGTATCTCTTTAAAACCCAATAAGCCCCTTAGATCTTGGTTTTTCGAGAGAATTAACACTGTAATGAGTTACGCTGTAGATAACATTTTAATTTGTTTCCACACACCACATGAGGTTCCAAACGCACAACTGTCTCGGGCTCTGCTGAAGTTCTCCTAAGGGAGGAGGAGGTTCACTCTATTTTGGGGGAGCCCTGCTGTTAAAATCAGCACAAATTTTGTTACCATTTATTGGGTATTTTCACATCCCAAATCAGAAAAGCACAAAAGTAGGTAAGAGATATTCGGATGCGCTCACAAGAGTGTTTCCTGGCTTTCAAAGGAGATGCTCCCAAGATGCTCAGAGATACAAGAGCAACCTTGTCTAAGCACAGCTCGTAGCCAAAAGTGACCGATCTCAGCACATGTGGATGGCAAGTGATCTGTGAGCACACATGGCAGTTGTCATCATAGAAATCTGAACATGTCTTCACAGCAAAGCAGTCTGCATGGTACAGATGAAGCAGGCCTCTCTGGGAGCTGCTGAAATGCAAGAACTCCCTCCTCTGCTTCTTTTTATCTAGAACCTTGCTCCGTGCCTGGCGCCCAGCAGGTGCTCAAAGAGCGCTAATGGGTGACCAAGGATCCTGAGAATTCTTCTCCTTCAGGAGAGCTGCACAGTCGAGGACCAACCCCACGTCCAGCAGGCATGCTGGGGAGTACCATTAGGATCACGACAAACTAGGATAGCCTCCTGCAGACCTCACATGTTTTTACTCAAGGAATGTCAGCTTCCTCTATGTACTAGGACCACTCCAGACTCAATCAACATTTTCACTTGCCAGAGCCAAAGAGGAAAAAAAAAATTTTTTTTGAAACTGAACTTTAAAGTAATGTCCTTGACTCAGATTATGTCCTTCCTGATCTGGGAGTGGGGGAGGGGGTGTTGAAAATCACACACTTATAAAAAGATGGTGGGTGGGGGGGGGACCTGGGTGGCTCAGTGGGTTAAGCCTCTGCCTTCAGCTCAGGTCATGATCTCAGGGTCCTGGGATCGAGTCACACATCGGGCTCTCTGCTCTGCAGGGAGCCTGCTTCCTCCTCTCTCTCTCTCTCTCTGCTTGCCGCTCTGCCCACTTGTGATCTCTCTCTGTCAAATAAATAAAATCTTTAAAAAAAAAAAAAAAAAGGGACACCTGTGTGGCTCAGTTGGTTAAGCCGCTGCCTTCGCTCAGGTCGTGATCCCAGGGTCCTGGGATCGAGTCCCGCATCGGGCTCCTTGCTCAGCGGGGAGCCTGCTTCTCTCGCTGCCTTTGCCTGCCTCTCTGCCTGCTTGTGTGTACTGTCTCTATCTCTGGCAAATAAATAAAATCTTAATAAAAAAAAAAAAAAGATGGTGGGGCTTTATGTCGGTTGCTTTTAATGACTTGCCAAAACAAAGAACTGACAACCCAGTGTGAGCTCCCCACCCCTAATTTTAATTTTACCCATCTATTTCATCAATCATATTAGCAAAGGTAGTGTTGAGATAGAACACAAACTTACCCCCCCCACCACCCATCCATGAATGCAGCCCCACCTAAAACCTGCTTGACAGGAGGGCAGAAAACCCAGAACGGAGAGGTCTAATGACGATTTCACATAAAAAGATACATTTGGACCTACATCCTCTAGAAACTTGACTAAGTGAGTCATTGTTACTGAGGGCAGTTCTTATCCATCAAGTGTACTGAGAGTGGAAAAAAAAGAGTTGGGAGTATCAGTTTTAGGAAGTCTACAAAAAATGAAAAAAGATTGGCCAGCAGCCTGAAGCCCACTTCAGGATGAATTTCCAAAGAGCCCAATCAGCACATTTTTACAATTTTCCTAGCAACTCTCATTTAGCCCCAGCTTAGGAAGATAATAAAACAAATTACTCAGGGCTAGGTGTTAATGTGGTGAACATCATAAAGAATCAGGGTGACATTATCAATCAGAACAAAAATAAAATAAAATACATACATGCTCAGCAATTTCACTTCCCCATGTTATCCTAAACCAACATGCTTGCCTCAAGGAGGAATAAACAAAGACATTCAGTGCAGCATTTATGCACAACAGTTTAACAAAATACTGTAAAGAACCAAGATGCCCATTAATAGAAGTTAGAGCATATTTATAGTTGGAAACATTATGCAACAGTTAAAAAGAATGAAATGATCACAGGGGAGCCTGAGTGGCTCAGTCAGTTGAGTGTCTAACTCTTGATTTCAGCTCAGGTCATGATCCCAGGGTTATGAGATCGTGCCCCATATCAGGCTCTGTGCTGAGCTGAGCACGGAACCTGCTTAAGAGTCTCTCTCCCCCTCTTCCTCTGTCCCTCCCTCCCCACCTCACACTCTCTCTCTCCTTAAAAAAATAAATGAATGAGAAATGATCACTGTGTTGTAGTGCAGAAAGCTCTCCACGAGACAGAGCGGATGAAAAAATATAGACTTGCATATGATATGAGAATATCTGCCTTTTTGAAAGTCACACATAGGCAAAAAAAACAATTCTATGAGCGCTCCCAATGTGTGGTTCGAGAACCAGCGGCACTGACGTCACCTGGGAACTTGCTAAAAATGCAAATTTTCAGGCCCCACCCTAGACCCACTGAATCAGCCATCTAAGTAAAGCAGTCTGTTTCAGCAAGCCCTTGGAGGCAAGCAGAAGCCCGAGAACTGCTGGTCACACAGGTCTGTGTTCAGGTCCCTAAGAAAAGGATGGGACTCTCACCAACTGAGGTTTCTGAGGGAGTATCTTTAAATCCTCTCACCCTCCCACCCCGCCTTCTGTTGAAAAGGACAGTATATCCATGCATTTTGTCCATAATCCAAAGTAACTTTTTTTTTTTTTTTTTTTTTTTTAAGCTACTACAGGTACTAGGAGGGGACTGGAGAAATGGTTAAGCATGTAATTACGGTAGAGGAAAAGCTGACAGAATAAGAGAATGGAGGTTCCCTATGAGCCACTGAAATGCTGACGGTCACAAAAATCATGAAACACAAGCCAAGTACAAATGTTACTCCAGAACTCTCACTAGAATCTCAGTTAGCTCAGGCTGAGCTCAGAGCATGCACAACAGTCAACTCTAGTACGATGGACAGCCACCTACCAAAGATTTAAAAAAAGAATAATGCAGACATTGTTTTGGAAAAGCTCAAGTGTCACAAAGTCTTTTGTAGTCCTGTTTTGTTGATTCCTTGGCCCCACGCACTGCAGTGGCCAATGCTGCCCCCAGCCCCCAGGAGATGGGAAAGAGGGCTTTGAAATCTAAGTAACAAATGTTAGGGACAAATGATAGTAGCCACCATCCCTCGAAGCCTTGACATCTCCTTTCCAGGTTGTAGGACCTTGAAATGCATAAACTCTCGCACACACACGCCCCTATATTTTATTTCTCATTAACTTCACCAAAGTAAAATCAATCACTACTGCCAATATTCATGAACATAAATGCTCAAGAGTAGTCTGAAGTCCACTTTAAAATAAGGCAATGGAAACCTGTAATATAAAAATAGGATTAGCTATACTTAATTTTCAGCTCAGAGATGACAATAAGAAATAACCTTTGAATCTCCTATTATTGCTACGAGTCATGTTCCAAACTAGGAATAAAAACAAGTGGTATTTTATAAAGAATTACAGATTTCCCACATCTAAATTTTTTAAGTGAGAATATAGCTGATCCGATGTCATTTTCCACATCTAAATTTTTTAAGTGAGAATATAGCTGATCTGATGTCAAAAATGCAGGGATCACCCTTGATACATATCCTACAAAAATTAAAGAGCCAACATCTGAAACTGCCTAGATATCCTTACCTTAGCTTTGTGATAAAAGATTAAGTAGAAGTTTCACCCTCTGTAACAAGTACTCAAGTTTCACTGGAGAGTAAAAGCAGAATAAGAGTACATTCTCAGTCCTGGGTTTCGGGAACATCAGCTTCTTCGGTTTCAAGCTTTATTCTCTTGGATACTGTGAGGTCCTCACAACCTACTTGTTCTTTGACACAGGCAAAACCCCATGCTCAAAGTGACTGCAGACATACAAAGAAACAGCTGTGTGCCATTCAATTATCTGGGCCATGCTTCTCCGTGGTACAGAGAAAAATCATCTCTTGTTAGCCTGAAAGCAAGCACCGTTTTCCTTCTCATCTCCCACTATTCAGCTAATGTTTGTTTGTTTTTTTCTCTTCACTTAACAAGGCCAAATTTTTAGCTATATCCATTTAAGAAGCTTGGGTTCTTTACCTAGAGAAGATGAAGCAAAAAGTTATAGCCGCATATAACAGAAATATCCGATTTATATATATATATATATATATATATATATATATATAGTTGTTTTTTTTTTAATTTGTTTACTTGACAGAGATCACAAACAGGCAGAGAGAGAGAGAGAGGGAAGCAGGCTCCCCGCTGAGCAGAGAGCCCGATGCGGGGCTCGATCCCAGGACCCTGGGATCATGACCTGAGCCGAAGGCAGAGGCTTTAACCCACTGAGCCACCCAGGCGCCCCCTCAATTTTTTTAAAAGAAAAGATTTAACACTATGTCAAGAGTAATAGAGAAAAAAACGATGTACCTCCGAAGAGAACAGACTTAAAAACTTGAGAAAAAGACCACGATGCAAGGTGTAAGTTATATGACAAGACCATTTTGTAATACTCCCCCACTGTGACAGATCTATTCCTAAATGAGTTAGGAAGCAAGTTAAAGGCAAGACAGGACAGAACGGCCTTTATGTCAATACGGGTGAGAGAAGGCCTGCGCATTTACCCATGAGCAGCTTGCAGTATAAACAAGAGGCCTGCACCTCTCTGTGTCTTGAGAACAGAATGCTGCCACCCTAGGAAACCTTCCTGGGGCACCGTCTAGAACAAACATTTCTGAACACTCAGGAACCTGCCTCTACCTCTACCTCCCCCCACCGCTGCGCACCTCAGAAGCAGGTCCACCCCGAACATGTTTCCTCTCCCCTACTCCCCGCTCCGGCTCCATCTGGAGATGAGGGGCTAGCCTGGATCTTCGGCGGTGGGGGTGTGAGGACCAGGCCAGCCAACTGCGCCTGGGCGGGCGGAAGCGACCTAAGGCAGCTGCACTACCAGGTCAAGGTCTGAAATTCTGCTGTGGAAACTCCCTTCCTCGACACTCACCGTCCCCCCCAAACACCAACTACATTTAATATCCAAAACTGTGACTGGCAAATCCAGCTTTAAAGAAGATCTCTTCTGTGAAAGAAGCTAGGCACAAGCAGGTCTCGGGTTCCCTTTGAACAGAGGAAACTTGATATCCTGAAGGCCGGCCAAAGAAAGCAGCCTGTGTTTCAAGGACATGCTTGTGATTAAGAACCTGAATAGTGACTGGACAAGGTGTGTGCAGGGGAGAGGGGGGAGGGCCAGTGGACACATATTACTGAATACAGGAAATGAGGTCTGTACTTGGGTTTTGACTTTCATTAAAATGAGCTTATGTTTCCCTTAGTGTATCTTTCCCTAAATTAACAGGTATTTTCAAAGAAAGGATGATGCTGAGACACCAAACAAATAAATGTGGGGGAAGGATGCTGTATATGACAGGGGTCACTCGGCCTTTTTATTCAGAAGTAATGTTTTAGTGCTTTGCTTTTATACATTTTTGTCCATTAAGATGATGTTTAACTTACGGGCCAAAAATTGTGAAGAATTACTGCAAAGCACAGGAAAATACTAAACACATTACGTACAGCTGCTTGAACCTCGAGATGCCAGGTCACTGAAGGAAGTGAGTGACAGCCGTAGCTGCTTCCCCATGAGCCCCAAGTGGGCTGCCCACTGGCTTCTGCTGGAAGGAAAAAAAACTAATTTCTCAAAAGATGTTCAAGTTTCCTCAGGCAAGCCAGACAGGGATTAGGGGAATGCTTCTTTTCCAGCACATCCACACGCCAGCGTGGCCTTCTCCCCAAAACAGCAATCACAAGACTGTAACTACAGCCCCAAAGGCTCTGCTAGACCGCCCTGCAGACATTTCACTCATCCATGATGAACACGAAGATTGCAGGCAAAATTCCGTACGTTGAAGACTTGGTATTATTAAATAAATCTGCATTTTTGCAAAGGTATGCCTGTAACAAATCCATTTAAAATAAGGCCTTTCGGGGGGTGCCTGGGTGGCTCAGTGGGTTAGGCATCCGACTCTTGGTTTCGGCTCTGGTCATGATCTCAGGGTCCTGAGATGGAGCCCTGGATCCAGCTCCCCACTCAGTGGGGAGTCTGCTTGAGATGCTCTCTCCCCTCTCCCCTCCAGGGAGTGAATACTCTCTCTTTTTCTCTCAAAATCAATTAATTAATTAAAGTAAAATAAAATAAAATCTCTCTACATGATTGAGAGGTGGTAAAATGTTGCAAACTATAGGAATCTGGGTAATTCTTTAAGCCCCCCACACTTCACACTCCCTCACTGGTAGGATGGAAAAGGAAGAGAACATTGAGCAGAGCTGAAGGAAGGCTCAAATAAGGCATTTGCTGCCATGACCTGCGGAACTGGGGCTAGGACCAGGGGCACACTGAGCAGACTGAGAGCATCACTGCCAAATAAAATTCCTCCTTCCCACTGAATGCAGGTTGAAAAGAACTAAGAATTTCAAACTCTTCCAAAGCTAAAATAACATTTTTCTTTTGTTCAGCACAGGAAATACAGCTGTGAGGTAGTGGTATTAATGGGAAAATGAACATATATTAAAAATTCCCCACTGGGGTTCCTGGGGGACCTCAGTTAGTTAAGTGTCCCAATTCCTGATCTCAGCTCGGGTCTTGATCTCAGGGTGGTGAGTTCAAGTCCCACCTCAGGCTCCACACTGGGTATGGAGCCTACTTGAAAACAAAAACAAAAAATTTCCCAAAACTGTGTTTTATTGCCAAAAGCAAAAGGGTGACTGGGTGAACAGGCCCTAGGAGTCAGAGTGCCTGGGGGCTCACTGTTGCAGTGTCATGTGTGCCAATGTGGGTGAAAGTCCTGCAGCGGGGCCGCCCACCCCCACAGCCTCTTCTTCAGCTCAGGTAGCTGGAGCACTTGCTGGTGGCCAAGACGTCCAGAGTCCAAAGCAGAAGTGACAATGTGACAAATGTCCAAATGCTGGGATGGCGTAGGATTAGAACTGCAGCTGAATAATCACGTTCCCCCAATTCCTTTATGGATAAAGAAAAATCAAAAGTTCCTCTCCATCAAATTTTAATAATTACGTAGCCTCTAAATGTTTCTACTTTGCCCAGAATTCATACACAAACCCAAAGAATTAAACTAAGAAGGTATGAGTTTTGAAAATTCCTGACTAATAATTTCAAATATTTTTTCTAAGCTCTGAATCATTACAAACATGCCAAAAGAGAGAGAGAGAGAGAGAGGAAGTGCTAAATTAACATCACAATAGCAATGAAATTAATTAATAATAAATGAACAAACTAGGAAATCTGTTTCTTGGGGGTTTTTTATTTCCACAGGAGACAAGCTAACACTAATAAGAAACATAAAATATCTTGAATAAATCCATGAAATCCCTTAAGTAAAAAAGCAAAATGAAAAGAACAAGAACCACGAAATTCTTGAGCACCACTTTATAGTCCAAAATGGGGAAAGATAAAAAGAGAAGATGAAAATGGAAATTTGGTGGAGAAAAAAGACAGGAAAAGAGAGAAATGCTGAAGGAAGGGGAAATAGCAAAGCTGGATAACAGACCCACAGAAAAAACTCAGCATGCCAGGAGAAAACTGAGAGGAGCTCAAAGACAGGTGTGTGTTTTGAGGTTTATGCTTCCCTTTGGATTTTAGGGAATTATCAAAGCTACCTAGTGCACTTTGAAAAGTTGGTTGTTTCAGCAGAGTTCATGGCTTTTCAAACTTACCAGCTACAGCTGCCATTATAAATAGAATAATCAGACTCGGAAAACATCATCAGACCAGCTGCAGTGACCACAGCCCTAGCCGGAGGCAAACCAGCAAAACAGCAAGACTCCCGGGGCTGGAGTCCCTTCTGGAAGCTAAACAGAGGAAGTCTGAGAACAGATCATAATTCTGCGAAAAATACAAGTCCCTAAACCATGAGAAATCTGTCATGTTATCTTTACAACTCATCAAAATTTGCACTTAATCCCTGGAGGGATGAGCATTCCATTTAAAAATCAATGAAAAATCAACTGAAATGTAGGTTTCCCTTCCAACAATGACCCCAGAGAAACAGCTGATGGACTCCAGTTTGGGACTTGCCGCTCGGGACTGAAAATCATTTCTTCAGAGAACCTGGGAGAGAATATTTGACAAATCCAGACATGCCGCACATACGAATCCCAGAGCCGAGACACTCCATGACGAAAGCGAGCACTCAAAACTTCCTATTTGCCCTAAGAAATCACCAGTTTAAGAAAAATAATAATGATAATCATCACAGCTTCACTAGGATTTGGCTCAAATGTCACCTCTAGGCAAAACTGCTTCTCTGGCTCTCCTAGTACCCAGAGAATGGAGAATACTGCACTTTCATTTTGCAAATATTTAATAAGCACTTACTCTCTGCAAGGCTGTTACCATTAAAGTGAATTATTGCTCACAGACTTGAGCTCCTTGAAGGGCAAACTCTAGGATGTGACTATTAAAATGCACTTTGCATTTAAAGCATCTTAACTAGGGGCGCCTGGGTGGCTCAGTGGGTTAAAGCCTCTGCTTTCGGCTCAGGTCATGATCCCAGGGTCCTGGGATCGAGCCCAGCATCGGGCTCTCTGCTCAGCAGGGAGCCTGCTTCTTCCTCCCTCTCTGCCTGCTTGTGATCTCTCTGTCAAATAAATAAATAAAATCTTAAAAAAAAAAATAAATAAAGCATCTTAACTAAAACCAGTGACATATAGAGTAAAAGCAAAGCCTATTACTCTCCCAGGCCTCTCTGGCTTTTTCTCTCATTTTACAAATGCGCACAAAGGTCAAAGTACCACCCTCTCTGCATTCAAAAACAAAAACCAACACTCAGTACAGGCAAGCAAAGCCCACCACTCCCCACGGAGCGTGAACCTCTCTCAGCATTACCCACTGTGGGGACTCAGTACCAGCCAGTATCTCCTCCTTCTGCCCCATCCACTTGGCCTCTCCACAGCTCTTCAAAGTTGAACTCCCTGTGGCTTAACTTGCACCTTCCTCTCCCGGCCCTGAAAGGTTCACATCCAAGTTCTGCTTACATTTTACTCCACTTTTCTTCCTGGGCCATCACAGCAACTTAACAGCTTCCAGTAGCGCGTATCTCCCCATCCCCGATATCCTGCCCTGCTCCTCTTAGAGATCCGTATCTCCCTCCCCAGCCCACCCACACAATCGTCCCAGGAGACCTGGGTAGTGGTTTTTCAAACACACACAGTCTCAGACACTTCCCACCAAAAGTGAAGTCTCGCCACCACCTCCACCACCCCCACCCCCCGCTCCCCCTCCTCCCCCTCCTTGAATAAGGGCTGGCCTTAGCCACAGAAGGAGAAGGAAGTGTCGCCTGAGGCTAGGTCATAAAAAGCCACGCAGCTTCTGCCTGCCTCTCTGTGAGGAGTCACACCTTGGGGTGCTTGGGCTGCACGCCAGGAGGCTGGGCATCCTGAGGCTGCCCGCTGTCTGGTCTACGGCACAGTCTCCAGCAAGAAAGTAATACTCAACACAGGCAAGCGAATAACCATCATCAGACAGACCAGCATTGGCTTTTATTCTGGAGACCATGAAGATGGAGACAGGTGCCGAGGAGCCCCAACTGCTTAGGTCTTCCCAGTACAACTGCCCCTCACAGGAGTGAGTAAGCCTTCATGATCCCGTCTCATACCTCAGGTTGCCCTGGCTGAGGCTGAGCAGAGACAAGCTGTCCCCACCAAGTCCTGCCCAAATGACAGATCTATGACCATAATAAAGGCTGTTATTTTAAACCACTGGGTTTTAACATGGTTTGTAATGCAGCTCTAGGCAACTGGAAAGACCTCAAATGTGACATACCCCAAACTAAATTCATTCTCTCCCTCCCTGCGTCTGGCTCTTCTTTCTAGACTTTCTATCCCAGTTCCTCTTCCATGCAATCTGAAAGCCCCTCTCTACTCTTCT
This sequence comes from Lontra canadensis, assembly GCF_010015895.1. Classification (NCBI taxonomy): domain Eukaryota; kingdom Metazoa; phylum Chordata; class Mammalia; order Carnivora; family Mustelidae; genus Lontra; species Lontra canadensis. Next base: position 9,744,847 of record NW_022631031.1, on the reverse strand, counting down.
CTACCCTCAGATCCCCTCCACCCCTGACATCTGACACATAGCCGTCTCTCAGGAATCCGGCACCCTCACCTCTGGTGTGAAAATTAATAAAGGGAAACCTCCCTAAAATGGGAGTTGGGAGGGTGGGCAGGGGGAGCTCTCTTGCCCTATCCACTCTCTTTTTTTTTTTTTTTTTTTAATATTTTATTTATTTGTGAGAGAGAGAGAGCACAAGCGGGGTCGGGGGGCCAGAGGGAGTGGGAGAAGCAGACTCCCCGCTGAGCAGGGAGCCCAATGTGGGACTCCATCCCAGGACCCTGGGATCATGACCTGAGCCAAAGGCAGACGCTTAACCAACTGAGCCACCCAGGCCTCCTGCCCTACCACTCTTGGAGTCAACTGCACACCCAACAGGAAGAGACAGGACCGTGCACACAGATACTATTTTACTATCCCAGCAGGAAGAAGGAAGGCTTCCTTCTGCAGCCCCCCACCCACCCACAGGCCTGGCCAATGAGAGACGTCCCAGCTGAGCCAGTGAAAAGCCGGTCTAATAGAACACCTGGTTTAGGGGTGCATCGGTGGCTCAGTCTGTTGAGCGTCGGCCTCTTGGCTTCAGCTCAGGTCATGATCTCAGGGCGGTGGGACCAAGCATGGAACAGGACTCCGTGTTCAGGGCAGAGTCTGTCTGAGATTCTTTCCCCTCCCTTTCCCTCTGATTCTCCCCCTGCTCCCACCCGCTCTCTCGCCTGCAATCTCTAAAATAAATAATTTTTTTTTTACAGTAACTCCCAGTTTACTCCAATAGAATTTTTGTTTATGACAGTATTCTTAGCTTCCCACTTCTACAAGAGTATTCCTCTCCTTTGTTTGGTGGACTTCCCTGTGGTTTTGCCACAGTTTACCTGTACTGGACTGCAATTCTGTTATTTCCAAATAAACCCATTTTGCTGGTAAAATAACTGGCAGTCTTATTTCTTAAGGCTAACACCAGCTAGGAATATAGTGATACCCTATACCTGGTTTGCTAGTACTTTCTATTCAATGCCAAATTAATATTCAAAAATTGAACTCCCAAGCACCTAACCACCTACTAATCGCCTATAGAACACAGTCCTGATTCCTGATCCCGGCACTCAGGACTGCTCACACCCCCACCCGTCCCAAATCTGGGTGACGACCCAAGATTCTGGATCCAGGGAATTTCTGAGGATTCACAAACACCTTTTTGCCCTTTCATGCCACAGCACCTTTGCCCATGTTGACTCTCCTCCATAAATTCCCTTCTTTATCCTTCTTTCACTGCTTACAAAGAACCCTGCTTAGCCTTCAAGTCCAAGTTCGAAGGTTACGTACTTTGAGAATCTTTTTTTTTTCTAAGATTTTATTTATTTATTTGACACAAAGAGAGCGATCACAAGCAGGCAGAGAGGCAGGCAGAGAAAGAGGGAAGCAGGCTCCCCACTGAGAAGAGAGTCCTATGCCAGGCTCAATCCCAGGACCCTGCCATGACCTGAGCCAAAAGCAGAGGCTTAACCCTCTGAGCCACCCAGGTGCCCCGAGAATCTTTTCTGATGACCCAACCGGACTTGCTCACTTCCTCCTCCATGGGTTATGCAAGCCCTTACAACACCCCCTTATAACATCCACTTCACTACAGGGACCTAGTTCTCTTGTCTGTTTCTCTGTTCGTGCCCGTGAGCCTGAGCACAGGCATCCTACCATGTTTGCCCCTAAGTAAATTAAATGTTTGCTCTGAACCGGAAACCACAAACTGAGCCTTTTATGGAAATACCAAATATTCAATTTCAGAATCAGTGCTATTCAGCACAAGAGCTAGTCACAGATTTTAACTTAATTTTCTCTGATATCTGGAGTATTATCAGCATCCAGGAGGTATAGTGACTTATCCAGCAACTCATTCTCCAGAAAATGAGGACGCCAAATTTTGAACCCAGATATAACTTCAAGCCCAGCACTCTTTGCCCTAAAAATTTACAATCAGTGCCTCTGCACAAGGACAGACACACAGCCATGTTCTGGCAAAGATACACCCCTCAGTGCCCTACATCTGTGGCTGAGCCCAGACCAGGGTGCTCTTCTGAACCACACCTTTGAAAGGAGAAAGGAGACTGCATATAACTTTTAGGTGGTATCATATGCTGTGTAAAGACATGTATTTTATAGCGGAATATCCCAAATTTAAAACCCAGATTTGTCTGTATCAAGCTGTTTGCCCCTGGAAAAGTTCTTCTTCTATCCCTTTACACCTGTTTCTTCCTGTGTAAAGCAGGGATATTAAGAGCACTGCTCACGGGTTTCTTATGAAGGTATCAGAAAAATGCATTTAGAACATAACCTGGCATATAACATATACTCAGCAAACGCTGTTGCTGGTATTAGGAGGAGCAGGAGGAGTATTTTTAAAAGTGATCCAGTAAAAACCCCAGCTGGAAAACTCAGGTAATTATAATGCAGGGCTGAAGCTGTGTCCCTTCAGATTCCAATTTTATTTTAATTAGTTGGCAAAAAAAAAAAAAAAAACCATTTCTAAGAAGTATGAAGTACCCATGGGACTTTAAACTGGTTAACAAATGTAGCTTCAATTTTTCTGGGGCTCCTGGTGCTTCTCTTGGAGACAAGAGATATGGGACAAAGTTTTCACGGCACTCACCACATCTGGCACAATATGTACAGGGAAGACACGATCATTCAGTTTCTGTTTCCTCATTAATAACAGTCAGATCACCCACCAGCTTTACAAGACTCAAATGAAATAATGTGTGGAAAAATTAATAAGAGTTTTGCAAAAGCCAGCTGGTGGTATCACCATCATCACCAATATCATTCTGAGTTCTAATTAAAGTGATATACCAAAAGTGATATACTCACTTGACACCAACAAAATGATAGGTTGGTCTTCCTTCTACTAAGTGCCCCAATGGCCAAAATGTTTGCATTTTTCTCTCTTTGCAGAATTCTCATCTGCTTAAACTAGTAGCATGTACTTTCCACCACTGTCAACATGGATCCCTTAGCCTTCTCAATTGTATTCAAAGAGAATTTCTAAAATGTATTGAGACCATCCATGCCTCCTAAAGTCAGGACACATTTAAGCTTTGGTAGAACAACAGAGGAAATGTATTTATGAAAGTATTTATTGAGCACTACATTCGACATGCTTTAGAGAACAAAAATGTAACCCTTCCTATATCTGTATATGTATACACACACAGTCAACATAATACTTCAGAAATAAAGTACCAATTTAGCTTCTCTTTACAGATTTTCAGTGATTTTTATATAAAACTACAAGCATTTTTTTTTTTAGATTTTTATTTTATTTATTTATTTGACACAGAGAGAGAGAGATCACAAGTAGGCAGAGAGCCAGGCAGAGAGAGACGGGGAAGCAGGATCCCCGCTGAGCAGAGAGTCCAAAGCGGGGATCAATCCCAGCACCCCGAGATCATGACCTGAGCTGAAGGCAGAGGCTCAACCCACTGAGCCACCCAGGCACCCACCCTTCCCTTTAAAAATAACTGTTGGTGGGGAGCACCTCAGTGGTTCAGTCAGTTGAGCAACCAACTCTTGGTTTCAGCTCGTGTCATGATCTAAGGGTTATGAGATAAAGCCTTGCATCATCAGCTCCCTGCAGGGTGTGGAGCCTGCTTAAGATTTTGTCTCTCTCCTGCTCTGCCCCTCCCACCCCTTCCTGAAAGAAAAAAAGAAAAGGAAGGAAGGAAGGAAGGAAGGAAGGGAGAAAAGGAGGGTGGGAGGGATGGAGGGAGAGAGGGAGAGAAATGGGGAATGGGAATGGGGACCTAGAGAAGAGAGGGAGAAAAGCTATGCCAACAGGATTTCTGTTGAATTTTCATCCAGACAATCTGATTCTAACGTTCATTTGGAAATGAAATCTGGCAAGAATAGCTAGGAAAAAATCTAACAATAAAAAGAAAAATAGAGGGATGCCTGACTGGCTCAGTTGGTGGAGCATGTGACTCCAGATCTCAGGGTCATGAGTTCAAGCTCCTTGATGGGCACGGGACCTACTTAAAAAAAGAAAGAAAAATAGAGTAATCAGGGGAGACCAGCCCTTCCGGGTATTTTTACATATTATGAAGCTATAATACCTTAGTTTAGTTGCTGGGAATGCAGAGATGGATCAATGGGAAAAAAAGAAAACAGAAATTTAGTATATGAGAAAAGTAGTATTTCAAATCAATACAGAAATAATCCATTTTTCAGTGAGTGATATTGGGAAACTGAGTAGCCAAAGGTGGGCGGGGCTATTTCATACCTCACACTTTTTATCAAAATAAACTCCAAATGGATGAAAGATTTAAATGTAAAAAATAAAACCATAAAAACAGAAACTCAAAGTGAGGATGGCATTTCTAAGAATGATTCAAAAGCTAGAAGCTAAAAATGCAAACAGCCATCAATTAGTATTTCTACTTGGAAAAAAAAAATCACTATCAAGTCAAAAGAGTTAAAGACAAAGGAGGAAAAAATACATTAGCAATTCATACCGTGGAGAAAGGGCTACATAATGCAATCGAGGGAGAAAAAAGAACAAAACTTCTTTGTTTTGGGCAAAGTATATGTTCTGACATTTCACAGAAAAATGAAATCTAGATCTTACACTTACCAAACCACCTTCATATTAAAATATATATACATATATATAATAAAACATATGCTAAGAAACCCCTCTTTCCATATAGGACAAGCAGAGAGGGAAAAGTGTGACAACACCCAGGCCCAATGATGGAGGGTAGCAGATGCCCACACACTGCTGGTGGGTAGGACTGGCACCACTTCTATGGAGCACGATTTCGCACTATCTAAACTGAACAGTCACATTCTTCTAAGAATCCTTCCTACAGACATACTGGCACATTTATCAGATGACTTGCATACAAACTGATTTGCAGCAGATTTGTTTTAAAAGCAACATTATCAGGGGAAAGTTAATTGGCCATCAATAGGGAACAAGTCAAACATCACCTATTATCATACATAACATGGTACACGTGCAGACAGCCATTAAAAAAGCAGCAGCTCTTTGTAACACTATGCTGAATAATCTCTAGGACATACACTGTATTTAAGTGGAGGAAGTCAGGTGCTACAGAATTTGTGTGCTACAGTTTATATAATATAGCCACACACATATATATTCAAGTAAGTGTATGGATACCTACATGGGGAGAATCTCTCTGGGAGGAAAGAGAAGAAACTGCTACAATGGCGCAATGCTATCCAAGGGAAATAGCCCCCCGGAGAGACAGGAATGGGAGGAAGATTTACATTTTGCAACCTTTTAGTCAGTTTCAATTTTGAGCAAATGCCTTATTTACCTGGTCACAGTAGTGAAAAAGGAGTTACAAGGGGCGCCTGTCTGGATGGGTTGGAAGAGCATGCCACTCTTGATCTTCTGAGTTCCCATGTGGGGTGTAGAGATCACTTAAGTAAATAAAATAAAACTTTTAAAAATTTTTAAAAAGGAGTTATAAAATGAAATATTCAATAAGAGATTATTTTGCAACTTGTGTAAAAGGATAGATAGAGGGGCGCCTGGGTGGCTCAGTCATCAAGCATCTACCTTTGGCTCAGGTCATGATCCCAGAGTGCAGGGATCGAGCCCCACATAGGGCTCCCTGCTCAGCAGGAAGACTGCTTCTCCCTCTCCCACTCCCCTGCTTGTGTTCCCCCTTTCTCGCGGGCGCTCTCTGTCAAATAAATAAATAAAATCTTTTTTTTTTTAAGATTTTATTTATTTGACACAGAGAGAGAGAGAGTGAGAGAGTTAATACAAACAGGGGTACTGGAAGAGGGAGAAGCAGACTTCCTGCTGAGCAGGGAGCCCTATGTGGGGCTCAATACCGAGACACCAGGATCACAACCCCAGCCAAAGGCAGACACCCAACGACTGGGCCACCCAGGCGCCCCTAAATAAAATCTAAAAAAAAGAAAAGAAAAGAAAAAAGTACACATAGATGTATGGATGGGTATAAAGCAGTTAATAATGATTTTTCACAGTAGGATTACAGGTGACTTTTTCTTTTTCTCTGTTTTCCGATTTCTCTAAAATGAAAGAGTTACAGCTTCCAAAAAGTATTTTTAATTTAAACAGTTTTTTAACTTCAACTAAACATTAAATCATTTGATCCCCTGGATATTTTTCTAATAAAAATACATGGCTAAGATTATGGTTTCTGTACCAAATGCAAATAAAATTTGGGAGAGTCTCAGAAGAGAGACTTTACAACAGTCAACAATTAAAACAGAAATAATGAACCCCAAAGGAAAATAACATAATCTTAGCCTACAACAAAAGGATTAGAAACACATAAATTCAGGGGATTTTGCTGTTCTTTCTGGTTTCGAATTATGAGTACATTTGCTCTTATTGTGTGCATAGATTATTCTGTTTTGAGATCCTGCTAAAGATCACAACCCCTCCTACCACTCAGCCTGGGCCCTAGAGACCAGGCAGGCTGCTGCATAAAAATAAATGCAGGAAGTGAATTCCAACAACAAACACATTAGTACCATGTGGAAAGCGAGACTTGACCAAAGAAACCCAGAACTGGGGTGGGTCAAATGTTGAGATCTGCAAGCAGACTCTCCATACTGTTATCCATTCATCTCTACATTTGTTTTACTTTAAAGTAAGTGACATCTCTATTATTTTGAAGGTGTAACTACAGTGCTAAAATTACAGTGACATACCATTGTGTTACTTTTCCTGCAGCCTTCTCCTCTCCCAGGTTTTTGGCTGCAGTAGCCTTCCCTCTCTCCCTGAAAAATAAAAGGTTTGGGGTGTGTGTGTGGCTGTGTGTGTGGGTGTGTGCATGTGTGTGCGTGTGAGAGAGAGATTTGTGTGAATTCAAACACAGATAAAATGCACTAACGGGTAGGGTGATCGCCACTTCAATATAGTGCTAAACTACAGGTTATTACTAACATAAGACACAACTGAAGTGTAAATATTTATTCAGCACCATAAAAGGAAGCCAGGGTTGCTGTTTTTTTTGTTTTTGGGTTTTGTTTTTTTTTTACACAATGTATGCTCTAGTTAGCACGCTACACTACACTTTCAAAGTAGGAAGCACCACACACATTCAATGTGTTATGCTTAGTTTCTGGGTAGAAACTCTTAAGAGGCATAATGCAGATTATGGTGTGTTTTTATTTATTTATCTTTATTTTTTTAAGGCAGGTTTCAAATCAATTACTGTAGACTAAGCTCTCAATATAAGCAGAATATCGTGTACAAAGTCTGGATCAGGAGAAGGTGGGGAAAACAGAAGAACCCCAGCCAGATACTGAAGAGCATTAGAACACATCATATAAAACACAAGGAAAACCGTTCTCAAACTTTATAGCTTTGTTAATTAAAAAAGGGAGCAAAGGAAAGATTTTGACGACTTCACATATGGAGATATTTTCAATTAAAAAAGTGCAATTAAGACAAGAGGTCGGGTATTTTATTTTACATCTAGAGTTGTATGGCTTTGTTGGTTTTTGTTTTGGTTTTTTTTAGGGGACAGACAAATGCAACTCCATGCATACTAAAAAGTTAAAGAAATCTTAACATGTTCCTATGTGGCTTTAAGTACTTTAAAAAAATCACAATTCAAGAGAGAATCAAAGAGTTTCATAAACCTTCTTTCAGCCAGCATTGTTTGATAATGGACATGCAGGTTTACAATCCCAAGTTCCCCTTCCTTTAAGCCAGAAGTTTCACTATGGATTCAATGAAGACTGAGCCATCCACTCTGCTTGTTCAAAGACCTCACCTATAAACTTACCCTCCAAGTCCAGCACAGCCTTATTAACAACTTTCTCTGCCTAACCATGGAGTTCTGCTCCTTTAAAATACTGAGAGGGAAAAAAGAACAGGAGTAAGTGGGAACCAAGGGAGGACATGAGAGGTTCCAACAGCCGGAAGGTGCTCTTGGTCACTTTTCCTTTCCATCTTTGGCAGTCCACAAACATTTCTTCTTCTTTTTTTTTTTTTTAAGATTTTATTTATTTGAGAGAGAGCATGAATGAGGGGGAAGAGGGAGAAGCAGGCTCCCCACTGGGCAGGGAGACCGACTTGGGTCTCTATCCCAGGACTCTGGGATCATGATCTGAGCAGAAGGCAGATGCTTAATAACTGAGCCACCCAAGTGCCCCTCCACAAACATTTCTGAGCACCTACTTTGTGCCATGGGAATAAAAAGGTGAAAATGCAAAAGAGACAGGCACATGGAACCAGAAGTATAAAGGAAGGCCACATGGTTGCAACACAGCAAAGCTGAGGGAGCCGGAGGACCTTTCCAAAGCAGGTGACTCATCTTTCATTCTGAGCAGAGTTCTCAGACTCCCCACTTTAAGAGGATGGATTTCCCTTGCCCTCGAGGAATGACAATTAAAAACAAGAACTAACATGACTACCTGAGGAAAACATCTGAAAGTCAGAAAGAGAAAGGCTCCTCTTATAAGCCGAAGAACTTGTAAAATATGTCTTAAACTATACACATGAAAAACTAGTCCTACAAAAACCATATAAGGTGCCATCAGCACAGAGGGACTAATGACTGTGATTCTCACCAGCCAAACTAGAACGCCAAATCTAATAAAATTAGTCACTCCATTCACTTACTCAAACAGCTACTTAATCTAGTTTGAAAAGTACCAAACACAGCGACTCTAAAAACACCATTATGTTCAATATGACAATGTAAGGCAGATACAAATATGCATGTTCACATGTTTGTCATCCCGGACACCCTCATTAAAAGACAGACAGAATAGTACTGGCTTACATGGAGGCTCCTAGGCCTTCTCCTAACAATATATTTAAGATCTGAGATGAGCTTTCTGCCTCAAACACTTAAATATCTACCATGTTCAAATCACCATGTTACCCTACCACGGACAAAGATGAAGTACATGCCTCTAACCTCAATAAGCTTAAATCTAAACAACATGGGTGCATACAAAAAATATATATAATGTATTACTTATCGTACATATATACATATATAAATTACATATTGTATATAATGTTTACAATATAGGCACTCCTATGTTAAGTCTAAGATCAATCTGAGGGGTGGGGGAAAGAATGGGCTGGAAGGTTCCAAAGATCCCTACACCTTACCAAAAGTAAAATACAAAATAATATATATGGAATATGGCTTCATTTACATAAAAAGTATGCATAAAGGTAAATGCAAAGAGTAATAAGCAAAAATGAAAACTGTTGCGTTTGAACTCAAAATATGAGCAATTCCTATGACCACTTCTTAAAATTTACCTTAACATTATTACCTTTTTTTTTTTTTTTAAATCATTTTTGTACCTTTCAAAAAGCGTGTCACGCGGGCGCCTGGATGGCTCAGTACATTAAGCGTCAGCCTTTGGCTCAGGTCATGATCCCAGGGTCCTGGGATGAAGCCGGGAGCCCTGTCCAGCACAGGTCACCCTGCTCAGCAGGAGTCTGCTTCTCCTGCTCCCCCGCCCCTCCCCCACCCTCGCTCTTGCGCGTGCCCCACCCCCCCCAAATAAATAAAAATCTTAAAAAAAAAAAAATGAAAAGCGTGCCACGCATCTGTATTACAGTTACTGGGTTATTATCACAACGATGAAGCAACATTTAAATATTTAATATTCAAACCTTTAAGCCATGCCCTCCTGTTTACATCTCTCTTATACAATAATTCTAGTGGAGACAATTTCACTTGAGATCCTATTCTCAGAAACAAGTGCATCCAAGGCAGTAATAATGAGACTACGGGTTTCACCTTGATGAGTAAAAGACGCCCCTTATCATGAAAAGCTCCCTTCCCCCAAAATAAACCCATAACCACCAGGACATAATTTAGGAACACCTCTCATATTACACGTATACGTCCAAAACCATCGCCATAGGCTCAGACGCCACCAAAGATCCTAACCACGTAACCTAGACGAGGGCAGAAAGTCTCAATATGGTGTGGGGGGGGGGGGTCATGTTCCCATCCTGAGCGGCGAAACGACCCACTGTCGTCAGTTCCTCAGTTTCCACCAGTTACAAGAGCTAGCTGCACAGTATTCCCGTCTCACCGCCTTCTACCCAAAGCGCATCACGGTCCGCAGCCCCGACTCCGCGAGCCTGGTGCCTGCGCCTTCGCCGCCACCCAGAACCTTCTTCCCTTCTCTCCCTCCCCACCCCCTGCTCGGTCTCTCCCCTCTGTCTCTCGGTCTCTCGGTCTGCATCTCTCTCCCCCTCTCACATCCATACACAGTCGCGCGCGCGCGCACTCGCGGCCCCATCAACCCGCTCTGCCCGCCAGAGCCGCTCCCCGCGGCTCGGCCCCGCCAGGATGCCGGAACCCGATCCGGAAGATGCAACTTGAAGAAGGCTCGGCTCGCGCTCCGGCGCCGGCCGCGGACGCCGTGCACCTGCTCCCGCGCCCGGCCGCGCGCCCTCCGGAGCCGCGCCCGCGCCCATCCCGGAGACGCCGCGCCCGCGGTCCCCGCGCCCTCACCTTGCTCGCCGCGGTCCATGTCTCCCGCCCGCCGCCTCGCGTCCTCTGCGCCTCCGCCACCGGCTGCCGGTCCCGCTCGGATCGCACACTCGCCCGCCCGCCGCTCCGCCGCCGCGCCGCGCTCCTCCTCGCCTCCGCCCGCGACTCCCGCGAAGTCCCCTCCCCCGGAGGCGTCGGGCGCGGTGGCGCCGCCCGCCCTCGGCGGGGAGCGCCTTCCCGGGGCGTCACCCAACCACCTGACCCGGCCGACCTGTGCGCTCGGCCACGTCGGCGCGGCGGGCGGTGCCCGGCTGGGAGGGCTGGGCCGGCCGGCTCGCCCGGGGAGGAACTCCGCCGCCGCGAGGGAGGAGCAGGGTGGCGAGGAGGTGGCAGCCACCGTGGAGGCGGCGTGCGGAGCGCTCGCCAACCCGCCCGGCGTTGGCGTCCCGCCCTCAAGTTATTTATAATATCAAAAGTTTCCTCCGAGGCAGCTAAGCTGCCCTTTCTCGGCCTCCGCGAGCCCCTGCTCCTGCGTACTTACCCAGTAGAAAACACCGGCAGGTTACTCAAGAAATGCCAATGGCTCTTTGCTCCGTTAGAGTCTTGCAGACTTCTGCTGCCAGAACAACATCCGCTGGTATCCTCAATAACCAGCGAAACAAGCAAAAAGGGGAAAATTACAAAGAATCTCTCTTTTCAGACAGTGCGGGTTTTTCGGAGACCAATTAGGAATGCGTTTTAAGGCTTCATAGTCACTGATCAACAGTGCGAAGATCCAGCAAAAACACTTTTAATCATTGTCATCCGCGCTCTGTTTTCAAAGTGGTTTTTGCATTTACTCGTTTTCCATGATGCCACTTTGAATATGTCGTTCTGAAGCGGTACTCAATTTCATAGGCCATCTAGGTCTGCGAGTGAGACAACTTTCCATTTGTGTTATGTATCTGGAAACTCTGGCTTGACCTTCTCTCAGCATAGTATAAAGTACTCCACACGTACTAGGCTTTTATTAATATGCTTTAAAGTTATCCATAGTCACCTGAAGCGACTCCACGTTTCCTCCATGCCATTGCACTGTAAGTGAAGTGTAGTTTCTTCCTGCCTGCATCTCCAGCTTCTCCGTGAAGTTTATTCTGTGGACCCCAACCAGAGGAGATCTCTCCTCTTTCATTTCTCCTACTCCCACGGGGCTCGGCCTTCTCTCTTGTGGCGCTCACCCGTCATTCATCTCTCCAGCCGCGGGCTATAGCCCTAACTTTTTCACAGCCCTACTAAGTTAGAACCTATTAGTTTATAAGCTAGAGGAGGTCGAGGATCATTTTGGTCATCTTTTCATCCCTTTAATTATACCATGCATTGAAGAAACGTTGTAAGTATAGCTTTCAGGTTTAAAATTTTAAAACAAGGCATACCGGATTTAGTAACAATCTAGGGTTTGTAACAAAGAGGCACAATGATGGGCTTTTTAGAAAATGATTTTTAATATCTAACGGTAAAGCAAATTTTGACATTGGCAGAAAATTCTATAATGTGGTAAAGAATTTTTGACTAACTGCTGTTTAGATCTATTGTACAGAGATAAAAATCTGGAGAGATAATCTCTCAATGTATGGACTAACTTGTGGACACATAAATAGCACTTGAAAATTGTGTTGGTTGAAAATAGTATTTATTCTATTTGAATCTATTTAATTTGCTAGATGACTTTAATTGTATGTTGGAAGAAAAAAATGCCTTGTTTTATGTGTGTGGTTGTTTTTTGGTTTTTGTGGGGTTTTTTGAAGAATTTATATGCTTGTTCACATCTGTGGCAGAGATAGCTGATACCTAGCCAATATCCAGTTTCCCATTTTCCATCGTAAAAGAACCCAAATATTGTTTAGGATAGCAGTGTGTCCTGCTGAAACACTCACTGGTCACTTCAGGCTCCTTTGCAGCTGGGCATGACTCTCTGACGCATTGGTGACCAATGAGATATGAGCCAAGTTAGCTAGCTGGAACCTTCAAGAAATCATTTTAAAAGAAGACAGATTTGTCTTCTCTTGCTCTTCACCCTCCCCCTTCCTGCCTAGCAGGGCAGCAGCCATCTTGCAAGCATGTGAAGAGAGCCACAAGCAAGGATGGCAGAGTAGAAAGGCAGAAACAATCCCGGTCTTCAGTGGCATTGTGGAGTGTTTTCTTACAGGAATAACATAAATGCATGACTTTTTTTTAAGCCATTATAGCTGGTTTCCTATGTGGAGCCAAAAGCAATCCTAACTGATACAACGTATCATTTAAAAATCCCTGTTTGGCCTGTACCAACATAGGTGGGTTCTTGTAATCCTAAACCTTAGGCAAATACTAACTTAATTTTCTCTATGAGGTTAAATAAGCAGTGTTCATACCATAAACAACCCAGTACATGATATTTCCACAGAAGCCTGCTTTTCTCCTGTGTCTTCCTTCTACTTAATTTTTTCCCCCATGGCAAACAGAATCTGTACTTACAACTCACACTGTGTTACATCTGATATAAACAGAGCTTATGTGTTAGCACTCTGAGGAATCTCTGGAGAATAGCACTTAAACAGAGCACCTGGGTGCATTTAGCTGGACCATCCCTTAAAAGGCTCACTCGGTACAGGGGAGACACACTAGATTTACTTTGTAGTGTTGTTGTTAATGATAACATGGAATTTTTTTTTTTTTACTTTTTTTTTTTCCCAAATACCTATCCATTGGTGAAATGTATGCAAGGAAACTTCCCCAAAAGCAGATGAATTGAAGCAAATGAGAATATTGGAAAGGATAGAAATAGAAGCTCTGCATTATAAGTGGAAACTTCGACTGTCTGCCCTCATTGTACCCTTTCCCCATCAGCTAGCCAGCAAAACGTGCACCAAATGTATGCATGGTCAGATGCTCTCTGCAGACCCACTCTTCACATTTGTGGGGCCTGGAGCAAGGGTACAAATGGAGGGCCCTGGCTTTCTCTTCCAGCTCTGTCTTTTCACCTGGGGTTCTGTCCCGGATTCATGTGGGCATGGCATGCTTCTCTGTGTGAGCAGCTTAGCCACATATCTCTACTTTATGCGCCCTTTCCCATCAGCCACCCCATGGTCATACCTCTGGACTAGGGTTGCACTCAAAAGGACTCTCTTGGGGAAAAGGCCAAAGGCCCTGAAAACATAGGTGGGAGACTTTGGAGCTGTAGGTACACAGTGCCTGGTCTGTAAACAGAGTGCAGGAATGGTTGGGTGTGACCACGTGGTGCCAAGGACTACTCACCCTGGGCAGTCTCTACAGCCTGGGTCCCCAGCAAGGGAGTCCCCAGTAGCTTGGGTCTAGGGTTGCCAGGTAAGAGATGGGACACCCAGTTCAATGTGAATTTCAGATAAACAACAAAAAACTTTTAGTATAAGAATATCCCCTATAATACTTGAAACGTGCTTATACTAAAAGAAATTATTCATTATTTATCTGAAATTCTTCATGGAGGCCTGTTTTATTTGCCAACTCTCTCAATCCAAAGTGTTCCTAAAGGCAGTTCTGGCTCCCTGATTAGTCAAATAACTAAAGGTATATGGGCCCACAGCTTTGAAAAAGTGATCATATTCCAACAGAAAAACAGACTCTTAATGCTTGAACCATGCAAATAAACTAGATACATATACTTGGGGAGAGTTCGGAAGCCCAAGTAATCAAAAACAGGTTTTGGAGAAATACTGATTTGAAGGCTGGTAATTAAGACTTAATTGCTTACCCAAATATCATGACCATCTTGTATTCTCAGCCATGTAAAAGACTGACTGTGAGTATGAAATAAAGATCTTTTAAAACATGTAAAAATGGGTATTGGCAGGAAAGAGCACTTCGTACTAATGGAAGATAGACGTGTAAATCCCTGAATATTAACAGAAAGTGATCTCACTTTATTGATCTGGGCTATGTTAAGAAAAGCCATAAACCACTTAATCTTCCTTGTATTGTTTTTTTAAGTCATTTTGAATTTTGTGTGTTTATCAAATTACATCATGGGAGCTGGGTAGGGAGGGAAGCACAGGGGGAGCCACAGTCCTTTTTGCCCTAGACTCTCCACCATCACTGTTCTCAAATATTTTCATCTATCCTTTGGACTATTGTAGGGTATAAACTGTGTCATTACATCTGGATTCAATAACGAAGTGACTAACAACATTTGTGCATTTTCCAGCTGGCGTCTGACTCAATGACTTGCGGTTCATTTCATTCCCGCAAGCGTGGTTAGTTTTCTAGAGCACCAGTGCCCTTCTTCTAGAAATGATGTAGGCCAGAATGGCAAGTGCCCAAGGTCAGGGCTGAGGAACCGAAGTCTGTGTTACTGTCATCAAAAATACAACTCTGCAAGGCCAGATACGACTCAGAACACCTGAGTGGATTTAGCTGAACCCTCACTTAAAAGTAATCACTTAAAACCATCACCATTCTGGGCTCCTCGGGCTCACTAGTCACACCTCTAAAATTAGGAGGCATGCATTGGGATAAAGATGGCACATTGCCCACATTTGTTCCCTTTAAAATTTTATCTTATTGAGATATAATTCACCTACCATAAAGTTCGCCCTTTTAAAGTCATAATTCAGTGGTCTGAATGAACATTCATTCATTCTTACTTCCTCCCCATACTACTAAAATTACAATAAAGGGATAAGTCCACAAGGACAAAGAGGATTCAAGAGGCTACAGCATGATAACAATGAATCTCGCAGATCTGAGAAAGCTGTTTGCTAAGCTAGCAGTGGGGAAAGCCAAGAAGAACCTAATTCTACTACAGAACTTCCAAAAACCTCGGGACTTGGCACCAGATATCTGTGGTTACAGAAAGTGGGGCTCAAACTGGGAAGATTGGTTGAAAGTCTACCTAAAAAGGGATTAGGTTGGGGCACCTGGGTGTCTCAGTTGGTTAAACGTCTGCTTTCAGCTAGGGTCATGATCTCAGAGTCCTGGGATCGAACCCCAGGTCGGGCTGCCTGCTCAGTGGGGAGCCTGCTTTTCCTCTCCCCGCCTCATTCATGCTCTCTCTAGCTATCTCTCTCTCTCCCTCTCTCGAATAAATAAATAAAATCCTGCCCTTTCCTGGGTACCTGGGTGGCTCAGTGGGTTGAGCCTCTGTTTTCGGCTCAGGTCGTGGTCTCGGGGTCCTGGGATCGAGCCCCGCGTCGGGCTCTGTGCTCATCACGGAGCCTGCTTTCCCCTCTCTCTCTGTCTGTCTCTCTGCCTACTTGTGGTTTCTCTCTCCGTGTCAAATAGATAAATAAAATCTTTAAAACAAAACAAAACAAAAAAATCCTGCCCTTTCCTTCCCTGCCTGCTTGAAGCTCAGCCATCCTCATGAACGACACAGTAACTATCCAGACCAGGAAGTTCATGACCAGCTGACTACTTCAGCAGAAGCAGATGGTCATTGATGTCCTTTACCCTGAGAAGGAAACAATACCTAAGACAGAAATTTGGGAAAAACTAGCCAAAATGTACAGGGCCAGAACAGAGCCATGACAGATGTCATATTCATATTTGGATTCAGGGTCCACTTTGATGGTGAAGGACAACTGGCTTTGGCATGATTGATGAGTCCTTGGATTATGCAAAGAAAAATGAACCCAAAAGTAGACTCGCAAGACATGGCCTGTATGAGAAGAAAAAGATGTCAAGAAAACAGCAAAAGGAACGCAGAAACAGAAGGAAGAAAGTCGGGGGACCGCAAAAGCCCATGTTGGCACTGGCAAAAAGTGAGCTGAGATTGAGCAACAGGAGGAGTGGCTTTATCTGTGGTGCTTGTGCAGACTTTTCGTGAGAGGATTAATAAACTAAGAACATTAAATAAATAAATAATAAATTAAATAATCCTTTAAAACAAAGAACAAAGAGTTCTTGGAAATTAAATATATTATAGTGGACATTAAAAATCCTGTGCTAGGCCTGGGGTTCTCAAAGATGTCTACATCTTAAACCTAAACAAAATGTAGGGATTAAGGTTAGGGACTTTGAGATGGGGAGATTATCCTGGATTATTAGGTGGGGCCAATCTAGTTCCACGAACCCCTAGAAGCTGGGAAATTTTCCGGCAGGAGACCAAGAGATTCCACGATAGGAGGAGAGGCAGGAGAGATTAGAAGCATGGGAAAGACTCCATTCATTGTTGCTGGCTTTGAAGATGTAGGAAGGGGGCCATGAACCAAGAAATATGGGTAGCATCTAGAAGCTGGAAAAGCCCTTAACTGATACATCCAGAAAATGCAGACCTCAGTTCTACGATCTCGTGAAATTGAGTTCTGCCAACAACCTGAATAAGTAAAAAAAGATTCTTCCCAAGAGCCTCCAGAAAGGAACGTAGCCCTCCAGATATCTTGACTTAGGCTTGGTAAGACTCATGTTAGCCTTCTGACCCTCATCAATGTATGTTGATACATTTGTGTTAATTCACTCCATGAAATAGAAAGTCAAGTGAATTTCCTAGAAAGTAGAGCAAAAAACAAACAACTGGAAAATAGCAGAGAAAATATAAGAAGATTGAAAGTCGGGTTCCAGCAATCCTGCATTTAAAAAAAAAAAAAAGGAGCTCAAAAGAGAGATGGAGGAAATAGGAGGAAATCACCAGGAAAATAGGAATTTCTCCAAGCAGAAGGCCACGATTTTCTGATTTGAAGGGCTCACTGAGGGCCCAGAACATGGCATGTATTTATGAAATACAGAACACCAAAGACAAAGTCCCTGCAATTTCCAGAGATGAAAAAAAATTGGGTCATTTTTAAAGTAAAAGGAATAAGGATGATTTTTTACTTCTAAACAAGATGAGAGGATAACAAAGCCTTCGCCTTCATTTACTGAAGGCTTGTTCCTTCTACGTACAATGAGTGCCATGTTTCCAATGGTGGGAATTGTACAAATAAAAAAGACTGTGAGAAGCATATCACCAACTCTGGCAAAAAGTTATTAATAATACCACCTCTCCCCTTGATGCAATACAGATCAGTCACAACTCTTTGACACAAGTGGAGAGACACTATAGCATTACTAGATTCCCTATTGAGTAGGCATGGGGCCATTTGTATTATCATTAATACTTCTTGCTGCACTTGGGTCGATAAAACAGGCAAGATAAATAGACCATGCATCCTGCGAAGGAACAAAGCTACTTGGCTTTCTAAGATTGATCCTCAAGACCTATGGGATTTGTTCTCTTCTCCTGAGTTGACCAATGGGGGTTGCTGGTTTTGAAGCATCTTACAAGTAGCAAAAGCTGTTCCTGTTTTTGTCAGAGTGGTCATGATATTAATCCACCATATTTTCTCATGTTTTAAATCATCTTCTCAGTCACTCTCTTGCCAGATGTTCTCTCAATACACTTGGCTATGGACATGACTGGACAACTCACCCCTGGAGATGGGGTGAAAATCTGGATCTCAAGCATTCCCTGTGTTGGTTAACTTCTCAAACGTGAGAGAATGACCAAAAGAGGGGCCTGAGAGACTGAGTATAGAAATGGATAATGGTCAGATTATATATGATAGTAGAACTCTGAACCACAACCAGTTCAGGAAGCCAAGTCACAACCTCTACAGCAAATAACACAAGAACAGTCGGGATTTGGTTAATGACTGCCAGCGTTCCTATTTTCTTTTTTGTCCTTATTTCCAAAGCAGTACCAATCAGAGAAAGCCGAATATACTGACCATATCAATCATGGGATGAAAAATCTTTCACTTGTGTGACTGCACATGGCTTTCAACATTTAAACCATACCTCTTAGCATATCTTGTAGGTTTCTGCTGTATTCATCACTTCTCTTCTAATTGCAAGTGACAGAAGACTAACTCGAGGGGTGCCTGGGTGACGCAGTCAGTTGGGCTTCCAGCTTTTGATTTTGGCTCAGGTTGTGATCTCAGAGTTGTGAGAGGGAGACCTGTGTCCGTCTCCCTGCTCAGAGAGGGGTCTGCTTGGGTTTCTTTCCCTCTTCCTCTCCCCCTTTTTCCATTCTCTTTCTCTCTAGAATAAATAAATACATCTTTAAAGAAAAGAAAGAAAGAAAGAAAGAAAGAAACCCAACTCGAGGTATCTTAACTAAAAAAGATAATTACTGGTTCACATAACTGCCAATAATAGGAATGAAGTAGAATTTGGGCATAATTGAGTCCTGATTAAGGGAATGAGCTTTGGGCATCGTTCAAAGTAGGGAAAAGAAGCTAATGTGTTCTTCCGGTTAGGACCCTTTGGGCTACTCAATGTATTGTCATGTTTTCCAGTGACGCTGTGTAATCTGTATGGATATTTCACATGCTTCTACTATGAATGATCATAAACGTCAGAGGGGATTATCTTGGTAGAGAAAA
Organism: Lontra canadensis; assembly: GCF_010015895.1. NCBI lineage: Eukaryota > Metazoa > Chordata > Mammalia > Carnivora > Mustelidae > Lontra > Lontra canadensis. The sequence goes on along the minus strand of NW_022631031.1, from coordinate 9,726,009 downwards.
GCTAGACATACTAGTTCCCTTGGAACCCCACAACCCTAGTAACAACCTTCTGTGGTGCATCTCTCTGATGATTTCACCAATGGCAGCCTTTGACAAAGGGAGGCAGCCTCTTTGTAAAGATACACCTTTGGTCTTGGAATTGTTGCCCCTCTGACTAGAAGCAACAGAAACAATTATTTGGCTCCTATAGAAACTGAACGCCTGACCTATCGAAGCCTTGGGACTCTCCCCCTGATATCTCTCATTTTGAGGAAGGTCATCATGGATCAATGACTAACAATGTAGGAAGGATCCAACGAGCCTCACAGATGAAATGCAAATGGTGTATTCAGAATGCAGCCAGCCTGGCCTTAGTAGTATCTTGACTTTACACACACAAAAAAGTGGTAGCTATCTCTTTGGATTAACGTGACTTAGATCATAAGGCTAATGACCACTTGTTTGAGTACACCACTCATCACGTCCCCTACATTACACATGTGCCCCAGAGTAGGGAGGCAATGGGTCTCTGTACATTTTGCAAAATTTACTTATAATAGGAAGTCTGTGCATGTCTGGGGTAACAGATCTATGGGAAATCTCTGTACCTTCTTCTCAATTTTGCTGTGAACCTAAAACAAAATAGTCTTGCCCTTCTTGCATCTGCCCCTTCTGCATGAGAGGTGTAAATACAGGTAGAGGATGACTCATAAAGCAAATTTGTAGCTACTAGAATGGAGCACATAGGGGCACCTGGGTGGCTCAATGGATTGAGCCTCTGCCTTGGGCTCACGTCATGATCTCGTGGTCCTGGGATCAAGCCCCACCTCAGGCTCTCTGCTCAGCAGGGATCCTGCTTCCCCCACTCTCCCACTGCCTGCCTCTCTGCCTACTTGTGATCTTTGTCTGTCAGTTAAATAAATAAAATCTTTAATTAATAAATAAATAAAAATAAAGAATGGAGCACATCACTTTTTTGGCAGTGGAGGAAACATTTAAGATCCAAGGGGCATAGGAGAGGAAGGACATTAATGGTTTTTATGTTTTAGAACTGCGCCTGGAGCCTTCCTCACAAGCCCACTCCCAAACTTCTGCAGGTGTCTTAGGTTTAATTGTTGAATCTAACATCCTTCCCCTACTGTTCGGGCTCTAACCGTTAGGGCGCCATTCCCTTTAATCCAGTCAAGAAGTCTATTGGAAATGGCAGCGGCTGGCTTCAGTTTCTATACCTCCCAGGCAAGAAAGCCCTGTCAACGCCTCTGGCTGTCTTCTTCACTCCCACTTCTATAGGCATCACTCCGTCATCAGTGGGGCAGAAGAGTAGCGCTCTACTGGTCGGATGAAAACTGAGTAGGCTGGACAAACCGCTCTTAGTCAGTCCCTCCAAAATTAACACCTAGACAGAACTGAGCTGGGAACCCTGAAGCCCATCAGTCAGCTGGGGGGCTGCACTGGCTGGCCTGTCAGCCCATGTTCCCTGACTGGTGTCGGTCTCACTTACGGGTCTCGACAATTATACACAACACTTTCAGGATGCCTGGGTGGCTCAGTCGGTTAAGCGTCTGCCTTTGGCTCAGGTCATGATCTCAGGGTCCTGGGAACAAGTCCTGCATGGAGCTCTCCACTGTGCAGGGAATGTGCTTCTCCCTCTCCCTCTTCCTCTGCCCCTACACCTCCCATGCTCTCTCTCATGCACGCATGCTCTCTCTCAAATGAATGAATAAAATCTTTATTAAAAATTAGAGTACAAAAAAATTATAAACAGCACTTTCTTTCCAGGAACACACCGTGCACCCCTGGGACTGTGATTCCTATATGGAAGCTAGGAGTTAACTTGCCTCTCTCCAAAAATCATGTTGACTTGCCCATGAACCATGAGAGACCTTTAAGTATTTAAGGAAACACCACAAGTAGATCATGTAACCCTCAGACAACAGCAGAGATCTCTCCAAATTGAGGCTTTGTAACTTCATGAAAATTTCCAGAGGGTTAACGGGCTTATTATTGATGCGGTCCCTGTGATGCAAGTCATCCAGTTAGAAAAAGTGATTCAAAATTTGTCCTTGACTCCAGCTGAGGTGATCTCTGACACACCGTGGCTCCTGACAGCATTCAGCTTATCTTCAATTCCTTGGCCAGGGTTGTCGAGGATGGCTTGCCCTATATGTCTTCTTTGCAGATCAAGGCAGAGCCTGCATGATGTCTAATACTGCACCTGTATTAATACTTCGGGCCAAGTGGAAAAATCAATACAGAAACTAAAGAAGAAAGCCATAAAGCTATGTAAGATACACCCTGATGGCTCTTTGAATTTGTTTCCAGGATCCTAGGGGTATGATTGAGGTCGACACTGCAGGTTGGCCCCATTCTGCTGCAGCTGGAATGCTGTGGCTCGTAGCCTTAATTAAATGTTGTGTGAGACAGATTAAATGGATTCAGAGGGTGCCTGGCTGGTTCAGTCAGTAGAATGTGCGACTCTTGTTCTCAAGGTTACAAGTTCGAGCCCCATGATGGGTGTGGAGGTTACTTAAAAATAAAATCTTCATTGCGGTGCCTGGGTTAGGCATCCGACCCTTGATTTAGGCTCAGGCCGTGATCTCAGGGTCAAGAGATCGAGCCCCAGCTTAGGCTCTATGTCAGGTTCAGGGTCAGGCTTGGGGTCAGGCTCCATGCTTAGCGGGGATTCTACTTCTTCCTTCTCCCTCTCCTTCTGCCCCTCCCCCTGCTTGTGCTCACTCTCTTAAATAAATAAATAAATAAATAAATAAATAAATAAAATCTTCAAAAAAATAAAAACGGATGCCTTCAGCCCTCACCTCTGTAAGTGAGATTAATCAGAGTGGCCAACCGAGTGGCATACTCGTGGGAAACTTCTCCGTGAGTCTCTCATGTTTCTATACATCTCGTTCCACACCACCCTGTCAAAGATGATTATATAGTGAGCAGTCTTGGAAGACAGAGAGTTTTTCCTCTGAAGCAAACGGCAGGTTTGCTTACAGCCTTGTAAGATGGATAGTGTTTCCTTGAAGGCAAAAGTCAGACAAGGTTACTGCCTGTATAAGGTTTGGGTGCCCCGACTCAGATTCCTTCTCCTGTAATGCCACCCATTGTACATGCGGGACTCTACATCACCCCGTGGGAGTCAGGACTCAGACTGTTTCCCTATGAATAATAAAGCCCTGGGTCTCTGATCCAGGAATATTGTAACAACATCCACAAAACTGTGGCGGGCTAATTTGCTAGCTTGTAAGCAGGAGAAAGTCTCACACCCTTCACAGTTCTGACTACCATATTATCAGAATTCTATGTCTCCTTCTCCTGCATTCAATAATGATTCTCACGGAGATTGTCAGTAGTAAGAAAGGTATAATTTATCTACTGGACTAGAGGAGCCAGGAGGGCATCCAAGGGGAGATGACCACTGAGGAGTTGGATATGCTAGTATTTGGTGTGTGAGTGATCTTCAGGATATAGAGCTGGTAAATTTTGTCCATATCTTCCTAATTCTATGTTCAGGGACTTCGTCTTGGTAGCCTGAAGTAGGCCATATTAATGCCATGGAAACTAGTAAATGCTACAAATCAAAGCTTTCCCTCCCACTCTTGAGAGTGCTTGTCGTTGTCAGCACACGACTATGGTATAACTCATAAATGGGGGTGGGGAGGGACTTCCTTAATCTATTTTCTTCCTCTGTGAAATGTGGAGAATAATTTGCCTATATCATGGGATTGCTTAGGAAGATTGAATTAGAGAATCTATAAAGCATGTAGAATAATGTTGGCATATATTGTATTTGATCAAATCTAAGATGCTACCAAATTAAAGAGACAGTCTTAATTACGTCATCATTTGGCCAAGATAGAAAAAACACTGGTAATTACACTATGCTTTCTTCCCACATGATTGTAAGACATGTCTCAATTTCAGTAATGGTAAAATACGAAAAAAATGTCTATCTTAGAATGAATGAAATACAGGAGCTTGTTTAAAAAATGCTTTGCTAATAATATATTATGACTGTGACTAACTAAAATGTAGGTGCACCTGGGTGGCCCAGTCGGTTGAGCCTCCAACTCTTGGTTTCAGCTTAGGTCGTGATCTCAGGGTCATGGGACCCAGCCCTGCGCAGGGCTGTATGCTCAGAGTGGAGTCTGGTTGGGATTCTCTCTCTAACCTCTCCTTCTGCCCCCTACCTCAAATAAATAAATAAGTCTCTAAAATAATAAACAAACAAACAAACAAATAAATAAATACAGTGTGTATATAGGTAGTAAAAAGTCATCTGTCTTATTCTACCATCTTAATCATTAATTGATTCAAAACTTCTAAAAATTAAAATTGCTGAGAAATCAGATAGTTTGTAGTAATGAATTCACAACATATAAGTAGAAGGGGAGGAGGAGAATGGAAATATGTCTATTTTTCAAAATAAAACCGAACGCAACATTTAACGAATTTTGAATTTCAAAAGTCTTTTTTAAAGATTTTATCTGAGAGAGAGAGAGAGAGAGTGCAAGGGGTGTGGGGCAGAAAGGAACCCAAGCTGAGTCCATGCTGAGCACAGACCCTGACGCCGGGCTCAGTCTCACAACCCTGAGATGGTGACCTGAGCCAAAATCAGGAGTCAGAGGCTTAATCGACTGAGCCCCCCAGGTGCCCCTCAAAAATAGTTTTAATGAAGATTGAAACATATAAGAAACACCAATGGGACCACCATACAATAAGACTTCCAATCATAAATAAGTGAATGCAAAATTAGGAGTCCTCTGAATAATTTTTCCGCATTTTGGAACAGCATGTAAACGTATGTGAAAATGAGGGAAGTACTAAGTGTATTTATTTGACTAATTATGTACATCCTGAGAAAAGGATAGGGAACTGGTAAATAATTACAAAGGAAGGGAATTGTCTAAAGTGTAATTATCTCAAGTCTGTGGGAATGAGTTTATATTGTATAAAGAAAAGTTCCTGGAAACAAATGAATCGGGCTCCCAAACTTGGAGAGAGAAGAGAGACTACTATGCTTGCACAGGGGAACTTCAAAGAGAAATATTGGTTATTTTCTTTTTACACCATTGCAACTAAAAATAAACTATAAGAGCCTACCATAATTATGTGAAGAATTTATAGCTTATTACACAGAATACAGAGTTTCAAGCAGGCTATAAAAATACAATGACCTTCAGCAAAACTTTACTCCAACCTCCATAGACGTAATTTCCAATTCCCTCTGTGGAAGCTTAATGTGCCGCATAAGAAGATCTGGCTTTTGACCTCAAAATAACTCCAGAGCTCAGCACACTGTTTCCGGACTCATCCTCTAAATGCATGTGGTCAGGCGACCACAGCCGAGGCGGGCTGTTGGAAGTAGTCTGCAAATAAATCACTTTTCAGACCGTGATGGGAAGGACACTCCCAAAGACCAGTGTAATGGACATGGCATGAAATTCTCAAACAGGAGACATAGTTCCAGTATGTCATTTAGACATGTGCCTTGGGCAAAGCAGCTTGTCACGCTTGAGTTCTTACCAAAAGGAAATAGTAAAACTTGCCTTTTAGGAATTGTGAGACTCCTGAAAGAATCTACATGTATTTTTTAAAGTGCTTTTCAAGTTGTAAAAGTGCTTTGCAAATATAATAAATGAATTATTACTACTAGGACCACTACTACGCTTGTTTGCCTTGTAGACATGGCAAAGGGGCAATATTATGGTGTGGGCAATCACACCATAATATCACTGTATTTTGAACTTGGGACAGGATTCCACACAACGAGTAGTAAATAATTATTTGATAATGAAGGCATATTAAGATGTCTTCTTAGCCCAAACAAGTATTTCAAGATAGAAATATCACTTTTTTTTTTTTTTTTTGGTATTATAAAGTCTAGAAGAATGCTAGAAAATTCAGAGGCTTTTAATTCAGGCAGACTGGGACTTGAATCTGGATTTAACATCTTTTTTTTTTTTAAGATTTTATTTATTTATTTGACAGAGAGAGATCACAAGTAGGCAGAGAGCAGGCAGAGAGAGAGGAGAAAGCAGGCTCCCCGCCTGTGAGCAGAGACCCCGATACAGGGCTCGATGTGGGGCTCGATCCCAGGACCCTCAGATCACAACCTGAGCCAAAGGCAGAGGCTTTAACCCACTGAGCCACCCAGGCGCCCCTGGATTTAATATCTTACTAGCTGTGTGATAGCGGGCAGTTTAATTAACCTCTCTGTGGGCATTTCATTGCGTAAAGAGCCAACCTACCTCAATAAATTCTAGCTGCTTCTCTCCGCTCTTAAATACTCTTTTTCCCTTACATTTTGCAGGGAGCTCTGGAAGAACTCAATGGGGTTATGGGTGAGGTTTTATGGACTGGAAACAGCAGTTATTCCGTTCTTTTTATATACCAGGCCCTGGGCTAGGTCTTCACACAGCTGTTTTCATTTAATCCTTACACAACCCTATCAGGAAGGTATTAATGTACTGTATTCGTTTAATGTTATTGTAACAAATAACTAGAATTTCAGTGGCTTAAAACAACAGAATTCTATCCTCTCACCATTCTGAAGATCAGAGGTCTACATTGGGTCTGCAGGGACTGTGTTCCTTCTGGAGTCTCTAGGGGAGAAACCGTGTGCATGCTTTTTCCAGCTTCTAGAGAATACTCACTTTCCTTGGCTCGAGGCCCCTGCCTCCGTCTGACCTCTGCTTCTGCTGGCACTTCCCTCATTTTCCTGCGTAAGGACCCTAGTGATTACATTGCACCCGCCAGGATAATCTCGCCCTCTCAAGATCCTTAGTCACAACCACCAAGTCCTGTTTGCTGTGTACGGTCACATCCTCGCAGGTTGTTGGGATTAGGAAGCAGACCCCCTGGAGGAGTCATCTTTCTATCCACCACACATGCCTATTTAACAAATGAGGGAACGGAGGCTCCTCAGCTCATGCACTTCATAACCAGACCCAGGTACTGAGTCTTGACAGCAATCTCCACCTTGACTATGTATCCAGAAGCAATACGGCCATTTGGGAAGAGCAGGTGTGTTTCATTTGGGGCATGGTTATGACAGTAATTGTGGTGACATTTGATAAACAAGGATCAGTTGTGAATTTACTTTGTGCATTGTCTTGAGCCCAGAAGCCATATTTATTATCTACCGTCTCACTGATCACCTTCAAGAAAAATTTAGTGCGGGGTGCCTTTGGGTGGCTCAGTCCATTAAGCAGCTGCCTTGGGCTCAGGTCATGATCTTAGGGTCCTGGGATTGAGCCCCACATCGGGCTCTCTGCTCAGTGGGGATTCTGCCTTTCCCTTTCCCTTTCCCTCTGTGCATGTTCTCTCATTCTCTCTCAAATAAATAAAATGTTTAAAAAAAAGAAAAATTTAGTACCTAGCTGGCATCATACCAGTCATCACAGAGAATTAAATAAAGACTCGATGCATTTTGTCCCCGAGGGAATTCCCAAGACCAACAGTATAAAAGCACCAAAGTGTATGTATCAGACTGAAGCCCGCTGGCACTGGAAACGATAATTGGCACATTCAGTGAATACGGAATTCTTTCATGAGCCTTTTGTAATGGAGTTGCTGACTTACTACAGTTATTCTATCTTGTTTACTATTAGCTCATGAAAATATTGATTGCGGTTGAAACTTTGCTTTAAATTTTTGAAGTTTGGAGGATCAGCCAGCCTATTTCAAGGAATTCAAACAATAATGACTGCTGTGGCTATGAGTTCGGCTCAAACAAATCATCCAGGTTTTCCTCACGAAAAATTGATGAAAACACTTCCCTAAGATCGGAATTGAGAGAAACATACAAGTAAGCCCCCAGTAATGAGTACGCTAAGTCCTTTAAACATTACCTCCTTTCATTGCTTGCTTTTGCTGGATTTTAAAGCAGCTTTCTTGCTGGTAAAAATGCTGATGCCGTGTATATCTTGTGTGGAGGAAACCTAGAGAGGAAAGGAAGTCTCACAGGGATGTGAGGTTTCAGTGACTGCTGGACCTCAGGAAAAGGAAAGAAGCTGAGAAAGGGAAAGGAGAGAGAAAAGGAAGAAGGACATGGGAGAAGGGGCCTAGGGGTGGAAAGGAGCAGAAGGAAGTCCCACAGAACAGCAGTCACTGCCATTTCCGTGGGTGTGAATGCAGGGATCACAATTTCAATCCTCTGTTGAACACTTTCAATTTTTTTTCTTTTAATTTAGAAGGAGCGAACATGAGACATTTGTAGGTGACCAGGTCCTAGAGCTCTTTGTCACTGCTCACACAAGGCAACTGACCTCTCGGGCTGCTCCCTGCAACCAAAGTTAGGCTGAGAAAATTCTTGGAAGGAGAAGCAGAAGGAAGATGTGGGGAAGTGAGAGAAAGAGGACCAGAGGAAGGGAGGGAAGAAAGGACTTTGCCTTGCTGGGGCTGCTGGTCAGGTGCTGAGCTGGCTGAGGGGCCTCCGACCTTTGAGCGCAACTCGAATCACTGCTCCCAGGCCGGTTTCAGGAACGTACAGATTGCACAGGCATATTCGAAAGTGCTCAAAGTGCATGCATGTGTGGATGAAAATGTGTCTCTTTGACCTGGGGCTCCAAAACCGTGTGTCACTCAGGGAATCAGGAAACTGAACCATAGTCCAGGGAGAGGGACTGACTCCCAGAAGCATCAGGAGTTCCTGTCAATGTCAGTGGTTGGCAGCACCGCTGGGGGCGGAGGGGGGGCGTTAGGATTTGGAAAAACACCACATCTCAAGGCCAGAAGGGGTCAGGGAAAGCCATGTGTGAAAAAGAGAAAGTACTCAATCCTGTACCGGATATGTAATGAGGCCCTTGTTTGTTTATCTGGTTGAAGCTGGAGCTCCCCTCCATGCCCGCTGCTTTTCTCCTCCAGTTTGTCTATGTTTATGCCTTTGAAAACAATTAGTGCCCTGACTCCAATGCCGGCAGGATGCTTCTGCTTATATACATCCCACACTGCAATTCTATATTCATAATTCTGTTAAGGTATTTGTATGTGGTGAAACGTTTGCTTCGCTCTTCATATAATTCAATGGTAATATGTTATCTACTGAAAAACGGGGAGCAACGTAGCAAACAGCCTTTCTTTGGGTGATTATTTCTTGCATGTTGCCGGATCTTAAATGTCCATCTTTCAGTCCTTTCTCTCTAGGAGCACAATAAAGTGTTCCAGAAGGATTAGCTAATGGCCCGCTGGCTTCATGTAATTTCCACTGAGAAGATTTATCTTTATTTCTGTCTGTACCAGTGACTGGATGGCAGCACTTACAGATTTGTGAAGCACTCCTCTCTTATGTACCATTAATGCAATAAGTAAAGAACAAAATGGTATCATTTTTCTCATGTGTCACTGCCAGAAACGAAACATTTGTGAAGTATTTCTCGAAGAGAATTTTTTACTGAGGAAAATTGTTCAACTGTGACAATTTAATAACTAATACACAGCTTGGTAAAAGAAATTTTCTTTGAAAACATTTTTGCTATTCTGTTGACATGTGGTCAAGAATGGATCTTTGATTTATTTTTAAGATTTTACTTTTTAAGTAATCTCTATGCCCAACATGGGGCTTGAATTCATAACCCCAACTCCAAGAGTCACGCTTTCCATCGACTGAACCAGCCAGGCACCCCAGGAATGGATCTTTTAAATTTAAGTATTAACCCAGTCCTCTGAGCTAATTAAAGAATGCGTTGGCTGTACAGGGGCCAACCCATGGGCTGATGTGGGGCGTTGAAGATTTGCCTCCTCTGTGACAGAGAAAAAACTTTTGGCATAACTCTTCTCCATTCATCGTACACTCTCAAGAGGTTTACTGGAGACATAAATTTGTAAGGTAACCACCATTTTGAGGCCTGCAGTGACCCAGACCGAACTACCCGACATCCTGTGGATAAGTTACCTGACTCCTCATAGCAGTTCTCTGAGGTGAATAATACTCCTATTTTACTTTTTTTTTTTTTTAAGATTTTATTTCTTTATTTGAGAGAGAGTGTGGGAGAGAGCAAGCAGGGGGAGGGGCAGAGGCAGAGGGAGAAGCAGACTCCATCCCCAGCAGAGAGCCCCATGTGAGGCTTCATCACAGGACCTGGGATCATGACCCCAGCAGAAGCCAGGCGCCTGACCGACTGAGCCACCCAGGTGCCCCTCCCCTATTTTAGTTTTAATTGATACATTCAGATCCCACCAGTCTTTGACTGAAAATAGGTTGTAATTTTAAAGGCTCATATTATGACACTCTCAACTCCCTCTGACTAGGGACAAAAACAACCTGCCATCACACTGCCCCTGGTATGTGGCGAGTGTCCGGTGAACGTCTTGGGCTTGGGGCAGCCCCAGCTCTTCCGCTCTGGCTTCTGAGTAAAGTCCCCAGCTCAGTTGTGTGCCGTGCCCTCCCTGCGTGGCGGAGGAGCCTGGACAGGAGACAAGAAGAAGAGGAAAGAAAAGAGAGAAGGTACCCTTCATTGAGCGTTCACACACGTCAGGGGACAGGCTGTGTGTTTTACCCACATTACCCACATGTCCTCATAAATTCCCTGTGAAATAAGTCCTGTTATCCCCATTTTATGGGGTGGAGGAGGAAAAGGGGCCTCAGAGAGGCTAAGGACCGCATTCAGCTAGGACGGGGCCGGCATCAGCTACACATTCAGGTCTGTCATCTCCCATGCACTTTAACTGCCGTGCAGGAGTTGGCATTACTGCGCTGCTGCTAGATTATAATAATCCATTTATTGCCAAATATGTGCTCTTAGATTCATGTTTTAGCTACTGCTGCCTCCGAGTAGTCAAAGCCCATACAAATTCTATTCAACATGATTGTCTTGGTCTGCTCAGATCGCCCAAACGAAACATCACAGACTTCAGTGGCTTAAACAACAGATACTTCTTTCTCACAGTTCTGGAGGCTGGCAACTCTAAGCTGGCCATTCAGTTCCTTGTTGAGGGTCTACTTCCTGGTTCATAAAAGGCCAACCTCCAGCTGATCCTCATATGGCCTGGAGAGAGAGGCAAGCAACAGAGGTCGAGAGACAGATATGTATCTCTTCTTGGAAGACACAAATCCCCCTGTGAGGCTTCCCCCGCATGACCTATCTAGCTCCCCGAGGCCCTACTTCTAAATATCATCACGTTGGGACTTGGGGCTTCAACGGACAAATTTTGAGGCGATGCATTCAGTCCAGAACAAGGATGAGTAAAGAAAACGATTTAACAAGAGATGTGTGTTTCTTCATGTCAGAACTATATTGTCTTATATATTCTTACATCTGAGTGTAATTTGAAATGCCTTCTATATTACAAAAGTGAATTTGTTCTAGGGCTGATTATATGCCCTGGTTTCCCCAGTACAAGTTTGGCTTATGCCTGTGGTCCTAGTGGAACTATTAATAACACCCCCTCTCACTCTCTCTAAAGTATCCTGGTTTGGGGTGTCTGGGTGGCTCAGTTGGTTCAGCGTCTGCCTTCGGCTCAGGTCATGATCCCAGGGTCCTGGGATCGAGCCCAGCATCAGGCCCCCGGCTTAGTGGGGAAGCCTGCTTCTCTCTCTCCCACTCGCCCTGCTTGTGTTCCCTCTCTTGCTGTCTCTCTTTGTCCAATAAGTAAATAAAATCTTAAAAAAAAAAAAAAGTGTCCTGGTTTGAGTAATAAATCATATGGGCATCCCTTGTATTACCAATATTTCAAAATATTTGCAGATTCGAAAGTTTTGATAATTTTTGAAGCCAGGCAATAGATGTATAGGGATTTATTTAATTTCCATACTAAAAAATCTTAAATATATATATTTATAGTTAAGTTTCTATAGCGACTGTTTAAACAAAATGGAGTATTCATTTATTTTTAAGTTCAAATAATTATATCTCTCTTTCAAATATAAAAATATCATTAATGGAGCAGTAACTAATAGTTCTTTTCTCATATACAAAATATTGTATTCCTAAAGAGTTGTTGTAATTGAAAAGCATACAGATGGAACTATTATAATTGAAATGTTTTGGAATGAATTAGAAGTATTTGTTATATTAAAAGATTAGAGAAAATATTGTCACTTGATAAAGAATATCTTTGTAGGGACACCTGGGTGGCTCAGTCAGTTCAGCATCTGCCTTCGGCTCAGGTCATGACCCCAGGGTCCTGGGATCAAGTCCTGCATCGGGCTCCCTGCTCAGTGGAGAGTCGGCTTCTATCTCTCTCTCTGCCTGCTGCTCCCCCTGCTTGTGCTCTCTTGTGTTCGCTCTCTCTCTAGCAAATAATAAATGAAATCTTTAAAAACAAATCTCTTGGGACGCCTGGGTGGCTCAGTGGGTTGAGCCTCTGCCTTCAGCTCAGGTCATGATCTCAGGGTCCTGGGATCGAGCCCCGCATGGGGCTCTCTGCTCAGCAGGGAGCCTGCTTCCTCCTCTCTCTCTCTCTCTCTCTCTCTCTGCCTGCCTCTCTGCCTACTTGAGATCTCTCTCTTTCTCTATCAAATAAATAAAAAATCTTAAAAAAAAAAAAACCTCTTTGGAAAAGGATTATTTTTTAAGAGGGTAGGGGGAGGATAACACATAAAAACTGCCTGAAGGAGATGACACTTGAACAGAAGTTTATAGGATGAATAAGAAACGGTGATGTGTAGGAAAATATCAGCAAACCAATGCACCAGAGGCTAGTAATTTAGTGACTAAAAAATGGACATTGAAAGATTGTTTAGTTTAAGAAGAGCTGACTCTTGAGCATGAAGGTGAAATAGAAATATGACTTTGAGAATTGAATTGAAAGTGAGTTAAGTGGAGACAGCTAGGGCAAATTATCTAAAAGCCAGATCTTTTTTCTTTTTCTTTTATTTTTTATTTCTACTTTCAACATGATTTGCAGAATCCCAAATATGGCCTCTGTTTTCTTTTTTCCTTCCTTTCCTGTCTTTCTTTCTTTCTTTCTTTCTTTCTTTCTTTCTTTCTTTCTTTCTTTCTTTCTTTCTTTCTTTCTTTCCAGTATAGTTAACACACTGTGTTATATTAGTTTCAGGTGTACAATATAGTGATTCAACAATTCTACACATCACTCAGTGCTCATCATAAGTGCACTCTTAATCCCCTTTACCTATTTCATATACCCCCTTCTCCCCTCTGGTAACCATCTGCTTGTTCTCTACAGTTAGAGTCTGTTTCTGGTTTGTCTCTTTTTTTCTTTGTTCATTTGTTTTGTTTCTTAAATTCCACACATGAATGAGATCATATGGTATTCGTCTTTCTCTGACTGATTTATTTCAAGTGGCAAGTGTTGTCGCAAATGGCAAGATCTCTTTTTTTTTTTATGGCTGAGTAAGATTGCACTGTATATCTATTTACCACATCTTCTTTATCCATTTGTCTGTCGATGGGCACTTGGGCTGCTTCCATAATCTGGCTATTGTAAATTACGCTGCAGTAAACACAGGGGTGCATGATCTTTTCAAATTAGTACTTTCACATTCTTTTTATTTTTTTTTAATTTTCTTTTCTTTTTTTAAAAATATTTTATTTATTTCTTTGACAGAGAGAGATCACAAGTAGGCAGAGAGGCAGGCAGAGAGAGTGAGAGGGAAGAAGGCTCCCTGCCGAGCAGAGAGCCCGTTGCAGGGCTCGATCCCAGGACCCTGAGATCATAACCTGAGCCGAAGGCAGAGGCTTAACCCACTGAGCCAACCCAGGTGCCCAGTGCTTTCATATTCTTTTGGTGAATACCCAGTGTGAAAGGATTGTTAATGTCCTCAATTTTGTTCTGCGCAAGCATGTATAATTTATACAACTCAAGAGGCAATGTAGTTTACAGTTTTCCCATCTGTAAAATAAGAAAAACAATACTGCCTACTTTGAAAATTATTGTGGGGCTCCTCAGTGGCTGAGTTGGTTAAGTGTCTGCCTTTGACCCACGTCGTGATCCCAGGGTCCTGGGATCCAGCCCCGCATCCTGCTCCCTGCTCAGCGGGAGGGTCTGCTTCTCCCTCTGCCCCTGCCCTGCCCACCCCCCAGGCCCCGCTCCTGCTCTCTCTGTCTCATTCTCTCTTTCCCTCTCTCTCTCTCTCCTGCAAAAATAAATAAATAAAATCTTTAAAAAAGAAAAAAAAAAGGAAAGTTGTGCAGAGAAATTTTTAAATTTCATATAAAAAATAAAGCTCATTGCCAGGCACACCATAAGAACTCAATAAATGTTAAAATTTTTCTTGATGGGAAGGTGATGTATTATTTCAAGAAGAGTGTTAAATGACAGCAGGAACAAGCATTCTTGGAACATAGCACTTTTTCTTACCCTACTTCTTTTTTGTAATTGAAGACAGAGAATCAAAATACCTAATGTGTCTAACTGGGCACCATGGAAGTAAAAATTACATCAAAAAGATACTTACATTAGTTTTGCACTCTCTCATTAATTCAGCCAGCCAGTCGGTCATGAACTGTTTACTAAATGTCCAGTTTGAGCAGGCTGGGACCTGTGTAATGAGAGCAGGCAAGGCGTGTGATCTGAACATGGGACATAGTGAAAAACCAATACGGTCACAATATTACAGTCGAGGTTTGCTTAGTGGAATTAAGAAATCCTGGTTAGGGGCTCCTGGCTGGCTGAGAGCATACAACTCTTGATCTCGGGGTTGGGAGTTAGAGTTCCACATTGGGTATAAGGATTACTTAAAAACAAAATTCTTAAAAAAAAAAAAAAAAGAAATCCTGGTTAAATTATTAATCTCAGCATTAATCAGTAGTATACCCTTACACTCTGGCCATTGAGTTATTTTCTACATGTTTTAACAAGGAACAAAGATGTCTCTGATGTGCTTTTCACTTGTACATTTTCTCTGCCTAGAGGCTTAATATAGTCTATGAAAAATCTTTCTTTCGTTCTTTTTACTGTCCCTCAAAGCCTCAAGCCTTAGGGCCTTTTGAAATAAATCAATACTGAATTCATTGACTTAGGCATTACAAAAGAACAAAGAGAACTTCAGAGATGAGACAAAGTATGAAAAATATTTGGAATATTTTCTTCCCTGAGTGCCCACTTTTCTTATTGGAAAGTAACAGTGAACAGTATTCCTGCAGCAGAAGTTGTCATTGCTTTGCTTGCAAACGAACTAAAAACCTTGTCATTTGTCCCCTTCCCAAATTAATTTTGTAAATAACAAAGTTCGTCATTGAAACAATTAGCTACTAGCTTAAAAAAAATTAAAAATATTTAACAAGTTTTCCTGAATATGTAAGAACACTTTGACCTATTCCTGAAAAGCTTACAACATTTCAGAAAGCAAAATCAGGAGAAAATAAGCATACACCTGTAGTGTGAGGCACTCACTAGCTTTGGGGTTGCTAAATATTCTCTTTTGGCTTCTCGATCAATAAACAGCAGGAAGCACTGGCTAGGAGCATATTTTCAGTTGCAAGACAGAAAGCGCAACTCAATCTGGTTAACAATAACTGGAACTGGTTAACAATAACTAGTTTAAAGGTGAGACAGCTTCCAAAACGGACTGATTTAGCAGCTCTGTGGTATCAAAAGAACCCCGTTAGGGAAAACCTCAAATGTCTAGAATCAAGCCTACAGATAGATATAATTTCCAGTAAATCCTCCAATCCTGTTAGCCTCAAAAATCTCCCTCACTAACCCATTATCCTCTAAAATAATATCGCCTTAACAATACCTTGCTCAAAGAAACTTTGCATGATAAGGGGAACAAAGAATTTGGTATCAGAGGATTACTCCTACTACCCCACTGCATAATTATGGGATTTATGGCAAGCTATTAACCTCAATGTTTTTCAGTTCCCTGCTTTGTAAAATGGAGCTTACAAATAGTGTGTTCCTAGAATTTATGAAGAATATCTGACAAAATCCTAAGCAATCACGTTACTGAATGATAATACAGTAGGAGCATTCTTGGAATGTCTGGAGTTGAATGCCACGTTCTTTGTTTATCTGTTGCCTGTGGCTGCTTTTGTGATATTATGGCAGAGTGGGGTGGCTGTACAGGAAGCTCAATCCTTACAATATTTACCATCCGGCTCTATGGGAGAAGTCCGCCACCCCCTCCCTGGAAAAGGAAGGCTTGATTACCAGAGTTGCAGCTTTACAGGGTCTTGTCTTTCTGGATCACTGGGAAAGAGGGAGAGCCATTTAGGAACATTCATATTCTTACCCAAGAGGTAGGAGTCAGAGGCCCACCGAGAAACAGATAGTGGCCATTTGAACACGGGTACTTTGAAGAGGGTTTATATAAAAAGGCATGAATTTAGAAGCTGGGGTTCACCACCTGAAGAGGTGAGGAAACAGTTGTCAGGAACATGGAGAAGACGACTGTGTAGACTTAGTGACCCTGAGAAAAATGAGGACTTCTAGTTGAGGGACACAGGCAAGTCCAGGAGACCTCACAGGGAAGGAGGCAAGGGGAAAAAAACACCCTGACTTTGCTTTTCTCTTCTCTTCTCTTACTGGGACTCCCCACTGGTGAAACCCAAAGAGAGTGACAGAGGACCCAAGAACACATCACCACAGTCCATACCATTCAGCCTCCTGGGCAGAGGAGAAGGCTGTAAACTGTCCCCAGTGGGGCAAATAGAAAATATCTGGCACAGAGAGCTATCTTGGGAGTATCCTTGAGCAAAATGAAGAAATCTAGCAGTAACACAGATTGCTACTGAGGCATCTCTTAGAGGGTCTCTGGGTAGAATGCCATCCAGGTAAGGAACACGCTTAGCATCCGGATCTCGGCTTCTAAAGCTCCTCCTCCAATAAAAACCAGTGCTCCTTGGAGAAATGTATTGCTGGGACATGTAAATCTGGGACAAGGTAAATGTAAGAAGAGGGGGAGTATCCTGCTTTGCCCAAGTGAGGAAGAGCTAACACAGGAGACGGAAGTCAGCTGAAAAGGGCTTCCACTGGCAAACTCTGAATCTGAACATCAAATAATAATAGTCCTGATTGAATTTCAGACTGAACTAGGAATACGTGAACACATCGTAATATAATATATTAGACCTATAATATAAATAATTGGGGAGAAAGGAAAGTTCTACCCGATAGTAGAAGTCTTAAAATATATCCCTACAAAGTACTTATTAATTACTCATTGATTAGTGAACACAAAGTACTCATCAGTTAAATTTATAATGGAAAAACTTGGCAAACATCACATGGAACAAGTGACAAATGTTGTCATCATCAATAATGAGACAGATTGGTGGGACGCCTGGGTGGCTCAGTTGGTTGGACGACTGCCTTCAGCTCAGGTCATGATCCCGGAATCCCGGGATCGAGTCCCACATCGGGCTCCCAGCTCCATGGGGAGTCTGCTTCTCCCTCTGACCTTCTCCTCACTCATGCTCTCTCTCACTGTCTAGCTCTCAAATAAATAAATAAAATCTTTAAAAAAAAAAATAATGAGACAGATTGGTGTGGGCTCAGTCTGTTGAGTGTCCGACTTCTGATCTCAGGGTCAGGAGTTCAAGGCCCATGTTGGGCTCCACATGGGTGTGGAGCCTACTTAAAAAATAAAAGGGTGGGACGCCTGGGTGGCTCAGTTGGTTAAGCGGCTGCCTTTGGCTCAGGTCATGATCCCAGCGTCTTGGGATCGAGTCCCACATCAGGCTACTTGCTTGGCAGGGAGCCTGCTTTTCCCTCTGCCTCTGCCTACTACTCTGTCTGCCTGTGCTCGCTCGCTCACTCTCTCTCTCTAACAAATAAATAAATAAAATCTTAAAAAAAATAAATAAAAATAAAAATAAAAGGGTTTTCTGGGTGGCTCATTTGGTTGCACATCCGACTCTTGGTTTTGGCTCAGGTCATGATTTAGAGTTGTGGAATGGAGCCCCACATCAAGGCTTGAGATTCTCTCTCTCCCTGCCCCTCCCCCTCCAGACAAATCATGTGCCGGTCATATGATGCAATGAGGAAAACACAGCATCACTGCCAGGATATTCTTACAAATATGTGTAAATCATGAAGAAATATCAGAGTAGATAATCCAATGGATAATTAAATGATTACTAGCCTGCACTCTTTACAAAATGACAGATTTGAGATTTACTTATTTTTAAGTAAGCTCTACGTCCAACATGGGGCTCGAACTCACAACCCTGAGGTTAAGAGGCACATGCTTTACCAACTGAGCCAGCCAGGCTCCCCACAAAATGATAGGTTAGTTAAAGGTAGGTCTACAAAAATAGTTACTTATTGGAGGAAGCTGAAAAGGTGTCATAACTAAACCCAACACACGACCTGGGGCTGGATCCTAGACCTATAAAGAAAATTATGGAGACAATATTCAGAATTTGAATGCGGATCTGAGGATTAGGAAGCACTTTTGAATCGTTATTAATTTTCTGATTGGATGGTGGCGCTACGGCTATAGTCTTCACTTTCTTAAGCAATACACACCGAAGTAGTAAGGGGGTAATGAGACATTGTGTCTAAAACTTAATTATGATGGAAAAGGAATATGTGTACATTGGAGGGAGGGCGTAGAGGAGAACTGTATGGTGTGAATGGTAAAATGCTAACAATAGGCAAATCTGGGAGAAGGATATATAGCTCTTTTCATATGATTTTGGGAACTTTTTTGTGCATTTAAAATGATGTCAAAATAAAGAACTAAAACCTACTTGGAAATGTTGATGCCTGGACACCATCCAAGATTAGTTTAGCCAGAATTTCTGGGGGTCGCATAGCCTTCCCCGGTTGAGCTCTGCATGGCTGGTGTATCTTCTCTCTTAGCAACTCTCCACGCTCCAGAGCTCACAGCAGCAGCAAGCACTTCCCACCAGCTTATCATTGGCTAAGCCTGCATTAGGGACCTTAGCCACAGAAAGGAAGGGGATCCACGTGGTCCTTGGCATAGGGCAGTGGCAAGAGTGTACTGGAAACAGGCTCCTGCTGGACCCTCTACCTACCCAAATAGGCATAAGGTTGGAGCTGTGGAACCATGAGCCATGAGCCATGAGCCTTTTTCTCACCCTCAAGGTCAAGGGTGGCACCTGTCTTCTGACACAGGTTATGTTAGAAAGGCACTAGGCTCCAGGCCTTGTGCCTTCATCTGCGTGGGCAAGCCAAGGTGTTCTGAGGCTCCCCTTCTGACCCCAGGAGAGCCATTACCTGGCCTATTCCTCCTCTTCTTTGTTCTTTTGTCTCCAGCCATGAGTCTGCGGTTTCACCCGTGCATTTTAATTTCATATCTCTTAACATCTATGTTTTACCTTTTTACCTAATTGACTTTCAACATCTTTATTGTTCTAAGTATTTGTACTTTAAATGACTTTATTTTTTTTTTAAGATTTTATTTATTTATTTGAGAGAGACAGTGAGAGAGAGCATGAGCGAGGAGAAGGTTAAATGGAGAAGCAGACTCCCCGTGGAGCTGGGAGCCCTATGCGGGACTCGATCCTGGGACTCCGGGATCATAACCTGAGCCGAAGGCAGTCATCCAACCAACTGAGCCACCCAGGCGTCCCATAAATGACTTTATTTTTAATATATCTTTTTTTCAGATTCAAATTCATGGTTAGTGTAAAAATTAAAACTGTGCTGAGATATATAATGCAGAAAGTAAACTTCCCCAAATCCCATCTGCAAGGATAATCATTGTTAACAATTGATGTATATTTCTCTAGGTCTGTGCATCTTTGCCTATGTGGGTATCTTTACATATATATGTGAAGACACTTTATTGACATTACTAGTAAGAGAAACAGTACTTGATTTTATACATGATTTCAACACTTTCCCTTTTTTCATTTAAGAATATATCATGGGAAATGAAAACAGAATACTGAAGGATGCCTTCACTCCTGTGTTTACTGCAGCATTATCTACAACCTAAGATATGGAAACAACCTAAATATCTGTCATATATATAATATATTACACTGTATTTTATGTATATATATGAAATACCAGATACACACATACACACACACACACTTCTATACATTAAATTATGCAGCCATAAGAAACAAGGAAATCCTGCTGTTTGTGACAACCTGAACTTGAGGGTATTGTGTTGAGATATGTGGACCTAGGAAAAGCAACTATTCTATGATCTCACTAATATGTGGAACCTAAAAAAGCTGAACTTGTAGAAATAGATAATAGAATGGTGGATACCAGATGCATGGGGTTGGGTAGAGGAATTAGGGAGATGTTGGTTGAAGGGTACAAACTTGTTGGTTTGTTGGTACAAACTTGCAGTTAGAAGATGAGTAAGTTTTCCAGAACTTAATGCACAGCAGGGTGATTATAATCAATAATACTGTGTTATACACTTCCAAGTTGCTAAGAAACAATTAGACCTTAAATGTTCTTTTCACAAACACACGCACAAATGATAATTATGTGATGTTATAGAGTGTTATATTGCAACATATAAATGTATCATATAAGCAGATTATATACCTTAAACTTATACAATGTTATATGTCAATTATATCTCAAAAAAATAACATCCTTTTTTTTAAGATTTTATTTTTTAAGTCACCTCTAAACCCAACATAGGGCTTGAACTTAAAACCCTGAGATCAAGAGTCACATGCTCTACTGACTAAGCCAGCTACGCATCCTAATAAAAGTATACATCTTGAAAATTTTCCCATGAATTCATTCAAATCCTATGTATCATACAAATATAAACATATATTAAGATATTTATTAGTATTAATATTACTAGAACCTTGTACATATCATTTTAAATCTTGTTTTTTCCTTCACTCAGTTAAATATAAAGTGTGAAAATTCTTCCAGCATTCATTCAAAAAACACTAACACCTACTGTGTAGCAGGCTTTGTTCTACATGCTAGAGAGGTCACAATGAAAAAAATGATGTTCCAACCTTAACATACATGGGAAGAGGGGGATTCAGAAAGTAAACAAGTAGTTAAATTAGTGGTAAGTGCCACAAGGAAAATCAAATCCAGTAAGAGGGTGGGGATAATGGAAGAAGTTCTATTCTCATTGGTCACAAGGGAATCTCCTCAAGAATTTCAACTGGAGGGGCGCCTGGGTGGCTCAGTGGTTAAGTGGCTGCCTTCGGCTCAGGTCATGGTCCTAGACCCTGGGATGGAGCCCCGCATCAGGCTCCCTGCTCAGAGGGAAGCCAGCTTCTCCCTCTCCCACTCTCCTTGCTTGTGTTCCCTCTCTTGCTCTCTCTCTCTGTCAGATAAATAAATAAATAAATAAATAAATAAATAAATAAATAAATAAGAATTTGAACTGGAGCAGATAACTAATAAGAAGATTAGAGCACATGATGACGTGGGGAAGAACATTCCAGGTAGAGGGCAGAGCTGGTGCTAAGTGCCAGGGATAGGAGCAAACTTGGCTTGTTCAAGGAACCCAGATAAGCCCAGTGGGGTTTGGAATGGAGCTAGCAGGAGGGGAGAACAGTGGCTGGTAGGAGAGGTCACTAGGCGCCATCATAAGAGGTTTATAATTTATTCTAGGTGCAACAAAAAGCCCTAAAAGATTTTAAGCAGGGATGTGATATGAACTTATCTAGGATGTTCCCTGATCACTCTGACTGCTAAGTAGCTAATGGATTATAAGGGAGCAAGAACTCAAGCAGGGAGACCAGAGAGGCATCTGTTCCTGAGAGAAGCTCTAACCCACTGAGATTCTGGGAATACAGTGAGGAAGGAAGGGTCAGATTCAGGTTTTATACAGAATGTTGAACTCATGGGATCTACTGATGGATTGGATGGGAGGAAGAGTGACAGTAAGGGAGAAAGAAATCAAGAACGACTCTGGGCTTTTGGCAGGTGTCATCTTTAGCGTTTGGATGACTGGGGGTGACACTGGCTGAAGTGATGAGTTTTGAGCGAGACAAGGGGGAAATGGAGAGCTCTGATTTGGATACGTTGAGACAAAATGTCACCTATTAGACATCCAAGTAGAGATGCTGAGTAGGAGTTTGCATTCTCCTGGGGAGATGATGGCTCAATCACTGGAACATGCGACCGGATCTGGGGTTTGTAAGTTTGAGCCCCATGTTGGTTGTGGAGATTACTTAGAAAGAAAATCTTAAAAATAAAAAACAAAACACATAGTACTTTGGATATCCTTGTACATTTATCTTTATACCCTTATGTGACTTACTGAAGTATAAATTCTAATAAGGATATTTCTTGGTCAAAAGATATGAATAGCTTAAATTTAGAACGTATTGGAAGATTTCCTTCCAAAATATTTCTCTTTTTAATTCTTAAAACCGAATTTGAAAATATTAGCTCTAACCATCTGAACTACTTTTCTTTTAGTCTCTTATAGGTCCCATTTTAGATATTATTGGTCTTATCTACTTAATTTCTGTCCTCTTCTTTATAGTGCTTCATATCCTCCTTTGTTTTCCCTATATTCCTTTTTGATGATTCATCTTTATACTATTCGGCCAGAACCCGGGCCTGGAGGAGGGTGAACCGTGGCCGGTTCACACTGTAAACAAGAAACCTTCCCCCAGCTGCTCAACCACCTGCTCCCTTGGCCTCCCATGAAAACGAGTCCCCTAGTACAGTTTTCTAAGATTCTCTCAAAAGAATTTCCTCCGAAGAGACGATCAACTCAAGGGTTAAGTCTCTCCAGAACCATACATTCCACTGTGAAGATGACTTATTTGATTTCCTTAAAAAGTGTTACTGACATGTTACAGTACCTGGTATTTATATTAAAAAATTGTTTGCCATAAAACCCATGGACTCCAGCTGGATTTTAGGGAAATTGTCAATGCTAAGCCACAAGGCAGAGGGTGATGATGGCATGCGGGAGGGACTGTTCAGCTAATGACCTAGATTTTGACCCTGCTCAGGAAGCACTTGCTCAGGAAGCAAATGGTGGTGAACCTTTTCGCAGACTCTGAAATTAGGTGGCACAGGGGAAGGAAGTAGAGAAGTATGCAGCCAATTTATTGGCACCACTTCTAAACCTTTACCCTTTCATTACCACAATGACTCCCCTCCCTTTCCTGCAAAATCACAGGAGGATTCTCTTAAATGATAGGCATTTCTAGCTCTCTTTTCTAATCTTAGGGACCAAGGAGAAGCTGGTTAAAGTGAAGGTTATCACTCAAAGATATTTAATGGGCTCATTGTTCTTCTGGTGGATGGTTCTTTTCATCTGACAGATTCTGTATCTGGCTATTTAGAATGATCTAGAAGGCAAGTTTTGAGGAGGAGATCCTCCCTCTCACTTTTTAATCATTAGCCGTGGTTCCATTCTGGAAAGTTCCTGAGATATGGAGACATGGCTGATGCTGCACTGTTAAAATTCTTTGCCCATTATTTAAGAAAATACGATGATCTCCAGACTAAGTAGAGTTTCTGAAGACAGGTTTAAACAAATTTTAGGATCTAGGCTGCACTGAATGTCCCTCATGTTTTATAGTTGTCTCCCCACAGATAATTCACTGGGTGCATTAAGCAACAATTTTCTCACTAGTGCACATCAAATGGGTTAACCTCAATAATGAATTCCTCTGCCCTCATGGTAATTGAGCATATTACCAAGCTCCCAAAATGGCTGCCCCTGGCATCGAGTAGCGTCTTCAGTTTATCTAAATGTGTTATTTAATGAGTGCCAAGATGTGAAAAAATTTAGGACGTTCTGCCTTTAAGAGTTTAGCTTGTCACCTGGTAGTCTCTTCATGGTACTTGTGGAAATACCCAGCAAATTCATTCTAACTTGTCCCACAAGTGTCAGGGTAGTTGCTTGCCTTCTTGTGGGGCTGGAACTCAGGCAAGTACTCTTGCTCTGGGCTGCCTCACAATGGCAGCCCCCAAAGCTCATGGCCTTTGAATCCCTGTGCCTTTGTTGCTACTGTTTAAGCTTGAGTTGGTGTAGCTGCCCCCTAAAACCCAGGCACCTCAGGGATATGGCTCAGACTCTCATCCGGCTCTGGTCACTGCCAATGCTATTTCTGCTCATTCTTTTGCACACCCCAGTCCCTCCTTTCCATCGTAACCTCTGTTAAAGATTCTCCACCGTGGGGTGCCTGGGTGGCTCAGTTGGTAAGCGTCTGACTCTTGGTTTTTGCTCAGGTCACGAACTCAGGGTCGTGAAATTGAGCCCTGCTTCGGGGTCTATGCTCAGCATGCAGTCTGCTTGGGTTTCTCTTTCCCTCTTCCTCTGCCCCTGTCCCCTGCTCTCTCCCTTTCTCTCCAATAGATAAATAAGCCTTTTCAAAAATAAGAGACAAAAAAGATTACCACACTAAAATCAGCTTTTAGATGCACTTGAATAATCTTTTCTCTCAGGCTCAAGCTTGCCTCCAGTTTATTCCAAACCCAGAGCAATAACGGTCCCTTTCCCCCCTCCACACCACAGTGCAGAAGCCAGGCCACTAGTCCTTTTTCCTCCTCTGCTAATAGTGAGTTATCCCCTGAGAATCTATTCATCCTTTCCAGCTCTCTGCCTAGGGCAGACTTTGACCCTCACAGTGTGTGTGAGTGTGTGTGTGTGTGTGTTACAAGGGAGCAATGAGATCTTCTTAAATATGGATGTTCTATCATGAATATTGCTATACCATTTGCCATCACCTGGAAAACAAATACCATTGGATTATTTGAGCTTTGAATCCTTTTGGCCTCTGCTCTTGACTTTGGTTTTGGAAATCTTGTTTCGGCAAAACAGCATGTGTTCCAGTTAGAGTACCATCAGCTGACGATTATATGATGCTTATATGATTATATGGAACTGGAACTACACAAATACAATGAGTTTTGAGATCGAAGAGGTCCTTCTTCTTGAGGAGGTCCTCTGATTTTCCAGTGAGTTCTGTATTTTCTCCCTCTTTCCCTTTCTCCTACTTCCTTATTTTTTAAGCCCATTGAGTATTGACTGGTCACGAGTTTTGGAGAAGCTGGATGCTTGTCTGTCTTCTAAAGAACCTTATTTTTTAAGCCCATTGAGTATTGACTGGTCACGAGTTTTGGAGAAGCTGGATGCTTGTCTGTCTTCTAAAGAAACCAGAAAGACGGGTGTTCCTTCATTACAAATACTATCTTGAAGTACAAGTAACCCAAAAAGATAACTGGCCTATTGGGTAATTATTACCAGAAAGGAATATTAGAGCTCAGGTGTTCTTGCTTTCAGCTTTCTCAACTTTTATTGCTTGCCATAAATGGTTGTTTCACTTGTAACTGGTTTATAAGTAACAATTTCATGTTGTAGGTCTCCTCATTTATCTACCTTGGAGTCCATTTTTCGATGGTGAAAGGAATACCAGGAAGCAGCAGTACTCCGTGCAGGGTATTGTATGAATGGTTTACTGAAAGCAATTCCTTGTTGTTGACGAGGAGGTTTGAATACCGCTGCTTTAAAAAGTGCCCAGGCTATAAATATGAAGTCAGGCTCTGGGGATTGGCTGCCCATTCCTCTGTCCAATGGATATGGGCTGTCATTCTGGTTAAGACCCGACACCCAATTCATCTCCTGAACCTTCACAAAACCCTATCTTCAGGCTCATTGTCTCTGGGCAAAATCAAGTCACTGTAGAGCAGATGATGGCCAATAGCTAACTATAGGCAGGTAACAGCTCGTTATCATTCGACTGTTGAGAAAATCAATATTCCTGTAGAACTACTTAAAGAAAACACAACCCATCCACTCTTTCTGAATGTCTACATTCACAGGCACCTGGGTGGCTCAGTGGGTTAAAGCCTCTGCCTTCAGCTCAGGTCATGATCCCACAGTCCTGGGATTGAGCCCCACATCGGGCTCTCTGTTCAGCAGGGAGCCTGCTTTCCACCCCCCACCACCTGCCTTTCTGCCTACTTGTGATCTCTGTCAAATAAATAAATAATATCTTAAAAAAAAAAAAAAAAGTCTACATTTACCCTGGACCAAGCCAGACCAAAAGTGAGCTGGGTCCCATCAGGTGGATTAACATGAGGCACAGAAGGCCTCCGTACAAGGGAAGATTCCTAATTGAGATTCAGATAGGGGGAGGAGGGAGGTGTTCCTGAAGAAGTGATGTCTAAGGCGAGGCCTGAAAGATAAGTAGGCATAGTAGCAAGGCAAAGAAAGAAGATGTAAAAGAGATCCAAGAGGTGGGGTAGAGAGAGAGAGAGAGCACAGAATGCTGAAGTAGCTGAGATTAGAGTGTAGGGGAGGATGTGGCAAGAAGGCAGCCGGGCAGGCAGAAGCCAGATTGTGCAGACACATGACACTAAATCAAAGGTCTGAACTTTGTCCTAATGGCAATGAGAAGCCATGGAAAACTTTCATGCAAAGGAGGTGACAAGATGAGATGTGTCTGTTTGAAAAGTCATTCTGGTTGCACTACGGGGATAGAAGGGACCACTGGGAAAGACAAGCCTGGAAGCTGGAAAGCCACTTGGGGAGCTGTCCTGGCAGGGAGGAGGCAAGAGTAGTTGGAGAGAAGTTTTTCTGTCTGTTGTGGGGCACACCATCTGGGGGCCTGGGAGCTCTCACTTGGCTGCACCTGCTTTTTTTAAAATAAGGATCAGTCAGAGTGTTTTTTGGGGGGGTGGGGTTAAGATTTACTTAATTTATTTGAGAGAGATTGAGCTCACGTGACAGTGGGCATGTACAAGCAGGAGCAGGGGGAGGGTTTGAGACAGAGGAAGAGAGAGAATCTCAAGCAGACTCATGATCTCTGAGATCATGACCTGAGCTGAAACCAGCGAAACCAAGAGTAGGATGCACAATTGACTGAGCCACCCAGGTGCCCTCCAGAGTATTTTTAAGAAAACAAAACTTCAATAGTTAAAGACCACACAAATTACAGTCAACTTAACTTTGTTAGGGATTTTTGACAAAAGGAAGCATTCCATTTTCCCATTTCATTTTTTTATTTTTAAATTTTTATTTATTTATTTATTTTTTAAATTATTTATTTATTTATTTGACAGATAAAGATCACAAGTAGGCAGAGAGGCAGGCAGAGAGATAGAGGGGGAAGCAGGTGACCTGCTGAGCAGAGAACCCCATGTGGGGCTCGATCCCAGGACTGTGGGATCATGACCTGAGCTGAAGGCAGAGGCTTTAACCCACTGAGCCACCCAGGCGCCCCTCCCATTTTATTTTTTAATTGGGGTTCACATCTATTCACTATCTACATGATATATGAGATAAACACAAGTTCCATAATTTGACAACTTAGGAGCCACTTTTGATTCCTGTCTCTCTGTTACCCCTCTATCCATCACATCTGAGGAATCACTGAGTCCTGTAGACTCTGTGTCACACTTTCTACTTTCTTTTCCAACGCCCAAACTCCCACTCCCTCACCTCCCACCATTGTAGCCTGGATCACATCATCTTTCACTTCAAAAGCCCCCTAACTGGTTTTCCTTTCTTTGTGTTGCTGTCTTCTATCCACTTTCCTCCACACAGCCCATGGTCCTTTCATACCAACCATGCCCAAAGCTTCCCATTTCCTTTCAATGCTCACAAGGGCTCCTCATTGTCCTTGAGATAAAAGTAGGCCCTACCTTCCATCCTTCTCTAGACTCAACTTTTACCACTCTACTCTTGTGCTCTCTACTAAAGGTTTTCCGAGTTTTGTTCTCTTCTTACAGCTGTACCCCCAACCCAGGATTCACAAAAGCTATTCCTTGAAATGGCTTGGCTTGGGGAATACTATCTCTTTTTCTGGTCATCTCCTCTTCCTGTCCAGTTCTTAGTCTGAACCTCATCTCTTCAGTCCATCCTTCATCATTCCCAGATTTGGTTAAGTCTCCCTGTTACATTTTTATAAGTATCTTTAATTGTCCTATCACAATCTCCACCACATTGTTAATTCTTCTCTAAGTGTATCTTTTTCCTGGCTGGCCAATTCTGTCTTAT
Source organism: Lontra canadensis (assembly GCF_010015895.1). Lineage (NCBI taxonomy): Eukaryota > Metazoa > Chordata > Mammalia > Carnivora > Mustelidae > Lontra > Lontra canadensis. The sequence goes on along the minus strand of NW_022631031.1, from coordinate 9,698,240 downwards.
TCCCCTCTTTATTTCCTGGTATATAGAACAGAAAAGCATGTTTCAAATTTAAAATTGAATTATAAAACCATCCTGAAGAAGAAGAACAAAGTTGGAGGACCCATACATCCCAATTTCAAAACCTAACAGAGTAATGGTAATTAAGACAATGTGATACTGGCACAGGGATAGATATATAGTTCAAAGGAATACAATTGAGAGTTTAGAAATAAACCCATGTATCTATGGTTAACTGATTTTTTGACAAGTGTGCTAAGACTATTCAATGGGCAAAAGAGAGTCCTTTTAACAAGTGAGGTTAAGACAAGAAGATATCCACGTGCACAAGAATGAAGTTAAATATCTCCCTAATACCATACACAAAATATAACTAAAAATGGACCAAAGATCTAAATATAGCAGCAAATCTATAACATTCTTAGAAGAAAACCTAAGAGTAAACCTCCATGACCTTGGATGTGGCAATGGTTTCTTAGATATGACACCAAAAGCATAACCAAAAAAAAAAAAAAGAAAAAAAAGAAAAAAGAAACAGGACTTCTTTAAAATTAAAAACTTTTGAGCTTCAAAGGACAAATGAAGAAAGTGAAAAGACAATGCACAAAATGGGAGAAGATTTTTACAAATTATATATCAGATAAGAAACTTGCAGCTAGAATATATATATATTTCAAAACTCCTTATAACTCAAGAATAAAAAAATTTTTTTAAGTGGGCAAAATATCTGAACAGACATTTCTCCAAAGATGATATGAAAATGGCCAATAAAGACATGAAAATGTGCTTGATGTCAGTGGTCATCAGGAAAACACAAATCAAAACTACAACGAATTACCATTTAATACTCACTAGGATGTCCATAATGAAAAAGACAGATGGGGGCGCCTGGGTGGCTCAGTTGGTTGAGTGTCCAGCTCTTGGCTTGACTCAGGTCAAAATTGTGGAGTCGTGAGACTGAGCCCCATGTTCGACTCTGCACTCAATACAGAGTCTGCTTGGGATGCCCTCTCTCCCTCCCTCTCTGCCCCTCCCCCTGCCTGCAAGCATGCATCCCACCTTGCTCTTCCTCAAATAAATAAATAAATAAATAAATAAAATCTTAAAAAAAAACACAAGGGGTGCGTGGGTGGCTCTGTCAGTTAGGTGTCTGCCTTCATCTCCAGTCATGATCCTAAAGTCCCAAGATCCAGTCCCACATTGCGCTCCCTGCTGGGTGAGGAGTCTGCTTCTCCCTCCACCCCTCACCCCACTCTCGCTCTTTCTCTCAAATAAATGAATAAAGTTTTTTATAAATAAATAAATGAGTGAATGAATGAATGAATGAATGAACGACAGATAATAACAAGTGTGGGCGAGGATATGGAGAAATCAAACCCCTCATACACCGCTGGCAGGACTGTAAAATGGTAAAGACGCTTTGGAAAACAGTCCGGCCCGTCCTCGAGAAGTTTAACATAGAGTTGTCATATGATCCAGCAATTCCACTCCTAGAGAAATGAAGATATGCATCCACACAAAAGCTTGTACACAAATATTCATAGCAGCGTTATTTGTAATAGCAAAACCGTGCGACAATCCAAATGTCCATGAGGTGATAAATGGATACACAAAATGTGGTATATCCATAGAATGGAATATCAGTTGGCCAAAAAAGAAATGAAGCTCTGACACATGCTACAATTTGAATGAACCCTGGAAACATGATGCTAAGTGCTAAGTACAAGAAGCCAGTCACAAAAGACAACATACATGATTTCATTTATCTGCAATGTCTGTAATAAGCCAATGTGTAGAAACAAGAATAGATTACTATCTGCGTAGGGCTGGGAGAAATGGAGGACTGGCTCCCGCTAGTGATAGAGCTACTGAGCAAAGGGTTTCTTTTGAGGGTGATGTAAATATTTTAAAATTTGACTGCAGCATTAGACGTCCAACTTTATGATTATAGTAAAAACCATCGAACTGTTCATGTTAAGTAGGCAAATTGTATGGTGTGTGAATTATAGTTCAATAAAGCTGGTACAAAAAAATGAATTATAGGGCGCCTGGATGGCTCAGTCAGTTAAGTGTTAGCCTTTGGCTCAAGTCATGATGCCAGGGTCCTGGGATTGAGCCCTGCATCTGGCTCCTTGCTCAGCAGGGAATCTGCTTCTCCCTCTGCCTCTGCTGCTCCCCCTGGGTGTGCTCTTCCTCCCTCCCTCTATGTCAAATAAGTAAATAAAATCTATAAAAAATGAATTATAAGTGGAGAAATGAAAATAACATACAGAAAGTAGTGGAAAGGGGCCAGAGGTCAAAGGGAAAAAGACAGAGGGGAAAAAAATGAGGAAGAGAGAAAGAAAACAAAACAAAACACAAGAAATGAAAAGTCAGAGTGGAAAAGAAAAAAAAACACCAAGAGGCACAGCTGGGAAAAAAGGAGAATTGGAAGGTAGTTGCAAGAAAATATTTGAGTGAGAGGGAGAGAAATTAATTTAACTTTTAAAGGCCCTTGTGGAGGGGTGCCCGGGTGGCTCATTAGGTTAGGCTTCTGCCTTTGGCTCGGGTTATAATCCCAAGCCCAAGGGTCCTGGGATCGAGCCCCGTGTAGGGCTCACTGCTCAGCAAGAAGCTTGCTTCTCCCTCTCCCACTTCCCCTGCTTGTATTCCCTCTCTCGCTGTCTCTCTCTCTCTGTGTCAAATAAGTGAGTGAAATCTTAAAAAAAATTTTAAAGAAAAAAAATAAAGGCCTGTATGGAAGTAACGTGACCTTTTCCCACCTTGCTATTCAAGTGACCACTGATTGTCCTGTCCTTGTAAACTTATTAACTGTTAATAGCCGCCCCTCTCTGGTTCATTGCCTTATTCAAAATAAGGAGTGCACAGCACCCCACAGTGGAACATTTTTTTCTGGGCTTCAGCTCCTATGGCTAGAGCGTTATCTCTTCATATGGCGTTTGCACAGGGCTGGTGAGGCTTTCCCTGGCTCTGTCCAGATACCCCTCCAAGATCTGCTTACCTAAGAAAACACTCATTTAATTGGCACTCTTGGCTCCTTCTCCCCTTACTCAAGACATCACCAAGAGTAGATTTTTCTTCCAAGCCCAAAGATTTAAAAGAATAGAGCTCCGCCCTGAAAAGGCTCTTTGGGGGAACCATTCTTCTCCCCCCACCCCAATGCACACAGTATTTCTAACTCAGCCCATCTAATGGGTGCTGTGATATACATAGGCATAGCCCTTCCCGACTGAAGGACTTGATTGTCCATTGTTGGGAATTCTACTGGCTGATAGCTTTCAGTGGTCAACTCCTCTCGGTATTGTTCCTGATAAAGAGCACCTCCCTACCCACGGTTACACCCCTTTCCAGTGGCAGTCACCAACCAATGACTGGTCAACACATGTACATAAAGGCCTGACCCCTCCACCCTACTCCAGGTAATTAAAAAAGCTGGCCCAGCTTCAGAGTTCTCTATGTTGTTGACGGAGTCCTCTGGAGGTGACTGCGTCCTGGCCCAATTCCCCCTTGACCCAGGTCTGCTTCCTTCACTGTCCTCCCAGGTCCACTCTAATCAACATCTGCAGGCTGATCTCCATCTCAGTGTCTGCTTCTCTGTCATTTCCGAGTCTCTTTCCATTGATTCATCTACTGGTCATGTATCATATTTCCTCCTCCTTTTCATGCATGATCATTTTTGATCGTCTCCCGGTTGTTTTGACTTTGTGTTGGTGTGATGGATTTTGTTATAGTCCCATAAGGAGTTTTGAACTTTAAATCATGCAATTACGTTGCTTGTGGAGCAGTTGGCATAGGAAGGACTTCTGGAATACTGGATATTGTTCTTCTCTTTTTAAACTCTGGGTGCTGATTACACGGGTGTGTGTATTTTCTAAAACTTATTGAACTCCTGATTTGTGCATTTTTTCTGCATACATGGTACACTAACATATATTCCACTTTAATAAGTTTACTTTAAACATATATTCCTTTTTTTTTTTTTTAAGATTCCACTTATGTATTTGACAGACAGAGATCACAAGTAGGCAGAGAGGCAGGCAGAGAGAGAGGAAGCGAAGCAGGCTCCTGCTGAGCAGAGAGCCCGATGTAGGGCTCGATCCCAGGACCCTGGGACCATGACCTGAGCCAAAGGCAGAGGCCTCAACCCACTGGGCCACCCAGGCACCCCTGGTTTACTTTAAAAAATGTAATGGGAAGAGAGCATCTGCCTCTTTGTCTTCTACTGGATCCTCCCCAGATGATGATGAGGGGTTTCTTTGTGAGTGTGAAGACCTGACTTAGCATGGCTCCATTTTTAATTCTTCCAGGTGATTGTGGAATGATTATATTTTGGTTCATTTTTCCACTTCCATCTTACAGCAAATATGGTGATTTCAGGTGTAGCTTGTCTTTTTTTTTTTTTTTAAGATTTTATTTATTTATTTGAGAGAGAGACAGTGAGAGAGAGCATGAGAGGTGAGAAGGTCAGAGGGAGAAGCAGACTCCCTGTGGAGCTGGGAGCCCGATGTGGGACTAGATCTTGGGACTCCAGGATCATGACCTGAGCTGAAGGCAGTCACTCAACCAGCTGAACCACCCAGGTACCCTGTAGCTTGTCTTCTAAAAGGCCCATTCCTCTCTCCGCATTACTGGAGCTCAGTGCACATGCAGTCAAAAGAGTGATTCTGAGCGAGTTTTCAGAATCTCTGCCAGGTTAAGTCATCCCATGATCTAAGCTTGGAACAGACTGGAATGTGACCAAAAATTCAAGCTAGTCTCCTCGATTCAGTTTTACTAATCACAGGGTGGATAATTTTATCTCTATCCGCCAGACTTTGATGTCTCTTTCTTTATTGGTTTGAAACTCATAAGGTAAAGAGAAGAGTATTTTATAGAGCACCTAGCAAACCTAATAAAACCTAAAATGCAAATCAGACATTGTATTAAGAAATGAGATTTGACATCTTTGACTTCTCCATATGACTAAAATTTAAATTTTATTTAAGACATGAAAATAATGTGTCTTTTTCCGAACCACTGGAGATGAAATTTTACACATGGATAAGTTCCACTGATTTCACATGATTAATTGCTTATTAAGATGGTTATCTTAGCAACTACTACATCAAATACCAGTTTTTACAACTTTGACACTTAAAGTAACTCAACAGCATTAAGTAAAAAATGATACCTTGCGGTACCTGGGTGGCTCAGTTGGTTGAGCGTCCGACTCTCGGTTTTGGCTCAGGTCATGATCTCAGGGTCATGGAATCAGGCCCCACATGGGGCTCTGTGCTCAGCAGAAAGTCTGCTTGCGATTCTCTCCCTCTGCCTCTCCCCTAACTCATGCTCTCACACACTCTCTCTCAAATAAATAAGTAAAATCAATCTTTAAAAAACAAAATAAAAAGTGATTTCTTTACAAGCTAGTAATATATTTTACATATCAAATAAAATTGCCTATCGAGTATGAAATTCTTAAAGCTACAGGTGTGACATATACACCATATAATTATTCTCTACTATAACCGAATGGGCTGCTTTTATGACCTGTGGTATAATATCCAGATTTTTTAATTTGATCTTTTCTGAACAATAGATAAAAGGATGCTGTTGACGTAAACATGCAATTTAAACTTCTATAAATACATCAATACAACTCCATTTGGATAAACATTTATTTTGTCAATCACACTGCTAGAATTTTGAGATATAAAACTGTAAAGTAAAACATGGCACAATATCTTAAGAAATCTGCAGTCAGGTTAGAACCATTCACTTATTCATTCATTCAACAAATATAAAGCACTTGCATTGTGCCTGGTACTTTTTTAAGAGAGGGGGTAGGGAGGGGTGCATAGTGAACAAAATGAGCAGAAATCCCTGGTCTTATGAGAATTTATATTCTAATGGAAAAAAAAGAAGCAAATTAAAAATTAACATATTTATCAAGCTTTAAAAAGTGCTACTGAGAAGAATAAAGCAGAGAAGAGGAATGAGGTGTGTGTGTGCTGGGGTGGGACATGGTTGTAATTTTTTTCTTGAGTCACAGAAAACCGTAATATATTTAAAACCAATGAGTTGGACTCCATCCAGATGCATTCAGTCTCACTGGCAGCATTGACAGCTTCCTGGTAGCTGTAGGCTAAGGTATGTCTTCTTCCCTCATCGGGGTGTTGACCTTGGCCACATCAGAGTAGGAGAACTTCTTCACAGCTTGCTGGACCTGCCCTTGACAACCATTGTGAGCACGGAGTGTTATTGCTCTCCATTTCTTCATGATCCACTCAGAAATGAAGGGCAGCCTGACAGTGGCATGGTGGTTAGGCTTGATCTTTCTGGAGCACTCTTTGGAAGGTACACGGCCCGCCTGCAGAATTGCAGTGTTCTGGGCCACTAGAGGTATAAATCTTTCTCTTCTCTTAGATGTCGACTTCTTTCTGCATGGCTTTCTTGGCTTTAAAAGCCTTCTCTTTTGTTTCAGTTTTAGAAAAGCTTCTTCTTTCCTTTCTGAATCATTTTTTTAGAAGGGACAGTTGTAATTTCAAGTAGGGTAATCAAGGAAAGCTTCTCGAGAAATAGTATTTAAACCAAGATTTGAAAGAGGTGAGAGAGGTAGGCATGCAGATATATGAAGCAAGTGCAAAGGCCCTGGGGTAGAGGTGTGCGTGGTGTGTTGCAGATATGTGAGGCAGACATAAACACAGACTTAGGATAAAAAGTACTTGTGGGAAAAAAGCACTCCTAAGAAAAGAGTGCTTAGACTTGGGGCACCTGGGTGGCTCAGTGGGTTAAAGCCTCTGCTTTCGGCTCAGGTCATGATCCCAGGGTCCTGGGATTGAGCCCCGCATCAGGCTCTCTGCTCAGCAGGGAGCCTGCTTCCTCCTCCCTCTCTGCCTGCCTCTCTGCCTACTTGTGATCTCTGTCTGTCAAATAAATAAATAAAATATTTAAAAAAAAAGAATGCTTAGACTTTACTTTGTATAGATAACTCATAAAAAGTACTTTCACCGTAAGGGTCTCAATTACATTTATAAGCAGTGACAACTTAACCAATATAATAAAGTAGTTGGGGCACCTGGGTAGCTCAGTTAGTTAAGCATCTGCTTTCGGCTCTGATTCATGATTCCTGGGTCTTAGGATGGAGTCCCTTATCGGCTCCCTACTCAGCAGGGAGCCTGCTTCTCCCTCTGCCTTCATCTCCCCCTGCTTGTGCTCCCTCTGTCTGCCAAATGAGTAAAACAAACAAACAAAACAAAAACCAAAACAAAACTTAAGAAAAATAAGGTATACATGTTTATTATGTCTATTTTATGCATCTGAGGGAAAAGATAAAGGAGAAAAAAAGTTAAGCAATATGAATAAGACCAGGAGACTGAGTTAAAAATCCCAACTTTGCTTTGGGCAAGTTACATAACTTCTTGTTGACTCAGTTTCCATCTTTAAAATGGACATAATAATAGTACCTCTGTCACAGGATGGTTATTGATATTGAGTAACCATACATGGTGGAGAAGTGCATCTGAAACTTCAGTGTGCACACAGATCTCTTTCAAATACAGATTCTGGGGTACCCTCTGAGAGACTGCATATCTAACAATCTCCCAGTGACCTGGGAGATGCTGGCCCACAGACCAGAGCTTCATATCGAGGTTGTAAAGCATTTCGAACAATGCCTGGCACACAGTAGGCACTAAATAAATTTGGCTGTGATCCTTTCACGCCCTTTAGCTGGCAGGGAACTGAGAATAAAAAGTCAGCAATTTTCCCTTCTTTTGTATCAAATGTTTCCTGACAATACCGCGTCCTTGAATAGAATTCTACTGGATTCTGAGATCAAGTGATGAATGTGGATATGGATAATACGGTTTTCATTTTTTAAATCTGTCAAGAACAGCACTCGGGTCTCTCTTTGGATTTATAGTTTTAAGCTATATCAAAGTACTCTACATAGTAAGCATTCAATATTTATTGGACGAAAGAAATGTCCAGACCGTCTAAATAAATCATCCCTCTAGGAATTAACGGTGCTCCTGGAGTTTGGTTTTATTTTAAGACAGTGGCATGTGTGCCAAATCATTATTTCAAGAATGTGGCAACTGTGTTCTAAAATTCAAAGTATGTTGTTCTAGTCTCACAGCATCAGATTCTAAGGCTCTGCAGAGACCAACTATTTCCGCCTTCCTGTGCCCTTCAGCCCAGACTTTACGTGCTAACAGCGCCCTCTACTGCTCAGGAGCAAATCTTGGCTCCCAAATCCAATCCCTAGACCTGCAAATCCGAATTCAGAAAACCAGATCCACAGGAAAGTAGTTTGCACCGGCCTTTAAAGCAAAGAGGGTGACCGTCTAGTAGCTGTCCACTCCAGGAGGAGCTGGTCGCCAAGTCGGCTGCTAGGCAGCCCACCAAGACCCACGAAGAGGAGAGAAGACCTGGTTGCAGTTTGTTGCCGGATCCCTTTCCTTCTCTTGCAAGCAATAATTTACTAACCTCCCTTTTCCCAACACTGGCTTGATGTTCACCCTCCTCCTCCTCCTCCTCCTCCTCCTCCTCCTCCTCCTCAAGGTTAGTTGAATTGTCCGCCCTTTCCACCTATCCCCTCTTTCACCTGCCAAATCATGATTCTCCTTTGGAGAAATAGGGGGAAGCCAGCCAGTCCTCGGGGGACTGAGGGGGCTGAGAGGGAGGAGCTCTTCCTTCTGGGTGATCAGGTCCTTTCATGTGGAGCAGCATCTTAACGTGTTTTCCTTGACTTTGAGTATATCCCCACTGTCACCATAATCTGATTTTAGAACATTTCATCATCTCCGAAGGAAATTCCTCACCCATTACCATTCGCTCCCCATTTCCCCACGCCCCTCCGCCCTGGGCACCCATTGCTTTGCTTGCTGTCCATAGAATCTGACTGTTCTCACATTTCAGAGAAATGGAGTCCTGTGGTATGTGGTTTCTTACCCCTGACTTGGCTCACTAACAGGGTTCCTGCTTTCAAGCTGTAGCATGTATCCCTCCTTCAGTCCTTTCTGCTGCTCAGTAAGGTTCCACTGTATGGATGTACCATCGCTTATCCATTTGCCAGTTTGTGGACATCTGGGTTGTATCCGCTTCGGGGCTATTATACACAAGGCTGCTATGAATATTCATATATTTTTGTGTGGATGTATGTTTCAGTTTTGCTTGGGTAGATAGCTAGCAATGGAATTACTGGGTCACAGGTTAACTCTATGTTTAACATTTTGAAGGACTGCGGAGTGGTCATATTCCTTCACCTTTAAGTGGAACCTCGTAATCTACCCCCATCTAAGAATGAAGAACTGTTAATAAGGGGGAAGCTTTTGTTGCTCTGACAGAATGTACCAGAATTATGATCAGGAGGTTTCTAACACACAAATTAGTCAGTCTTGATGCTTGAAGAGCAAAAGCCCAAGTCTTAGCCCAGAGACTTGTTTTTCTATATTAGTCACCTCTTGAGATCGTCTGGTCTCTTCTTTCCTGAGAGTTCTGAACATGACTACCAGCATGAATGTTTTCACATTCCTTTGAACCATTTCCTTCTGATCCACCACTTAGAGTTACTCCTAGTTGGAATTGTACAGTTTGCTTCTTTCTTTCTTTTTCTTTTTTTAACATTTTGTTTCTTTATTTGTCAGAGAGAGAGAGAGCACATGAGCAGGGGCAGGTGGAGTGGCAGGCAGAGGGAGAAGCAGGCTCCCCACTGAACAGGGAGCTCAATGTGGAACTGGATCCTAGGACCCTAGGATCATGACCTGAGCCGAAGGTAGCCACTTAACTGCTTGATCCACCCAGGAATCCTGGAATTGTATGATTTCTAGACCTTTCTGGAAGCAAGTGGAGTAGTCATTCCTAGTAGGTGATTTGCGATGTTTAGTTTATTTATTTTCTTCCATACAGGGTTTGAAGTCTCAACTCTGAGGTCAAGACCTGAGCTGAGATCAAGAGTTGGACACTTAACTGACTGAGCCACTCAGGGCCCCCAATGTTTATTTTTTTAAAGCCACAATATTCATTTAATCAAATTATCAAGAATTTCTTGAGCATTTGCTCCCCATGCAGCAAAGTGGGGACAATAGAAGAAAGATGACAGAGTTCCTGTTTTGGAGAAGTTTACAGTCTGGGTGGGGAGGAAAATAAAATTATAACTCAAAATATCACACAAGTGCCCAAATATCTTCAGTGATGCATTGTCTATAGGGCAGTGACAGTCAAACGTTTCCAAGTCATGGTGAACACAGAGTATGTTATCTGTATGGAGACAGGGATAAACGTGTTTGGGCACTGGAATGTCCAGGCACCATCAGCTTCCCTGAAGTGGGTCACTACCTCCATTCACTTATAACCCCATATGGGGCACACCAGTAGGACAGCACACTTTTGGGAAACTTTGGCCCTTAGAATAAATTCCAAACTTTTCCGCTAGGGATTCAAGGCCCTCCCCAAACTGGCCTTAATCTGCCTTTCTAACCACTTCTCCTATGAGTCTTTCATATCTAATGACCTGCCGAGCTTGCCACCTGCAGGACACTCGGCACACTCCCTAGAATGTGTACCTTCTCCAAAATGAGGCCAGAGTCGGTATTTCTTTCTTTTTTTTTTTTTTAATTTTTTTTCTTTATTCGTTTGACAGAGAGAGAGAGAGAGATCACAAGTAGGCAGAGAGGCAGGCAGAGAGAGAGGGAAGCAGGCTCACCGCTGAGCAGAGAGCCCGATGAGGGGCTCGATCCCAGGACCCTGAGATCATGACCTGAGCCGAAGGCAGAGGCTTAACCCACTGAGCCACCCAGGTGCCCCCAGAGTCGGTATTTCTTGACGGTGTGTTTGATTCTCACTCCCACATCTCCTCTCCCAGGAGTTAGGCCAACCACTCAGACCTTCCCCGTCCCATCAAGTCCCCACTAATTTCCCTGTCCTTGGAGATACTCCCTGACCCCTCCAGCCCAAGGGGTTCCTTCTTTCTCTGCAGGCCAGGTCTCAGTATTTAAACTTGCATGTTTGACTCATGACAGTATGTGGCCACCTAGTTATTAAACTATGTTGGGCGCCTAACTGTGGTCTGTCCAGCTGGAGCCTCCCCCAGTTCCTTCAGGGCAGCCACAGTGCTCCCTTTGGGTGTGTGTACAACCTCGGCAACTCTGCAGAGAAGGGTGGATGAAGGAAAGCCTGCCCCCGGGGTTGCTTACGGCAATGGGAGTGCATTGTTAGGTAATCTCCTTTCCACCTCCTGGCCTATTACTTCAGCACTTAGATATTTCTGTGCTTTCTCTGAATCTTGAAGCCAAAACAAAAACATGATCTTGAAGGAGTAGTATAAATTGTTGCTACTCTGGACTGCACCAGGATACAAGACAAGGATATGAACCCAGGGAGGGGAACAGGCTTCCGGGCCTGCTCCGTGTTAGCCGGACCCAGAGAGGGAGAGGAGGAGGGGGCAGGAGGAGGGAGAGCAGCAGGAGGACTCTGAAGTTAGAGGGAATAATCAAGCAACCAGAACAAGTGCTCTCCCTGCATTCTGTAATGTAATGTAAAATCACACCTCTCTGTTCCTGGCAGATTAAGATCTTCCTGTGTTTCTGCGTTTTAATGTCATTTTATGCCATTTCAGGAACACATCATATTCCATTTAATTTCAGCTTTACTGCAGCTGAAATTTTATTTTTTTAAGATTTTATTTATTTATTTGACAGAGACTCACACACAGCGAGAGAGAGGGAACACAGCAGAGGGAGTGGGAGAGGGAGAAGCAGTCTTCCCACAGAGCAGGGAGCCCAATGTGGGGGACCTTGGGATCATGACCCAAGCCGAAGGAGGACGCCTAACGACTGAGCCACCCAGGCGCCTCACTGCAGCTGAAATTTTAAAGAGCAGTTTGTTTCCTGTTACTTGTTCTACAGCCCGCCCAGAGGGCTCTGGAGATCCCAGGTGCCCTGGGACCACAGGCTGGCCCCCTCAGCCCTCACATCGTCACTGACCAGAAGCCGTATACAATACTTCTCGTTCCCCCAACATGGCTCAAAGACGTCGGCTCAAAAAGGAAATTAGAGACTTTAAACAGTAAAGAAATGTAGAGAAACCAGAAGGGAAATGATGCTGGTTTAGTAAATGCTGCTGAATTTACTCGGGGTCATCTGTGCGCTGGAGCAGGACCTGGGAGAGCCCTGTGAAGAGGGGCCTCGGTGAGCTCATGGAGAAGCCAGTGGGGAAACGCCAATGGCAAGAAGACATTCTAGTGGGGGTGGGGGTGGGGGGCGGAAATGGGATCCAGAGCTTGACCCCTTTCCTTTTTATTTCAAATGCCTTAAACTTTGTTTGGTGGGGGAAATGGGGCTGGCAGGGAGCCCCTGAGGCTGGGGGTGGGGGCGGAGGACTATGGTGGCCTCTGCACCCAAAAGTTAGGATCAGAAAAGGGATGGGGGTTTTGGCTCTGCAGCTGTCCTTGGAACCTACGTGTCCCTCCCCATGTGCCCCCTGAGAGCTGCACTGAAAATGCTGTAATGCCAGGACCCCTAGCCAACGTGGCTGCATGAGACCCTGAGCGAAGGAGCATCCCACTTGCCCGAGTCCAGGAAACCCTGCCTTGCTCTGCATGGGTGGATCGGTGGGAAGCCCAGCCCCAGCCTCCTCCCCCCACACTTGTCAGACCTCCAGCTTCAGGGGTGACGGTGGAGGCGGCAGCCAAGGGAGGCACCTGCTGGAGCTCTCAGCCTCAGTGAGGGGTCTTGCCGCCTCAGTTCTGGCATTAGCGGCACAGTGAGCATAACCACAGCTACCCCTCTGCACACGTGTGTGCGTCCGTGGCACTCAGGTTCACAGCAAGGGAAGGGCCTCTGGCAAGGTCAAGGAAACCTAGAGCTTCTAGTCATTAGGGATGACGGGAAACCGTGTGGAATGACATTACTTCTGCCCCAAGCAGGGGAAGCAGGACATAACGAGGACACATACATACATATATATCAAACACAATACATTACACTCATTAATATCCTACAGCATCATGTAATCCATGCCCCGACAACTACATACAGGATCCTACGGCTGCTCAAAGGAGGTGGACCCCATCCAGGCCACTGTGCATGACCACGTAAGTTGACAGTGCACACCCTGGGCAGAGGGGACATTCAGACAAACTATGGTGCGACTGGAGCCCCCAAGCTGTGCAGTGTACAAGGTGCGACGGCGCCTAACCAGGGATTTGTACCCTAAGAGACAAAGCAGCTAACGTAGCCCCATATTGAGAGGTGGTGACCTGTTATGGCAGATATTATGCATATTCTGAAATTTTTTTTAAAAAGGCAACAAGTTTTGGGGTTGAATCCTGACTCTGACATGTATTAACTGTGTGATCTCCAGGAGATTATAATTTATGTTCTTTAAAATGGGTGGGTGGGTGAGAGAAAAGAGAGAGAGAGAGAGAACCAACCTGGCATTAAAAACCAAGGTTGGGCGCCTGGGTGGCTCTGTGGGTTAAGCCTCTGCCTTCGGCTGGGGTCATGATCTCAGGGTCCTGGGATCGAGTCCCACGTCGAGCTCTCTGCTCGGCGGGGAGCCTGCTTCCTCCTCCCTCTCTCTCTCTGCCTGCCTCTCTGCCTACTTGTGATCTCTGTCAAATAAATAAATAAAAGGCTTAAAAATATATATTAAAAAAAAAAAACAAGATTACATAGCATCTCATCACCGGATTACAGGAGTCCTTGTGAGGATCATGCCTGTTGTTAGTAGGAGTAAAAGACCTTGTGGGAGTCAGACAAAAGGAATGAAAGAGGGAGACTGTATGTTGATTAAACACCAATTCTTGGTATATAAGACTGTTTTATACATGTACATCCTAACCAATAAGCCCTAAAACACTCGATTGGGCTGAGATTTGATTTCTGAAATGTGTACTTTATTTTATTATTATTGTTATTTTTTAGAGAGGGAGGGGCAGAGGGGAAAAGAGAGAGAATCATAAGCAGGCTCCACACCCAGCACGGAGTCCCACACAGGACTCCATCTCACAACCCTGAGATCATGACCTGAGCTGAAATGAAGAGTCTGATGCTTAACCAACTGAGCCACCCAGGCACCCCTAAAAAGTGTACTTTAAGTTTAAATACAGGTATGTAAAAATATCTACTCTTGCTTCTATTATTATCTTTTCCCCAAAACTTCTTCCCTTTTTCAATTACAGATATTTTCATTTTCAGTGTTCCTATACCTGCTGCAATTTTCTATTTCCTTGTTAAAAAAATACTCCTTTCTCCCGTAACCCAGAAGTCTTCAGATTGTATTTTGATTTCTTTCAGCTCATCCTTCACTTAGCTATGCTATAGGCATTTGGATTTTGTACCTTACCTCTTGGCTTTATTTGCAAATCAGTAACCCAAACTCTTTGTCGGCTTTGCTCATCTCTGAATTTTCACCAAAATGTTGGTCATCACTGCTGTCATTGATGAGAAAGTAATGTGTGTGATCTATATCATTTTTGCTGAATTTCTTTTTGTGGATTCTTTACTTAGTCTAATAGCCTGGAAGTCAAGATGCCGGGCTTATGCTTTATTCCATCAAAAAAACCATTTGATTCCCTCCCTAGCTTTCTTGGTCATACCGATCTGACTTTACCTGGTCCATATCCCCTCGTGATTTATGAAAATCAGAAAGAAGACTTGCAGAAGTACCCCCCCGCCCCACCCATTCCTAACAGGCTGGAAACAACAGTTTGCCTGGACTGAAATTAACATGACTTCAGTAGAAAATCACAGTGAAATGCAAAAGGGAAGAAAGGATTTTAAAAATATGCCTTCCCTATAGAAATTCAGACAGTAATGTATCGACAGATGGAGAGCCACGGGCATCAGTTAGAGGGAAATTACTCAGAACCACTGCTGTGCAAGGGGCTGGCATAGACACTGCAGTTTTGCACACTGGGGATTTGAACAAGGAAAATTGTTACAGGCTATTGTATGGTTGGTTCTTTAATTAACAGCTAATGAAATGTCTATTTTATTGAGTATCAAGTTTTTCAAATTTTTCAGAATTTCCGCAAACCCACAGAGCTTCTTACACAGAATTTAAACGTCAGCTCAAATGAATACATATATATTTTTATGCCTTATATATTCCACTATTTAGGATGGAAAGATAATTTTGTAAAAAAAAAAAAAAAAGCCTATACGCCAAAGTGGAGAACCGAAAATGTACATAGTTTATGAATATGTGACTATATCGTGAGGTTCCAAGTAGAATATCAATCTTCCCATATGCCATCATCACATTCCTAGTGATGAGGCCTATTATTTTTTAATCAAAGATAAGGAGTATAAAGTAAAACTCATAACAATAAATAAGAGGGCAGAAGGAAACTTCTGGATGTGATAGCAAGGTTAACGGCATAGCTTGTGGTGATGGTTTCACAGAGTCATATCTGCCTCCAAGCTCATGGGGTTGCATCATTCATTCCATACACCTTTCTGTGTGTCAAAAAATTAAAATAAGGGGCGCCTGGGCGGCTTAGTCAGTTAAGGGTCTGCATTTGGTCATGATCTCAGGGTCCTGGGAATAATAATAATAATAAGCCTGGACCCATGTCAGGCTTCCTGCTCAGTGGGGGGTCTGCTTCTCTCTCTCTCACTCTCCCTCTGTGTGCACACACACACACACACACACTCTCTCTCAAATAAATAAAAATCTTTAAAAGAATTAAAAGTAAAATTTTAAAAAATTACAAACTTAACCCCCCCAAATGTAAAGAGGTGTGTGTGTGTGTATTTAAATGCTGAGGTAAACGAAGCAGTCTGATAGGACTTTTGATTAGCAGTTGAAGGGATCTTTCTGTTCTACGAAAAGAAGTTAACCTAAGACCCCAGAGCCCTCGTCTCACTTCTTACCGTACCTCAGGTGGACCTTCCATTCGGGCCTCATGGAATTACAGTGCTTGCGTTCCTCCAGCTTGACATGCCTCCAAGTCCTTCCTTAAATTGCTCCCTCTGTTCAAAATGCAAAACAGTGCTTGCATCGCTCCAAATCTGGAAAGCCTCCAAGACTTCCTCAAACTGTTCTTTTCCCAGTCTTGTTCACCTGGCTTATTTAGCACAGATTTTTTGAACCACTACTGGCTTAGAGCTGCCAGTTCTCCACAAAATGCTGGCTGAATAAATGAAATGTCTCAAGGGAAACATATTGCTATTGTCGTAGTCAATACGTTTCTTTTTTTTTTTTTTTTGCCTTTAAGATTTTATTTATTTGACAGAGAGATGGAGTCAGAGAGCACACGTGGAGGGAATGGCAGAGGAAGAGGGAGAATCAGACTCTGCCCTGAGCAAGAATCCCAATGTGGGGCTCAATCCCAGGACCCTGGGATCATGACCTGAGCAGAAGGCAGACGCTTAAGGACTGAGCCAGCCAGAGATCCTAAAAGTGCCCTTTCTTAAAGGTTATGCTTGTGGGCATTTTAGACTGCTTTCTGCATCCAATGCCAAATCCAGTGATAAAAAGATAATTTAAAAACAGGAGGGAACTCGCAGTCCTGGGGTAGGCACAACACACCAAACATTGCACAGGGAAGATCTTATCAAGGGAGCCCAGTGTTCAGTCAGGCTTTAATTCGGTTTTCCTTAGTAATGTTTTATGGATCTATTTCCTCCAGGATAACAGCAGGACACAAACAGTTAATCCCGAATGATCCATGGAAGGCTAACAGACTGCAGTGTTGGCATTATCAGCCCATGTCATAATTTTTAAAAAGCACTTTAGAAAATAAAAAATGACCAGAGCAGACTTCTAATCAGTTGGCTCTACGAAGTGCTCGTAGCCATTTTCAGATTCAGTACAAAACACATTAAATCGTGTCCTGCTTTCTGGAAGGAAAGGACCCACAGGGTAACAAATGGGAGGCCGGGCGGACAGAGGCGGCGGCTGGGGTCAGGTCCACACGGGCCCCTCCTTCAGCAGCGCCGTGGGACCCGTGTGTTAAGCGTGCATTTCCTATTTGCTCTCTGCGAGCCTGAGAGGCAGCTTTTTAAGTCAGCTGGCAGCTGGGCCCTTCGAACTGAGCAGTTCTCTTCTGATTCAGCCCCACGGTAGGATGCAGAGTCATCGCGGGTGGCTGGAAACCATATAAGCTTCCAGACTTCCTGGGAACTGAACTGGCTTCAGGCGCTCTGCTGGCTCCGAGGGGGGGAGCGGGAGGAGGGGAGGAAACACATGGCCCTTCCGGCTTCCGAGGGGAGCGAGGAAGCAACGCGCTGGCGGACAGGGGCTCTGACAATGTGAAGACCCTGCCCTGGCCCAGCCGGAGGAGATGGCAACATCCTTCCGACCTCCAACACAAAGGGCGGCCTCTTCCTCTGGGGAGGTAATCCAGTGTTGTCCGTCCCGCAGACGGCTTGGCAGTGGCCACACCGAGGGATCGTCTCCAGAGCGCCCCTCGCCAGCTGCTTGGAAATGACCGTTCACCGTGAAAGCACAAGAAAGTCACAAATCCTCCAACACGAGGAGAGCTGGGTCACAGAAAAATTCTACACGCTTCTTGGACGTCCGCGATCGGTACAGGCCTCACAGGCTCGCCGACTGCCGCGCGGGGTGGAGAGCTGAAGGGTCTTTGATGAGGTTTCCCCTCTTAAGGGCACTCTGCCTGAGCAAGGACAGTCCGTCTGAGAGTCCGGGGAAAGACCCACGTGGCATTTGACCTGTGTGCCCGCTAGAGACGCTGCACTATTGTTAACAACTTGTAGAACAAAATAAGGGTGATAATTGACAGAACGTGCCAACGAGGACGTGCGATACTGATTGTCCATTGCGTCGCGGCCCGCACAGCCTTGTGTAGTGGGGAGCGGCACTTTCAGATTTGGAAAGACAGAATGAAATCCTAGCCAGCCCCATTGCTCACGTGCTGGCTCACAACGGACTTCAACTGAGCTTGAACTGACCTCTCAGAGGCTGTGGGATGGGCAGGATCGTGGGGAGCTGTAAAGGATGGGACCACTCGCACCCCATTTTCTGGTTTTCTTTTCTTGACTGCATTTATCACTGCCTGAAATACAATAGTACCTGCTTATATTCTCTAGCTTGCTCCTTCTGCCCAGACGTAAGTTCAGTGCCGTTTTCGCATTGTCTGGGAACAGTGCTTGGCACATAGTAACTGCTTAGTATATATTTACTGTATGAATAAAGGTGAAAATCAGGCTTTTGTAAAGTACATAATAGAGACTTGGTAACTGGTAGTTTTCGTCCTCCTTAAGAGTTTACGTTTGCCTCTGCGTTCACTGTCACAATGTCTAGCTCAGAAATGATCTGGACTCTACCCTGGCCGAGTCATTGTTGGGGCCAATGGGTCTTTTCCAGATTCTGGAACCTCTTACAAAAAAGGCTTCCTGAGTATTACCGTCTGCGTGGTCTGGATAAGAACGTAGCTTTAGGTTCAAGACCTTTTGTTGGGAAATTGGTTTTCTTGTCTTAGGTCCAGTTCTGCAGCTGTTTTGTCCCCCTCTCTCCGTATCTTGGGTGGCCCGGATGAAATTCCCCAGATGTGGTGATGGTCATTCAATAAGGTGGCAGTCTCTCCCAGAACACCATCCTCCTTCACAAGCCACAAGATATTATTGAAATCATTACACTCCACTTAGATGAACAGCAGAGTGATGAGTACAAAATAGTCATGCTGACGATTTTGCAACTTTTCTTCCCCTCCCGTACACCACATCCCACTCCCTGCTCTTATTTTCTCTCCTTTTGAACTTCATCGATGTGCTAAGACCTTGAACTTAAGAATGAAGGGCTGGCCCTTTTCCTAAGAGGAGGAGGGGACAGAAGGGAGACATGCATGTGAAGTCTTGTGCTTGAAATCTGGTGTTGCTTCTTTTCTTCATTCATTCATTTACTCGTTCATTTATTCACCCAACATTTCCTGTAGGCCCACACATACCTTGGTGGTGAGAAGAACAGACTCCAAGAGCAAGGACCAGAGTCTGAAGCTTAGATCTGCTACTTATTGACAAATTCCTTCACCTCTCAATGCCTCATTCTCCTGATCTGTAAAGTGGAGGTGACAACAGTACTTATCTCATAGATTTCTTTCAAGGATTTCAATAATTAACTTTAATTATTATTTATACAATAGTAAGAACAGTGCCCGGCACCCAGTAGCATTGCATGAGGGTTTGTTCAATAAATGCCTCCAGGCTAATACCTTGTTAATGACCACTTGCTTGACCTTCACGTGGACGTGGTCATGCTTTTTAAATATTCCCCAGGGTAACAGCTCTGAAATCAGGACGGGATGTCACAATGGGGAGCAACATCTCTTCCTTCTTAGTGATATACAAAATAGTTATTCACCTTCAAATTGAGAGCCTGTTGGGTTTGATGAAACATGATAGTTATGAATAGCATGTCTCCCTTTTTGCTGGTCCC
This sequence comes from Lontra canadensis, assembly GCF_010015895.1. NCBI lineage: Eukaryota > Metazoa > Chordata > Mammalia > Carnivora > Mustelidae > Lontra > Lontra canadensis. The sequence continues at coordinate 9,678,860 of NW_022631031.1, read as the reverse complement.
TCTCTCAGTTTACCATGTGTGCTCATATTTTCCCAATTAGAACAAGACAGAAAGAGAGAGGGGCACCTGGGTGGTGCAGTCGTTGGGCATCTGCCTTGGGCTTAGGTCATGGTCCTTGGTCCTTGCTCTGGGGGAGGCCTGCTTCTCCCTCTTCCACTCCCCCTGCTTGTGTTCCCTCTCTTGCTGTGTCTGTGTCAAATAAATAAATAAAATCTAAAAAGAGAGAGAGAGGAAGGGAAGGAGAAAGTAGCAGGAGAGAAGTAGAGGAGGGAGAGGACAGAGGGGGAATAGGCCCCCATCTACCCCAAACTATAGCAGCCTTCATTAAATTCTAAACTCCTCACTTGCAGATACTGGAGAAGATTCTAGCCTTCCTTGCTTCACCTCCCTCAACTTCTTTTCAACCTTAGGTAAATACAGTTGGGGATGGGGAAGGTCCTTCGGTCAATAAAAACTTTCTCAGCAACAAGCACCGCCACATTAGGCTCTGGGAATTCACCTTGAATTCACCTTGCAGTGCAGTTGGGAGAATATAAACTCCAAAAATTCTTTGAGCAAGAAATTATAATAGAGACCCTACACAATATGCTTGTGTTTTTTAGAAAAAGACAGTATTTATATTTGTTTTTCTATTTTTAATTGTTATATTTTTATAGTTATGATTCTGTCCAAGCCTGAGGTCTGGGTGGAAGCCCCTTTGGGGCTACAAAAGGGCGCAAGGCCACAGACGAAGCCTCAGTTCACTGCTCTCCCGTGGCAGGGACTCAGGACCTCAAACGAACCCTGAGCCACTCCACGGTGCTTTCCCCACCCTGCTTCCCCACCGGGGGCAGCTGCTGAGTCACACCCCCTCCCTTCGTGGGAGGTGGGTGGGAAAGGCTGCTCTTTAAAATAACTCCTATGGGGCGCCTGGGTGGCTCAGTGGGTTAAAACCTTTGCCTTTGGCTCAGGTCATGATCCCAGGGTTCTGGGATCAAGCCCCACATCAGGCTCTCTGCTTGCAGAGAGCCTGCTTCCTCCTTTCTCTCCCTGCCTGCCTCTCTGCCTACTTGTGATCTCTGTCAAATAAATAAATAAATAAAATATTAAAAAAACTAAAATAACTCTTACACTGGCCAAAAAAATGCCAGTTCTAAATGCCCCAGAGGGGGTTTGTCTCTTCCAGAGCTGTTTCTAAGCAGAATAAAGGGGAGGGGTCATGCTCAGAGAATCTATTTTCCTTATGGCCCTCAGATTTTGAGAAGAAGGGGGCTGCAGAGCAGGAACGGACATGCACTCACTGGACCATACATTTGGGATGACGCTCTCATTTTTCAGGTTGGAGTGTGTGGGTACAGTTGCTTTGCTGGCCCAGCCGTACCAAAAGGAGTGGTTTCTTCACTCTCCCTTCATTTTCTTCCTTAACATTTGGGCCCTGCTGTTTATGTCTGGTAACAACCAGATGAAGAACGTTGGGTAATTGTTCTAACTCGATTTGGCCTTACTTTCCTCACCAGTAAGACGTAGAGAGTGGCACTTCCCAACTCAGAGTGCTACGCCCAGAATGAAGTAATAAACGGCTTTGTAAATCGCAAGATTCCGAACAAAGTTTCATTGTTTGTACTCTACTTACCCATTCATGGTGTAGTTTGAAGGCTTCCACTTCAAAACCCCTCCAAGCACCATGTGAAACACACACGGGGCCTGGCCCACACCAGAGCTTAATACGTGAAGACTGTGGCTCCTTGTGGGGCCAAATCAACAAGCTAATAGCTTGGGGATGCTGGTTATCTGTCATTATCTCCAGGGAAGAAACACTGGTCATTAGTGGGGGAAAAAAATGCCCTCCAAAGAGGGAAAGATAAGGATAGGGAGGAGTCCCCCCTTCCAAATGGTTTTCCTGCCTCACCCACCTCACCCCACAGGGCTCCCTCATTCTCCAGCTCCCTCTGCCTCTCCCCCACCCTACCCTTACTGACTCCTTGCTCTCTGATCAAAAAACCCCAGCTTCCAAGATAACATACCATAAAAGCACGTATAGATGAAAACGGTTGATACGACTGAGTTACAAAAGGAGAGCGCTCAACTCAGCCTTGGAGAGAATGTCTAACGTGATGTTTCTGTTCTACAGACAGGCACCCCAGGGTCATACAATACCTCTACTGGGGTGGGGGCTGGGAGGTCCCCATCTCTTACCATCTCCCACGGACCTGAAATCTCATCCACCCTGGAAAGGGGTGCCAGGGCTCTATGGAAATGAACACCTCAGGACTTTCATCTCAGCCCTTCCATTTCCCTTAAGATTTTATTTATTTGACAGAGAGAGACACAGCGAGAGAGGGAACACAAGCAGGGGGAGAGGGAGAAGGAGGCTCCCCCAGAGCAGGGAGCCCTATGGGGGGGGCTCAATTCCAGGACCCTGGGGATCACGACCTGAGCCGAAGGCAGACGTTTAACGACCGAGCTACCCAGGTGCCCCTCTTCCATCCCCCTTAAGGGCATAATGAATTGCTTTCAACTTTAAACAGTAAAATAATTCAGTTTAAAATAGGCTATGATTCTTCTCCCACCCAATCCCAACAAAGAAAAATGGCTAAAAAATCTCCAGGGCCTTGCTCACCTACGATTCGTCTTTGAAGGCTGCGTCCCGTTTGGGGTTGCTGTGAGGGCCTGACAGACAACCATCACACACCTGCGCCTGCTTCCACACTCACGGTCTGTCTCCCAGGCAGGACTGGGGTCTCTCTGAAGACAGGCCACGGCGTCCTGATAGCCGAGGCTGGGCGCCCGCACCTGCATATCCCGGATGGTTGATACTGTTGCATGAGGGAATGAGGGCGGTGGAGGCTCAGTGATTAGCAACCTTGAGTTTAATAATGAGATGTTGACTCTCAGAAAAATAAAATATCTGGTATAAGTATTTCCTTGCCCTGATGTGGAAGAAAAACTCCATCTCTAACTACCAGAAGCAAAAAGCATCTCCCTCCTGTAGACTCCTGAGCAAGTCGCCTTCTTCTAGAACACCCTGTCCCGTGTTCTTGGTTTTCCTTAGAACTTCTTCCTTTCCTCTCCTCTCCCCTGTTGGAGGACGGACATAGCATCTCATTTATTATGTCAGGGACCAGCCAAAAGAAAACTATACTCTCCACCTTTTCAGAAAGATTGGGAGAACCCACTGTCTCTTCACGTCCTGCCTGGGGTTTTGCCTAGGTGTTTGGGAGAGAAAATCAGACAGGTAGGATGCGGAGGAGAGAATGGCTTAGTACCGGAGTCTGGACTGCTCCAGGGCCTTTCGGTCCAAGGGCCGCTGAGCCCCCAACCACACACTTTGCCACACATTGCTGACCTGCGGCACCCCCAGCCATTGCAAACCACTTTCCCTAAGAGCACCCAAAGGAGACAGTAAAGAGGCCATGCCCAACCCCAGAAGAATCCCTTCCCTGGCACTGCTGGGCTCTGGCGGGGTCAGGTGGAGCCAGCAGTCACCTCTAAGGTATGACTGAGGGAGCGCAGGGGGCCCCAGCTCAAAAATACATTCCACAGGAATGCCTAAACTCTTGGTGACTAATTCATCCCTTTATTCACTGAGCAAATATTTATCTAATGCTCCCCAGACAACCCCTCCCCCCTTCAAACAGAAATGGTGTCTGTCCTCAAGTTAATGAAGAAATAGCCGAAGACTCTGACCCAAGTATAAATTACCCAGCGCAAGGTGAGGCTCCTGGCGTTGCGGGGAGAGCCTTGTTTTGGAGCGTGAGTTGTTGACTTTCACGTCCTGTCTTCCAAACCTAGCCGATGACCGGGGCCAAGTCACTCAACCTGTTAGAACCTGTTTTCTTATACGTCTAACAGGGCTGATGAGAGTAATAGCTTACCCCTGGTTGTGAGGGTTCTAAGAAACACGTGTGCCGCCCAGGGAAAAGACTGAGAGCTTCTAGCAAGAAGGTAGCGCGTGTTAGGGTAGGGCAAAGGAAGTAGCAAAGACAAGTGCCTGGAGGCTCTGAGGAAGGTTTCAGAGGGGAGGAGGTCGGTGATCCCGGTGTTGCAGGACAAGCAGGAATTGGCCAGGCAGAAAAGGCAGGTGGGTAGGTATCAGGGAAAGGGAACAGTGTATGCAAACTACTGCAGCAGGACATGGCAGAAGGCCTTCTTAGAACTTGAGAGGTTCGGTCTTCAAAGACAGGGAACGTTGGAGGGCTGGGGGGGATTTACCCAGTCGCTGTTGTTTTCCCCATAAGACCTCATGTTCACCTTCTTTGCTCAAATGACACTGCGACCTTCCTGTGTCAAAGTGCAAACGGCTCCTCCCCCTGCCCTTCGGGTCCCCTTTCCTGCTCTGTTTATCTCCAAAGTATTTACTGTCACAGATAATATAAGTTTACTTATTTTATTGACAGACCTCGACGCGCTCATCGCCTTTCCACCACACATGCAGAATGGAAGCTCCCCGAGGAGAGGAGTCTCTGTGTTCTCTTCACAAACAGATCCCCCAGGTTTCCCATAGCGCCTGGCATGGAATAAGACAGACAGGAAGTCATTCAATTCATTCAACCCATATTTGTTCGCTTCCCTCGAGGTACCACAGGCTGGCTTGCTCTTGGGCTCCAATGTTGAACAAGATGGAGCCTCTACGCTGCTGGAGCACTGTGGGTGTGGGAGCGTCGGGCCCTTCTGAGAGGTCTCCTGGGTCCTGGCTGTTGAGAGACCCTGCCGAGGAATTTGGGCTGTTTCCTTTGTCTTTTTTTGCCCACTGTCTAAAGACTTTCAAAATGTAAACACTTCTGGGATTGAGTCCACCTTTAGCAAGTCTTCCTTTCGCGTGACTAAGAATGTGTCTCGTGCTGATAGAGGTGACTTTGAGAATCCAAGGAGGCTGCCAGGTGCCTGGGGGGAGATGTTGAAAGGACAGGGTGGGGGTTCAGGAATGGAGGCGCCCAGAGACACGTAGCCTCTTTCACAACTTGGCCTGGGGCTGTTCCTGTGATTGGGTGTCTCCACCAAGAATGTCCCCAGAATTCCAAGTCATTTTTAGATGCAGTTTTCTTAGCCTGTGGTCGATAGCCCTCAATAAAGTAAGATTAAGACTGGGAAAAGAAAAGGAGTTTATGTAGCTAGCTCTTTTATGCCTTGTGGTGAGGGGAACAAGGGCCAAAGGTTTTTTGTTTTTTGGGGTTTTTTTTTTTTTTGGTGTCTTTTATTTTTGTTCCATGAAATATCACAAAATATAAAAAAGAATAGCTATAACTATTAGCCTAATAAACACTCATTTACCAGGTAAATGTCCATTTACCTGGTTTTTGTTCTTAAGCTAACACTGGGCTTTATTTACCTTTTTTTAACTTGTAAAGCAATAAAAAATTACACAACCAAATAACAATAATACTGAGAAAAAAATGAAAACATTTAACCATAAACCATAAAGAGGCATTTGCATGCTCCTAACAGATAAGAGAACTATTCCAGAATATAAAAATAGCTCCACAAATAAATTAAAAAAAAAAAAAAGAGAACCCCTTCTGGTCGTTTTGTGGCAACTACAGGTCAGGGTGAATTTCCCCGAGCTTTCCTTTCCTCTTCTTCCCCTCACGACTCAAATCTCTCAGCACCATTCACAACAGAAGTTCACAGCTCAGGTCAGAGGGAGCTTGAAGAGAAACTACCCCAATTCCTTTTTCCTCACTTTGAGCCCTATCCTCCACAAAGCAAGACTCACACAAAATGAGACAAATTGCTGTGAAATCTTAAGTGCCGTCTCTTTATACCTCCACCTTCTTTTTTTTTTTTTAAAGATTTTATTTATTTATTTGACAGAGAGAGATCACAAGTAGGCAGAGAGGCAGGCAAAGAGAGAGAGGAGGAAGCAGGCTCCCTGTGGAGCAGAGAGCCGGATGAGGGGCTGGATCCCAGGACTCTGAGATCATGACCTGAGCCGAAGGCAGAGGCTTAACCCACTGAGCCACCCAGGCGCCCCCCTCCACCTTCTAACAGGGGAAAAAAAAAATGCTGGTCGGTCCCTTATATCTCCTTGTGAAAGAGAAGAAGCATGCTCAAGGCCAGAATCTTTTTTAACTTCTCAACAGTTCTGCAAGGTAGACATCAGGATTTCCACCTAAACAGTGGGGAGAAAACCAAGCCCAGAAGGATCAAATAACATGCAAATGTCTTTCTTACAGGTAAAGCCTACAGAAAATGCATTTGAACCCAGGACTGTGTGATTGCAAAGCTCAAGCTTCTAAGAATGCTGTGATTTCATCCGGACTGCGGGAAGCAGGCGTGTCTGACAAATCCACATCACGGTGAACTAGCATGAATGACTCTGTGACAAGGCCCTTGCCAGGCAGTAGAAGTGGCGGCAAGGGTGGACTGAGGGGGGGAGCCCTGTTTTTCTCCCTGTGAGTCTGCCATGTGCAACCAAGGAGGGGAGCTAGTCAAAGTCGATGGGAGTCCTGGACCCCGGGAGGTTACCTGTCCTGATCAGAGTGCAGACAGATCTATTCTTGCCTGCTGTCGTCCACAGGGCCCTCCTGCATTGTGCGCATGCAGGCTGGTGTCTGAGAGCCAGCTTGGTAGCTCCGCAGTCTGGAACTCAGCCCTGCCCCGAGCCTTGGCTGTCGTGAGTTCAGTGATGCTAAGTCTCGGTTCCCTCCAATTTGCAAGGCAGGACTAAGTCCTCAATCCTAGGAGGCCAGTAGGGCATTAAAAGAGATGTAAAGTGCTTAGCCCGGGGCCTGGCGTGTAGTAAGCTTTTAGTGTAGAGACGCTGTGATTGTTTTATCATGAAGATCAGAACAGGGCAGAGAGGGATTACGAGGTGCAGAAATTCATTCGTTTATTCAACAACTAGTCACAGAACATCAGCTGTGCCATGGGCACCCGCTTGGATCTTTGCTGTATGTTATCGAATAGTGCTGACTGAGATCTGGCTCTCTGGGGCATGTATTCTGGAACAGAGAGGCAGACAACAGCAAAATCAGTAAGTAAATGACATGATATACTGACGTGTGATATGTGTCCTGAAGAAAATATACATAGAGGTTTAGGTGACTATCCAACTCACACAGTTAATGTTGACACTCCTATAATCTGAACCATCATCAGTGAATGATGGTAGTGGATTTGGTTGGAAACTAATGCTGATCTTGAAACCTTTTCTGGTAACAGCACGTAGTGCTTTCTCTAATCATCTCAGCATCCCAGAAAAAGCAATGTCCTCACTCACTGACAGTGAAGGGAGACCTTGAAAATTCTAGATGCTGGGGTGCCTGGGTGGCTCAGTGGGTTAAAGCCTCTACCTTCAGCTCGGGTCATGATCTCAGGGTCCTGGGATGGAGCCCTGCATCCAGCTCTCTGCTCAGCAGGGAGTCTGCCTCCCCCCACTTCTCTGCCTGCCTCTCTGCCTACTTGTGATCTATTAAATAAATAAATAAAATCTTAAAAAAAAAAAGAAAATTCTAGATGCTGCTTCCAGATAAATGGTTTATTTCTAATAGTTATTTTATTTGCCAACAAGAGTAGCATCCAGAGGTTAAACTGCTTAGTGCATTATTAAAAAAATAAAAACAAGATCCAAAGCTATAGATACAACTGATGGTATTGTTCTTTTGGTGGTTGAGGAGAAAAGCAGCTCATAAGTTAAAAAATCTTCTGGAAAATAAAATCAACCTTAGAAACTCCAGGTTGGAAGAGACCTTTAAGGTTATGCTCGAGTTCCAAAGAATGATGTGGTTCCGATGTGACTGGTTTGACTTGAACTATATTGGGCTAGAGCTCATTTCCTAGGAATTATAGGTTGATAAAAGCTGATGCTCAGGAAAAGGTAGATGTGGTTATCAATTGATTTTCTCAACAACAATTGCAAGGGGAGAAAGGAGACTTGCCTTTGCAAAGGTGCTACCAAGAAGGCTCTTGGTGGGACATAGTTTTCTTTTTGTCTATTAGATGCCTCAAGGCAGGCAGAGCTGGGCCTGATGCCCCCAGAAACAGAGCAGGCAGGCCAGCCCCACAAGACCGGTGTCAGTCTCACTCTTCCTATTGTGGTTGGCTATCAAAAGCTTCAAATACACAGAGTACAGAGAGAGAATACTGTTACAAAACAGCCACCCCAGCCCAAACTGAACATATTTCGACAACATTCCTTATTAGTCTAAGCTATGTACTTAACATGGATAGATGGTAAATCGATTTAAATGTAGCTGATATCCCCTTCCCACTCTTCTCCAGCCCTATTCTCTCTCCCTGGAAGCAGCCATCATACTGAAGTTAGTGCATACACTTCCTATCTCTATGTTTATACTTGCATTAATATACATGACTCTACAATCGAAATAAAGTGTTGTATGTGCACCTTTAAAATTTGCATAAATTGGAATGCCTGGGTGGCTCAGTTGGTTAAGCGTCTGCCTTTGGCTTAGGTCATGATTCCGGGGTGGGGCGGTGGCGGGGGGGCGGTGGGGGGGAGTCCTACATACGGCTCCTTGTGCAGCAGGCAGTCTGCTTCTCCCTCTGCGTGCCACTCCCCCTGCTTGTGCACTCACTCGCTCTCTGTCTGACAAAGAAATAAAGTCTTTAAAAAAATAAAAATAGAATACATAGAAAAATATAAAAAATAGAATAAAATGTGCATAAATGGTATTATATATCATATATTTTATCCTAGCTTTCAGGATCTCTTTGAGGTCTGGTGATGTTATTATAGGTACTAGTTTTTATGTTATTATACATTACTATGTTATTATTATACTAGTTCATTAGTACTTACTCTAAAACGGTGACCAGTTGGATTTCTGACCCCTGGGATGCGTTTGGAAGGTTAACAAGACGTATTATTCCAGACTGGGTCTCTCTGATGAATTCTTTACGTTATTCATCAAACTGTCAGCTTCCTAAGGCCAAAATGCCAGTACAGGAGGTGAAATCTGCTGAGACAAGGACAAGAGCTACTCGAAAAAACCAGCAATGAAGCCACTGAAGTGTAAGGTAAAGGAAGACAGGAGCAGTGAGCTTCTTCATAGACTTTTTGACCTAGTCTCCTGGAAGTTTTTTTTCTCCTAACCATCCCTGCCAAAGCAACCGATATTTCAAGTATTTCTACCATAGGTTAAATTTGCCTGTTTGAGGACTTGGTGAAAGTAGAATCAGAGGGTACAAGCTCCTTTGTGTTCTGCTTCTTTCATTCAGCATGTTTTTGAGATGCATCTAAATTGTCACATGGTCATAGCTCATTCCTTTTCTATTGCTGCATAAGGTTTTGCTTTATGGATATCCCAGTTTGTTTACCCATTGTCCTATTTACGGACACCTGGGTTGTTCCTAGTTTTGGGCTATTATGAATAATGCTGTATGAACAGTCATGTACATGTTTTATTGTGGACCTATATTTTCATTTCTCTTTGGTTGTTACCTAGGAGTAGGTTACTGGTTCATATGCATATATTTAACTCTATAAGGCACTGCCATAATATTTTCCCAAGTGGCTATATCCTTTTTTTTTTAAGATTTTATTTATTTATTTGACAGAAAGAGATCACAAGTAGGCAGAGAGGCAGGCAGAGAGAGAGGAAGGGAAGCAGGCTCCCTGCTGAGCAGAGAGCCCCATGTGGGGCTTGATCCCAGGACCCTGGGATCATGATCTGAGCCGAAGGCAGAGGCTTTAACCCACTGAGCCACCCAGGCGCCCTGTGGCTATATCCTTTTGCATTCCCCCAGCAATGTATGAGTTCCGGTGGCTCCATATTCTTGGCAACATTTACCATCATCAGTCTTTACTTTTAGCTATTCCTGTGGGTTTGATTTTTTTTTTTTCCCCACTAAAAACTTATTAGTCAAAACTAATTTTAAAGGGATGCCTGGGTAGCTCAGTCTGTTAAGTGGATGCCTTTGGCTCAAGTCATAATCCCAGGGTCCTGGGTTTGAGCCCCACAAGGGGCTCCCTGCTCAGTGAAGAGCTTGCTTCTCCCTCTCGTTCTGCCTACTTGTGCTCTCCATCTCTGCCAAATAAATAAATAAATAAATTTTAAAAACAAGCAAACAACCCCCCTAATTTTAAAAACACAAGCAAGGCTATGTATAACCCATATATTCGAAATATATTCGTGTATATTTTGAAGAAAAGTGTTCAAGAAAATCTAATAAATATCATTCAAAGAATATATTCACAACATTGTATGTGCCAAACCAAATTTAAAGAATGAGGCCACTATACATCTTTATAACAGTTCTAAACTTTTATGTATCTAATAACATCGCTTCAAAATATCTCATAATGGTTTTAATTTGCTTTTCTCTGCTGACTAGATCTTGAACATCTTTTCATTTGTATTGTATTCAGGTATCTTCTTCTGTGAAGTATTTGTTTAGATCTTTGACCAATTTTTAAAAAATGTGTTGTTCATCTTATTATTGAATTGTGTCTTTCATAAGTTGGGTCAGATATATGTTTTGCAAAAAGATATCTAGTCTTGTGGCTTATCCTTAAGAGCAATCATTTTTAAGCTTGATGAAGTCCATTTATCATTTTTTCTTTTAGAGCTGGTGCTTTTGTGTCTTGTTTAAGTAGTCTTTGCCCAATCTAATGTCACAACAGTTTTCTTCTAAAAGTAGAATTATGAATGCCTGGGTGGCTCAGTTGGTTGGGCGTCTGCCTTTGGCTCAGGTCACGATCCCAGGGTCTTGGGATCGAGTCCCACATCAGGCTCCTTGGTCAGTGAGGAGCCTATTTCTGCCTCTGCAATTCTCCCTGCTTGCACTCTCTTTCTCTCTCTCTCTCTGACAAATAAATAAAACCTTAAAAAAAAAAGATTAAAAGTAGAATTAGTTTTAGCTTTTACATTGAGGTCTATGATCCATTTTGAGTTAATATTTGTATGGCGTGATGTGAGGGTCAAGGTTAATTTTTTCCATATAGAATATCGAGTAGTTCCAGTACCTATTATTGAAAAGACTCTTTTCTCTATTGAATTATCTAACTTGGCACCTTTTGTTCAAAATTAACTGACCATATAAGTGTGGGTCTATTTTTGGAGAATGTATTCTGTTCCAAATAAAAGTCATTTTCTTTTTCCTCTTCTTGCCAGTATTTTGAAATTACACTATTAAAGGAGCTATTTGTTCATATATATTCTTGTGTTTCTGATAAATATTTCCGGACTCTGCTTGCCGTCTATGGCAATAGTCAGGCATTTGGTCTTTTCTCCTGCCACTTCCTGTCTTTCCCTTGCCCTCCATCAACATGTATATCAGCCTATGTGGCCTCAAACTAGTTAAAAAGTTGACTTACCCCAGGTTCTTACTCTTGTACTTTTCTAATCCTTAACAGATAATGAAATTTCAACAGGTCTGTTGCTAGTGACAATAGCCAAGGCTCTACCATCCGTGTCATCACTGATCTAAGCACATTAAAAATTACTGGATTGTCCCAACTGCCTTATAAAATAGGAATTATTATCCTTCTTTACACAAGAGGAATCTGAAGCCCTCAGGGGCTGTGTAATTTGTCTAAGATCATACACACAGTAAGTAGCTGAGCTGGGATACACACCCTGTCTGTCTCCAGAGCTTGTAAACTTTACCAAAATGCTAACTTACAAAATCATCCATCCAATGACTTTAGCTATAGGTTGCATACCACCTGTATTATTCTTAGTTAATATTTTTCTATTAGTGGAGCTGTAAGGGATCTTAGAAAGCATTTTTCAGATGAGGAAACTGAAAACCAAAGACAACAAAGCTGGAAGCAGAGCCAGTCCCTAGCCTGAGAGGCCCGAGGGCTTTCTCTTTGCCCATGCTGGTGCTGCCTTGCTGGACTTGTGGCCCTCAGTGGTCTGGATTCCACCACGCTGAGGTCTCTCCTGATGATAGTGTCCCTAGGATGTGACAGTCAGTGCTTCGGGGAATGGCACCCCAACCTTCAGCAGCCCTGCAGCACTCTCACCAGATCACACAGACCTGTGCTCACAAGGCCTACTCTCAACTACCTACCACAGCAGGAAAGTCACCGAATAAGCTCGTTCAGTGGTCTCCAGGCATTGTCAAGTGGACACTGACTGAACCCTACTATGGAAAGCCTGGTATCCAACTCTGTGAGAATATAAGACATAACTGCATGACCTCCAAGGCTTATAAAAATTACAAATAACATTCATAAAATCTCTAAAATGTTTCTGTACAGAGTGAATTTTATAATTTTTTTTCAAGATTTTATTTATTTATTTGACAGACAGAGATTACAAGTAGGCAGAGAGGCAGGCAGAGAGAGAGGAGGAAGCAGGCTCCCCGCCAAGCAGAGAGCCCGATGTGGGGCTCAATCCCAGGACTCTGAGATCACGACTTGAGCTGAAGGCAGAGGCTTAACCCACTGAGCCACCCAGGCGCCCCCAGAGTGAATTTTATACACATAACTGACCCCAGTGCCTCCTTTGCCTCATCCTTCTACTAACTTTCATTGTTTCTTCATCTAGGTAATAGATGTATTGGTGGTTTCTTGGTCCAACATTATTATATGATGGTATAGAGAAATGAACATTTATTTGGAGGCAGTGATCTTGATTTCTAGGGTCCTCTATGTCACTTATTAGCTAGGTGACCTTCAGCAAATTATTGAACTTCTCTGCGCCTCTTTCCTCATCTGTAAAGGGGATAATAGTACCTACTTTCACTGGCTTGTTGCGGCAGTCAAATGAGATAACAAAACGTTTTGAAAATACTCATCTTTTTGAAAGCTACAGGAGAAAGAACTTGGACTTCAGAGTCAAAAGACGTGGATTCTGAGCTTCCCTGAACAAACACATGGCAGAATCTGTGATAACAAAGCCATGTGGAGGAGGTGGGGGGTTGGGCTGGCTAACCCAGGAGGTGAGGGCCTGACCCCAGCCTGGCCCTGTACCTCATTTTCATTCTTTCTTCAGCAAATCACAAGTTATTACAAGTCATGGCCCTCCTTGAACAATCAAACCCAAACTGTCCATGATCAGATTTCAAAGATGTAAACAGAAGGAGGCCTTGACTGACAGGAAGAGAGCATTCTTAAAGACTGATACAATAATTGGGTTCTTTTTCACTCATCCCTCAGCCAACTTTCACTAACTGTCTACAGTGTTAGCTGCTTGGCACTCTTTCAGATGCTGGAAAGATTAAAAACCAAGAGCGTTAATGGTGCTCCTAAAACTTCTTGAGAGGACGAGGTGTAGGTGTGGAAGGGCTCAAGAGAGGTCATCTGGTTGGCAAAGTCTGAGTGAAGACGTGAAGGAAACTTGTCTTGGCAGGGCTGTGGAGATGGGGAGCGGGGCTAAAGTGCCCCCCCAAAACCTCCTTATCATAAAGAGTTTACTGTCTAGTGGGGAAAACAGAAACCAAGATTGACAATGCAATGTGATAGTTGTGTGAAGAAAATATGAATATAGTGATATAAAATCTCTCACACACACACCACATACACACACAGGTGCACACACACACAGAGCATCAGTTCAGACTGAGAGGGATACCAAGCAGGGAAAAGCTTTGTAGCTTCAAAGAAGACACTGATTTGTGCTGAGTCAGCCCATTCCGCTATGCATGGAGCACTCCGCGGCTCGCTTTCAACACCACCTTACTCTACATGGCACTTCACGTTAAAAAACACTTTCACATTCTGAGTTTCACTGCATTACAGAAAATAGGAATGGAAAATGGGATACTTCCCATTTTACAGATGAGGAAATAGACATGAGAGGTTACCAAAGTCACAAGTCTTGTCACTAGTAGGGTGGGAATCACAATGTAGTTTTCTGTCTCTTGGTTGAAAGTATTCTTCGGGTGCCTGAGTGGCTCAGTTGGTTAAGTGTCTGTGTTTGGCTCAGGTCATGATCCCAAGGCCCTGGAATCGAGTCCCACATAGAGTTCCCACATCCGTCTCCCTGCTGGGTGGAGAGCCTGCTTATTCCTCTTCCTCTGCCCCACCCCCTGCTTGTACTCTCCCTCTCTATCTCTGTCAAATAAATAAATAAAATCTTTTTTAAAAAAAAGTACTTTTCTAGTCGAATAAGTGACTGCATTATCAGTGTGATAAGAGCATTATCTGAATGTTAGGAACCTTCATCGATCTAATTTCCTCCTTTCTAACCTGTTGTGTATTTTTTGTTATTCTAGAACATAGTGAGTGTCTGTGGAGACTTGTGCCACTGTGATTTGAACAAGCAAAAACATGAATTATATTCTGGGACCCAAAGGCCTCATATTTTCAAAGCTGCTATAATTATAGTCCAGCCATGTTCAACCCTCAGGAAAGAATCTTGCCATTTCTGCAACTGTCAAATGAAGGGCTTAGGCTACAGTCGCTCACTGCTAACATTCTATGATTTGTTTTTATAACCATCAGTGTAATTTTAAAGTATTCATTAAACAAGAACACACACACACAGATTTTTTTTAAAAAGTATGGTTAATTATAAACCCAGATATTAATAATCCCTATCTTTGGGTAATTGAATCTTATTTGATTTTTTTTTCTTCTTTTTGCGTAAGTGTATACCTTCTTTTTTTCTTTTCTCTTCTTTTTTTTTTTTTTTTACAGGAAGCACGGATAGCTTATGTAATCTAGGTAATAAATACGTAATACCACTGAGAACTGAAACTATGCCAAAAACGGTATCAGCACTTGGCATAATCTAGCACACTTAGAGCACTATGGAGTCTTTACAACAAGTCCATGTTTGAAATTTCCAAATTCATTGATGAGACTAAATAGTACCAATTTTTGATGAATGTATGTTAATTCAATAAGTTTTGATATATAGCCAAAATACATTCCCTAAAAGACAGTGTTGGCTGATTATTACCAGAAGATACACTGATTTCTAATTTTTTCCATTTTTATGACTTATGACCACACCAAGACATAAAAGATCCTGATTTTGCCTCCAAGTGCTTTAAATTTAGTGGTTTAATTTTATGGGGGTGGTAAGGGTTAGGTTTTGAAGGTAGAAATTAAGCCAAGTCACAATAACCCCTGAAAATACTTAAATCAGCTTCCAAAAATAGTCCACGTTTGTATTTATGACATAGTAAGAGTCTACTAACTTGGTATTGGCTTTCGGGGGGCCCCCAGTTAATTCTGTGATTTCTTAGAGACACAAGCACTCACCCCACTTTCCTGGCTCTGGGATCCTTAAAGTCATTCATTATCACTCCAAGCATCACTACTCATTATCTTGTTGTTTTCCTTTCATTCTTTCTCTCTTTCTTCTTCTTTGGTCCTTATAAGCCACAGACGTTCACACTGAAACTATGTGCCACTGTAAGAGGGTAATATTTATTCATAAGTAACCGTTGATTGAGCTCCGGTGGGTTGTGTGAAAACAGACCAGCAGCCAAGGTAGGTTGAGAAAAATGGAAAACATTGGGAAGTAGTGATAGGTCAAACTGGGCTCTTAGCCTCCAAAATGTACTTTCCAAATGGCCCAGTGTGTGGGTCAGGCCCTGCTTGGGACCCCAGGGACCACTGTGCCCACTGCCCCTACAGCATTTTCAGTTTAATCGGGGAACCCGAGAATCATGAGACAATCACACGAATAAAGGTAAAAAACGGCAGGCAAAGACAGGCAGTGAGGATGGTGCTGGGATGATGGAAGGCACAGACCTCAGCCAGTGGGTAGTCAGAAAAGTGCTCAGTAAATTTAAGAATAAGTAAGCTAGGAGCACATGGCTGGCTCAGTGGGTTAAGCCTCTGTCTTCGGCTCAGGTCATGATCTCAAGAGTCCTGGGATCCAGCCCCGCATCAGGCTCTCTGCTCAGGGGAGAGCCTGCTTCCCTCTCTCTCTCTCTGCCTGCCTCCCTGCCTACTTGTGATCTCTGTGTGTCAAATAAATAAAAATTAAAATATATATATTTTTTAAAGCACAAGTAATCTAATCCAGAGGGCAATGTGTGTTCACCAGGCAGAAATAGAAATCACATTTTCTTAGAACTCGCCATGGGCCTGGCCACACGAGGCGGTCTTTCCTGAGGCCACATGTGATCCTTGAAACACATGTTGGACAGGTTGGTATTAAGGCCACGGTTTTTAAATGAATAATGCAGGCCCAGAGAGGTTAAGGAACCTAGAAGAGGAGAAAAGGCCGGGAAAGAGACCCTCCGTGGCAGGCTTCAGGGATTTGGTTTTATCTTAAGGTGGGCAGGGAAGGAGTTGCTGGAAGTTTCTGAGCAGGCTGGGGGCTGGAAGGAAGGTATGCTTAGGAGGCTTTGTCTGCAGTGGGGAAGGAAAGAGGACCACTGCTCTGGCCTGAGAGGGAAGTCTCCAGGGAGGCTTTCTGGATACCTCTGTCCATAACAACCTACTAGGTGTGTGTGTGGGGGGGGGGGGTTGAATAAAATGATCATATTTAATTTTTAAAAACTCGCAATGCCCACTATAAGGTAACAAAGCAACATGCGTCTACCGTGGGGCGTAATGCATGAGGCTTAATTCTGTAGTATATAAAATACAAATGTTTAATATGCGACCAATCGAGGAGAGAATTCAAGTCCAATGTGAATAAAAGCATAGACCAGTTAACAAGTAAGGCTGGCGACAACCATTTTCCACTTAAGACATAATTAATCCAACTGATTAAGGAACCAGTAATCCCTGCATCTTATTTTCAACTCGGTCTTCACATTCAGTTGGCTTTGGGCTGGCTCCCTTGGTGACCCCCTCCCCCGCCTCCGCCCAGCTGTGTGTTTCCCACATCTGGTGCCCCGAGGCTCCGGAGAGATTACTGGACAGCAGTCCTCCGGGGAAGGAGCTAGGGCTCAAGGTGTGTGGGGTGGGCGGCTGGGGGACTGACACCCCGTTTCCCCTACCTCCCAGCCCCGTGCCGGAGACGGGGTTAGCCGCCTCTCCCCCCACAAGGGGGCTCCTTCGAGCCCGCAGCCACCGACTGTGTGGCCAACTCAAGTTCCTGAGGCCCTGGGAAGGAATTTCAGAACCGTTGGCCCAGCCCCGTGCTTGCCCCGAGGGTTTGCAGATTCTGAGACGGTCCCCCAACCACGTGGAAGCTCGGACTGCGTCAAGCCCCGCTGCGCGGTGATCTTATCCAGTTTCGCGGTGTGTTCCGAGAGTTTATGGTGAAACTGTTGCGCGTCGGGTCCAGGCTCCCTGCTGTACAGCGCCGAAGTGAGGCTCTCTGAGCGTCGTCATACCTTCCTCCCATGCTCTAGTTGGCGTCGCCCAGAAAGGCCACCCGGCCAGGTGATAAGGGTTGGGTTTGCGATTCCGACGGAGGAGGCGTCCGCAGGCTGCCCGGGTATCACTCCCCCCACCCCACCCCGAGAGCCGGCGGGAAAGGCAGACAATCCGGCCCCACCCCGACCTTCTGGGTCAGAACCTGCTCGCATTTGAAACCTGCCGCCCAGGTGATCTGTGCGCACGAGGTCGAGCCGCCCGGGGCTAGCGGCCGGCACATCTGCGCAGGGAATCAGTTCCCCGCGGCTCGCCGGGGAGAAGTGCTGCGCTCAGAGCCGTGAATACTGAGGAAGTGCTATAGGGTGAATCAGAATTTCAAAGGAGAGAGATACCAGGCCAAAAGTTAACATTTCTAAAAAGTCCCAAGTAGGACAAAGAAAGGTTTTAGGAGCATTTAACCCAGGGCATTTAAAACAAAACAAAACAAAACAAAACAGGACACCAGCAGCTCATGCCCAGGCCTCAGGCAAGTGGGCCTAGAAACTTCTTGGCCCCTCGGGATAAACCTATTGAAGGAATGTGTGAATGATTTTAAGAGTTTCGCTGACTCTTGGACAAAGACGGGCTTTCTGAGAATTTGAAAAACTGCTTGGAGACAAAAGAGGGGAGGGATTTTTTATTCCCTTCTGTTTTTAAAGACACCATTAACTAATGAATCTACGGCCTCTTGTGAGGTCGGAAATACTAGTCACATGTCAAGACCCAGCACCCAGAATGCTACCTTTGAAGTCCTGACACTGGCAGCTGAGTCCCCTTAGACAAGCTACTTCATGAGTTTAGGCCTCAGTTTCTCCTCCCCAAAATGGGTCAGAATACCTCCTTTTCAGGGTTTTTGTAAAGATTATATGCGAGGACACGTTACAGAGTAGTTAGACGGGAGCCTAGCAGAGGGTAGGCTTGATACTGTTTGTTTACAAAACAATGAACTGAAAATGTCCAGCTTTGCACACTCCCTCCCAAGTCGTTGCCATTAGGATCAAATCCCCCGCCTCTTGTCCCTACCAGGCCCCTGGGACCTGAGTGGTCCCACCGGGGACCTCAGCGCCTCCCATTCCTATTCTTCCCGGGACCCTGGGACCCGGGGCGGCAGCCACACTGGTCTTCCTTCTGCTCCTCCGGCATGCCAGGCTCATGCCCATCCTCTGGCCCGGGCCCAGCCTCGGTGTTCAGCCTGCTGCTTCTGCACAGGAGACTTGCACGTCTGGGCTCAGACCCACATGCTCTTCCTCCTTTCTGCAGAAACGCCCCCCTACCGCCCCCTTATTTCTGGGAGCCCTCTAGCTAAGGCCTTCTACATCTTCTCAGCACCTAGCACCATCTGAACTCATTTTATGTTTGCTTGTTTACCTTTCTACATCCAGACTCCTCCACCATGAGAATGTTAGTCCCCAGAGGTCACAATCCCCTTACCACCATTTCCCCAGTGCCTAGAACAGGGCCTCCCCAGAGGCGAGGCCCCAAGAACATCTGCTTGAGGGAAGGGATGAGGGAGGGAGGGAGCGAATCAATGGAGTAAGAAATGTCCCAGGAAGGAACACCTGAAGCTGAAGCCCCAGTGAAATTCAGGGTATGCTACCTGCCTCTCAGGTAAAGGCAGAGGTTAGAAGGGAGACGTGGAAGGGCCCGCGAGAGCGGACCTTGGAAGCCCTTCCTAGGCCGCCTTCACCCCTGTGCCAGTCTGCCCCTAACATCACACTGGGGAGTTTCACGTTGGCACTTGTCTGTCTCCCTGGGGGGCTTCCTGCTTCTTGAGGGAAAAAAAAAAGCATGTTCTTCCAGAACTTCTGTTCACGTGTAACACCATACCAGGCAGGCATGTAATAGCCGTTCAATAAAAACATGAGGGAAATGAACAAATAGAAATAAGCCTAGATATGTTCTGATAGTTCAAGTTAATGCTAATAAAGTTACTGGTGCATCTTTGAGAAAGATTGTTGTTGTTGTTTTTAAAGATTTTATTTGACAGACAGAGATCCCAAGTAGGCAGAGACAGGCAGAAAGAGGGGGGAAGCAAGCTCCGTGCTGAGCAGAGAGCCCAAAGGCAGGGCTTGATCCCAGGACCCTGAGGCTTTAACCCACTGAGCCACCCAGGTGCCCCAAAGATTGGGTTTTTAAGTAAACAGAAAGTTTGTTTCGACTTTATGTCTTGGAGTATCTTTGAAGTAGGGTATGGAAATGGAACGTAAGGGATGCTTTGATACTTGGTGGAGCGGGGTGGAAAGCATTTAGGGGGCAGAGAGGAACTGGGGGGTGGGACAAAGTCCAAGGCTGGAGCAAGTTTGTTTGCTGCTTATTTCGGGAGGACTGGAGCAGGGGAGCAGGGGAGGCTCCCTGGGATTTCCCGGAACGAGGCAGCAGAGTTGCCCTGCCCAGCCCTCCCCCACTTGGGTCTTCTGTGTCGGGTAACAGGCCCAGCGGGGACTCATCCTGGGTGCTGAGGGTGTGGGTGGGAGGGGTGGGGACTGGCTATCTGCGGGGAGTCAGCAAGTAGTCTCTGAAGTAACTTTACATAGATAAATGAGGGTGGGAGAGGGGGAGAGAGGGAGAGAGAGACGGGGGAGAGAGAAACCCCCCCAGGGATAACAGGGGGAGGTGCTCCAAAAGGCACTCAGGTGACCCCTAAGAATTCAAGTCTTTCATTAGGCCCCACCTGAAGGCCAATTGTTCTGCAATCTACAGGGTGGTTTTGGCTCTAGGCTTATCTAAATCCAGTTGGGGGTGTGTGGGGGGGTGGTGTTGGGAAGGGTTTCTTCCTTTTAAAGTGGGAGGACAAAGGAGTTCAGGAAACAAAAGTTTTTTCTGTGGTTGGGATTTAAATGCTCCAAAAATGACCTGTCTACAAAAGGCAGAAATGTCTTTCTTCTACCCCCACACACATCCCTAGTATCCAGGTCTCCTTTTAGACCTTGTGTGAGCATAAAACAGAATTCTACTCTTCTGCTTCTGCTGGGAGTAGCCGGTCTAAAGACAACACGTTTGGAAACATTTTTACAAACAGGCACGCCACGTGCCAGAGAGATACACAGAGATCTGGAGATTTTGGTGGGATTAGGGAGTTTCAGGTTGTAGTTAAATTAAGACTAAAATTAGATCAGCAACGGGACCTGAGGAATACAGTGGCGTTCCGCATTGGAGAGCGTTTTAGGACAAGTCACCTACCCTCCCTTCTCCCTGTTCCCTCATTTGGAAAATGCAGCTAATGCTGGTTCCTGCCTCATCGGCTCCTGAGGAGTCTCTGAGCTACCAGGAGGGAAGCAGGGTGGGGAGTACTTGGCCCATCGTTAGCACACATGAGAACGTGTGCTAGAACTGGAGTGCTGTATTACTGAAAAATACTCGAATTCCTTTCTATTCCTTGGATGATCCTTGAGTCTTTGGGATATAAAGAGAAAAGAATACGTCCCAGCTGTCAGGGAGTGGTCTAGAGTAAAGAAAGACGTGTAGACAGATAATTAGAATCCTGTGTGTTGTGTGGGGAGCCAGGTGTGTGCTGCGTGCTGTGGGAACTAGCCGGGGACCATCAGCTGTGTTTCCCTGCGGTCCCCTCTTGGTGTGGCAAATGAAAGGGAGCCATCTTTTATTTTATTGTTTTAATTATTATTTTTTTAAATATTTAATTTATTTATTTGACAGAGGGACAGTGAGAGAGGGAACAACACAAGCAGGGGGAGGGGGAGGGGAGAAGCAGGCCTCCCGCTGAGCAGAGAGCCCAGATGTGGAGCTGGATCCCAGGATTCTGGGATCAAGACAGGAGCCTAAGGTAGACATCCAATGACTGGGCCACCCAGGCGCCCCGAAAGAGGGCTATCTTTTAAGGTGGTCGATACTATTTACTTGTTCCAGCATCTAGCACAGTATCAGGCATAGAGAAGGACTTGAAAAAAGACTTAATGGATGATGGAGCTCATTGAGACTGTCAGTTTCAATAACCAACCAAAAAACCCGAGTTCCAATACTGGCATAACATTGTAAAATTGAATAGAGGGGGGAAATCCTAGGTGGGTTAGAAAGAGCAGGCCAACCCAGCGGTCCATGTACAACATTATTTTGGGCGCTATCTCGTTCCAGACCCTGGGCTAGGCAGTGGGCTGCCAGCCTGGAGGAGGAGGAAAGAAGGGGAGAGCCACACTGCAGAGCCACGCTTAGATGGAGGGAGCTGGGAGCTGGACACCAGGCCGTGAAACTGAAGGGCCACATAGCCAAGTGAGGACAGACAGGACTCAAGGGCCACACGTGGAGGAGCTAGACTTTGTACTCGTGTCATTCTCCAGGTGGGTGGGGGGAGTTGCACCAGCGCTCACAGCAGAATCGGCTCCAAGTTTTACTAGGCTTCATTTCATTTCCTCCCACACCTCATGAAGCCGGCCTTCCTCTGCTCTCCACAGGTTACAAGAGAGGTTAGGGGCACACACCTTGGAGTAAGGGGCCTATGCCAGTGTTTTTGAACTCCATGTCCTTTGACAAGTTCTTCGACTTTCCCTTGCCTCAGTTTCCCCAACTCTTGACATGTATAATTGTTGTGAGAACTGAGTGAACTCATGTAAAGGTCTGAGAGCACAGCCTGGTAGGTAGTAAGTGCTGGTTACACGCCAGGTGTGAACATGTCACCTGGCCAGCATGTCATTGTCTTGGAAGCCAGCCACTTTAACAATGGGAGTGACCTGGCTGCAACCACAATGATGGCTGTGGGAAGGTGTGGTGTGTTAGGCGGTCATGTTTGCATTGGAGAGAGAGAGAGACTTTCAGAAGAGCAACAGACCTCGAGGAGGCCAGGAGCCTGTGAGGAAGTTTTGGCAGAGTCGACCTGAGAGACAGGAGGTTCGGAACCCCCAGGAGGTGAAAATGAGCAGAAAGAATTGGAGGTAAAATTGGCAAGGTTTAGTAAGTGTTTAGAAGTGGGTAGTAAAAGGATATTCCCCAGTTCCTAGTTTACTGCCAGGGAGGATGGTGGTACCAGACCTGAGGCAAAGGATGTAGGAGAGGCTGGCTTGGGAGACCGATGATGAGGTCTTCCATATTTTTCTTTTCTTTTCTTTTTTTTTTTTTTAAAGATTTTATTTATTTGTCAGAGAGAGAGGGAGAGCGAGCGAGCACAGGCAGACAGAATGGCAGGCAGAGGCAGAGGGAGAAGCAGGCTCCCCTCAGAGCAAGGAGCCCGACGCGGGACTCGATCCCAGGACGCCGGGATCACGACCTGAGCCGAAGGCAGCTGCCCAACCAACTGAGCCACCCAGGCGTCCCTTCTTTTCTTTTCTTAAAAAGATTTATTTGACAGACCAAGAGAGAGCACAGGCAGGGGGAGCAGCAGGCAGAGGGAGAGGGAGAAGCAGGCTTCCCGCTGAGCAAGGAGCCTGATGCGGGACTTGATCCCAGAACCCCGGGATCCTGACCTGAGTCCAAGGCAGACACTTAACGACAGACACTGTGGCACCCCAGGACTTTCATATTTAATGTAGGGACATCCTGCTTACACTAATTCCTTACTCAAACCTTTCAGTGAACCACTATGGCCATTAGATAAATGTTGATTCTAGTAGTACTTACCTCCTAGGATTATTGTAAAGATTCATTAATGCAATTCAAATACTCAAAACATGTTGAGTGCACATGGCATCGTGTGTTTGCTTTTATGAGTCTATAACTAACACAGCTCTCAAAGCCCTGTACTGGTCTGTCCTCTGTTCACATCCCAGACTCACCTATCCCCATTCCTCTGGCTGCTCTACAGTTCCCTAGTTCACAGAAAACCCTGGCCTTCCCTCATCTCCAGACTTGGGAACTCTCCACCTCCTGTTTTTAATATGTAACTTGTTCTTCATGTCTCAGCTAAGACGTTGCTCCCTCCAGGAAGCCTAGGCTGGGTGAGGGACCCCTCCTATCCATTCTCATAGGCGTCATCACGCTGGTGTGTGTCTGTAAATCTCTGTGTTGGGAGCTCCTAGAGAGCAAGATCATGACAATTTGGTGGAATGCTGTCTTCAGTTATCATAGCGTCTGGTCCATAGAAGGACACTCTATACACATTTTGTTGAGATGGATGAATGAATGAGTTGGAATTTGGAGGAGAGCTCTGGTTGAGAAATACAGATTCAGAATCAGGAGCACATTGATGATATTTGAACCATGAGAGAGATGAGATTTTCAAAGGTGAACCTTCTTCATTGCTGACCTCTCACATTTTGACCACTTATGTTTTTCTGGAAACTGTTATCCATGGCTCCCAAAATACCATCCTAGTCTACTTTTGCCGCTTTGGTGATAGATCCTTTCTGGTCTTTTTCAGTGTGTGTGTGTGGTGTGTGTGTGTGTGTGTGTGTGTGTGTAACATTTTATTTATTTGAGAACGAGAGAGAGAGAGAGAGAGAGAGAGAGAGAGTGCGCCTGTGCATAAGCAGGGGGAGGGGCAGAGGGAGAGGGAGAAGCAGGCTCCCCTATAAGCGGGGAGCCCGACGTCTGGCTCCATCCCGGGACTCTGAGCCCAAGGCAGAAGCTTAACCAACTGAGCCACCCAGGCGTCCCTCACTGGTTTCTTTTACCTTGCTTACCACTTGGACATCTATTTTCTTGCCATAATTTTAACTATCTCTTGTTACCTCCATGTCCAGCTTCAACTTTGTTCCTGAACTCCTGACCTGTATTTCCAGCTGCTCATAAATCCTCCAACTGGACCTTTCACAGCTAACCAACTGGAACAGGTCATTATTTCTACCCTCATTCCCATGCCTCAAACTGAGCTCTCCTCCCCTCTTTCCTAGCTTGTTAATAGGCTCCCATGCACAGTCACCCAAGCTAGGTCTTATGAGTTTCAATTCCCCCCAGCCCTCCCACCACATCCTTCCTCTTATGTATCTTGCCATTTCTGATTCTGGAAGTCTTGCACTGGACTTCTCATTTTGTCTTCACTGTCACAATCCCAGCTCTGGCTTTCATTATCAGTTGCGAAGACTATCATAATAGCTTCTTAACTGGCCTGTCTCCAGGTCATTTCCAAAACACAAATCTGATCATTCTGCTTTTCCTCCCAGACCTTCTGAGGCTGCACAGCCCACAAAGTGAATTCTGAGCCCCTGACCATGGCATTCAATGTCTTCACAGTCTGGCCCCAACATATTTTTCCAGCTTCATCCCAGCCTGCGCTCCACAAACACTCCAAGTATATCTTCACATTGTATTAGAATTTGTTGTTTAACGTGTACTCCCAATTCCAAGGCATCAGGACCAGTCCGTGTTAATCTCTGTATCTGAAGAACCTAATAGTGTGCCAAAGACATGAGTAGTCTTCTGAGTAATTGGCTCTCATCACTTCCCAAGGGAGCATCTCACCTAATCCTCCTAATCCAATGCCTGGCTCCATGTCCTATATACCGAATGCACTCAATAAATGTTTCTGGGAATGGTTGACTTATTTGGAGTGCGAATCCCCTGAGAGCAGGAACCTTACTCACTTATTTTTAAAATTCAAATATATTTGACATATAACACTGGATAAATTTTATCTGATACATTTATATATTGTTATGTGATTGCCATTGTGCCATTGTCATAGCAGGAACTTTATTTTATTAATATTCACATCTCCTATGATATATTACCTGACATGTAAGAGGTACTGAACAAATATTTGTTGAATAGAGGCAAGAATGAATGGATCAATGAATGAAACCATATTCCTGATCTCCTTTTTGCCATGGTATCTACCATCTCAGACATTTTTTAAAAAGATTTATTTATTTATTTGAGAGAGAGACTGTGTGTGCATGTGCATGGGGTTGAGGGTCAGAGGGAGAGACTCTCCGGCAGACCCCACAGAGTGAGAAGCCTGATGTAGGGCTTGATCCCATGACCCTGAGATTGGGACCTGAGCCAAAATCAGGGGGCTGACATTTAACGGTCTGAACTCAAGTATTTCCAGTGTTCCTCTGCATGATCAGTGAAGGCTCCAGCAGACTCTCCTCTATTCAAGTTCAAAAGGAGCTTGATACATTTTTTAGTCCCCCTTCTCCCCTTCTTTCCATCCAAATCCTGACACCAGGAAAACTGAGTACCGAGACTCATCTGTATATATGAATATGTATAGTCCACTGCAGTCGGCTTAGTGGCACGTATTACTTCAGTGGCTGTGAAGACAAGAGCTGTGAACTCTGTACTGAAATATGTTAACAGGGGCGCCTGGGTGATGCAGTCAGTTAAACAGCCAACTCTTGATTTTTGGCTCAGGTAATGATCTCAGTGTCACGAGATCAAGCCCACGCCAGGCTCCATGCTCAGCGAGGAGTCTGCTTGTCCTTCTCCCACCCCCTCTGCCCATCCTCCTGCTTTCTCTCTCTAAAATATAAATAAAATCTTTAAAAAATACATTAATAACTATGAACACATTGCTTCTTTGTTGATAGATATCCTCTGCGTTTTTGATACATGTTTCTCATTACATTGTTTCCCAGAGCACAGTTCCCAGCCTACACTCAGGTGGGGCCTGGGAAGTGCCTTGAGGAGGGCTCTTCTACAGTGAGGGCAGCAGATAAACAGGAACTGAAACGAAACTGAAACCAAAACCAGGCAGGTTTTTCTCATCAAATCATCAAGCTGAGGGAGAAATGCTCCACTCCAGCTACAGAGTACAACTGCTGTGGAGCTCTTCAGCAGCCTCACTCTGTACCCCATAAACAAGAAACTCTGGGGGGACTTTGAAAACCACCAAGGCAGGCTGGAATGCAGACCCACAGGAACACAGGGGCAGCCATTCCAATGGTGCGCCTGCAGCCTCATTTGGGGGCAGGATGGAGCTGTCGAGGCTACCAACCCAAGTCGGACATATAGCAAAATCCTTTTGCCTTTATTATAATCGAGCACTTACCATGTATAAAGCATAGCACAGGCACTGACCTACAAAGAGAAGTGGTAAAACAAATGCCTTTTGAAGGACATATCTTGAATATATACCATATCATTTCTCACTAAAGGCTAATGCTAGTATTACTTAGCATCCCCATTTTACAGATGAAAAAATGGGCTCAGAGTAGGTAAGTAAATCCCTCAAGATAACTCAACGGGTTAAGTGGTGGAATCAAGACTCAAACAAACTTGCTGGCTCTAAAAACCCATATTCTTTCCACTGTATTTTGGTGTCTGTTATGTCAAAAGAGGATGAAAATATTTTGCCTGCCATTGTGGAGTCTTCAGTCTGTTTGGGGAGGAAAGGTATGGCTCTAAAAATAAAAGACCATGCTTCCAGAAGTTTAAGCTCATTGCTGCAAGAATGAAGGGGAGGCTGGAAATCTTGCCTTGTCGAAGGCAAACTCTTCTGGAAAGCTTCCCGGGGAAGGGCTTTCAAAGCAGGTCAAAGCCAGCAGATAGAGATGCTTGAGAAAGGCTTATGACCAGTAGGGAAGGCAAAAACATGGTGTCGGGGACACACACAGAATTTTTCAGGACATGGCACATGGTCTACTACAACAGAAGTGGAAAGTGAGGTAGTGGATTCATGTGAGGTAACCGTGGACCAACAGTCTATCCAGAGCCCAAAGTTCTTGGATGCCAGGCACAGGAGGTTAAACTGCTCACCAGGCAAAAGAGCCTCCCAGAGGTTTGAAGGCCAGGAGCGAGATGGTTCATGAGCTTGTGAGCGAGTGTGCTGGCGGGTTGAGGTGGAGGGAGACAGAGGATCAGGTGACTGGTGTGAAGCAACTGCGGGACACCTAGCAGGTGGTGCAGAGATGACGAGAGCGATGAGAGACATTTCAGAAGTGAGGCACGGGGGACTTGGGTTGCTGTCGTAGGTGGCTTGGGGGACAGGAAGCATGGGATCATGTAGATTGTTTCAAATCTGGGAAGGACCCCAAATCGGAGGATGGGTATATTTACCTAGGGCAGGAAGAATGGAGGATCTGGGGTGCGGGTGTGTGGAGCTCAAGGTGACGAAGGTAGATGGCAGGTGGCAGCTCAGAAGTCTCTGAGAAAGGCTTGGAGGCCCTGGCCATCACCTGGGGGTCTAGCAGCCGCTGGCTCCTGCGGAAGTGTTCTACTTGAGTGAGTTCCAATCAAATGTTAACAGCGTGAACGCTGCAGATTTTTAACAAATGGCATCAGAAAACATGGGGTAAAAGGGATTTTGGAGTCATATCTGCTAAATAAAGAAGATTGCTAGCTGGTTAAATGACTAAAAAGTGATTTAAACATTACTAAAAAGTTACTTAAAAGTTAATTGGGTCAATTTTGAAACACCGACTTTGAGATTTTTCCTGTAGACTGGAGGGATCATAATTAAACTTAATTGTAGTCATGCTAGATTTCCTCTCGATGTTTATTTTTCTTCTAGTTATATTTCAGACAATTAATGGTGTCTAATGACTCAGAGTTTTGTGTAATTACCACCAATGATTATAATCTCTCTTATGGAATGTTCTTTTCACATAGGCACTCTGGAAGGGAAGAAAACTTATGATTATTCATGAAAGTTCCTCTATAGGCTGTAAAAAATTATCAGATGTTAAAAGAAATTTATTATTCATTTATATCCCTATTTGTAGCTAGAAAAAAAGATGAAAATTACAGTATACTTTTAAAAGTTCTAATGGTGGGGTACCTGGGTGGCTCACTAGTTAAGCATCTGCCTTAGGCTCAGGTCATGATCCCAGTGTCATGGGATCGAATCCCATATTGGGCTCCTGCTTGTCAGGAAGCCTGTTTTTCCCTCTCCCACTCCCCCCTGCTGTGTTCCCTTTCTCACTGTCTCTGTCAAATAATTAAATAAAATCTTCAAAAAAAAAAAAAAGTTCTAATGGTTCTGTCTCACACAAAGCCTGTCTTTCAATTTTAGAGTGTTTGAGAAAAATGAAAATTAAGAAGGGAGACACTTTTTTAATTCCTTGAAATGCTTGGTTTATAAGTCCCCTTTTCCTCCTAAGTGTGAAGTATTTTAGTGAAAGTTTCATCTCGACTTCGTCAATAATTAATCCTCTCTTTCTTTGAAAAGTCTGACAATGTAAGAGTAACAATAACAGGCCATAAAACACTCCCCCTAATTGTGCAAGGGCTCATTCTTCCCTAACTGGGTTTGGGTTGACTGGAATGTGCTGAAGTCACATTCCAGCACCTTCCGCCAGCCAGGAGAACCACACAGGACTCCGAAAGGAATGGACGAGAATATTTATCTCTATTTCTCCACTTAGCAAGGAGGACTAGGAAAAAAGGCTAGAGAAGGCAGGGAGACACAGGAAAAAGGAGCCGGAGAACAAGGGCTAATGAACCAGGGAGGAGAGCTGGTCTATGCATAGAAGGGTGGGGCCAAGGGAACAGAGAAAATCAAACCAAGGGGGAGGCCCATTAAACTAAGTTAGGGACTGATAGACGAGTGTATCAGAGATCTGTCAATAGGGACAAAGGCATCATATGCAGAAAGAAGGAACACATTTCAGAAGGTAAACACTTCACTGGGATCCCTTCCCCCCTTCCTCTCTATCAAGAAAATACAGCTGGAAATCCAACTGAAGTTTTCTTCATTTATCTGGCTAGTAGATGATTGAACGGAAACCTAAAAACCGAATCTCGAAATTCTTACTGGGAGCTACTTAGTAACTCTTTAAGACAGGGCTCGATAACGAATCGAAAGGTTTATTTTTCTAGGAAAAATTTTTTTTTAAGATTTTATCTATTTATTTATTTATTTGTCAGAGAGAGAGAGAGAAAGAGAGAGAGAGAGAGAGCGCACACAAGCAGGCGAGTGGCAGGCAGAGGCAGAGAGAAGCAGGCTCCCTGACGAGCAAGGAGCTGGATGAGGTACTCGATCCTAGGGCCCTGGGATCATGACCTGAGCCAAAGGCAGCGGCTTAAACGTCTAGTAACTAGCGTCCCATCTAGTAACTTTTTGCTTTGAACTTTTTGTCTTAATTTGCTCTTGAGTGATGGGATTGGTTTCGAGAGAGGGAACTTACTGTGATATCTTGGCCCCAAGTCTCCAAACCTTTTTTCTTAATAATTTTTTGGAGAGGGGCTCCTGGATGGCACAGTTGGTTAAGCATCTGCCTTGGGCTCAAGTCATGATCCCAGGGGCCTGGAATCTAGCCCCACATCAAGCTTCTTGCTCAGTGGGGAGTGTGCTTCTCTCTCTGCCCCTCCCCTGCTCGTGCTCCCTCTCTTTCTCTAACAAATAAATAAAATCTTAAAAAAAATAATTTTATTGAGGTAGGATAACATATCATAATATTTACCAGTTTTAAATATACAATCAATTATCTTTTATTAATGTGCCTAGTTGTACAACTATCACCATGATCCAATTTGAGAACTTGGCCATCACCCTGTGAAGATCTCATTTACCCATTTGTAGTTATTTCCATTCCTACCCCAAACCCCAGGCAACCACTGATCTATCTACTTTCTATAAATTTGGCCATTCTGGACATTTCATCTAAGTGGGATTACATAATACATGGTCCTTTAAAAAAAAATATTTTATTTATTTATTTGACAGAGATTACAGGTAGGTAGAGAAGCCGGCAGAGAGAGAGGAGGAAGCAGAGCAGAGAGACCGATTTGGGGCTCGATCCCAGGACCCTGGGATCATGACCTGGACTGAAGGCAGAGGTTTTAACCCACTGAGCCACCCAGGCGCCCCATACATGGTCTTTTGTGACTGGTTTCTCTCACTTTGCCATGGTTTTGAAGTTCATCTAGGTTGCAGCAAGTACCAGTCTTGCATTCTTGTACTGCTGAACAGTATGTCATTGGGCAGCTACACCACAGTTTGCTGACTCTTCACAGGCCGGTGGACACTGGGATTGTTTCCACTTTTTGGTTAAGAAGGATAATATTGTGGAGGACATTGCTGTGCAAGTCTTTGTGTGATCAATGCTTTCATTGCTCTTGGTTGGATGCCTAGGGATAGAACTGCTGGTAAAGTTATGTGCCTCATTTTAAGGAACTGCCATGATTTTTCAACATGGCTGCACCATTTTACATTCTCACCAACAAGGTAAGAAGGCAGAACAATACATGCGCTGATCTTCATACTGCTGTCAACTTACGTTATTGTCTCTTTTATTTTTATACTTTTATTTTTATTTATTTATTTTAAAGATTTTAATTTATTTATTTGACAAACCGAGATCACAAGTAGGCAGAGAGGCAGGTAGAGAGAGAGAAAAGCAGGCTCCCCACTGAGCAGAGAGCCTGGCTCGGGGCTCCATCCCAGGACCCTGGGATCATGACCCAAGCCGAAGGCAGAGGCTTTTACCCACTGAGCCACTTAGGCGTCCCTATACTTTTATTTTTAAATTTTCAGCTTTATTGAGACATAATTGACATAAAATGGTGGGATAATTAAAGTGTACATTATGGTGATGAAGGTTCCTTCATTTAGTTAATTAATGCATCTATCACCTTACTTTAAACGTTTTTACTTATTTAAGGTATCTCTACACCCAACATGGGGCTCAAACTTACCACCCTGAGATCAAGAGTCAGCCAGATGCCCCACCTCACTTTTTTTTTTATGAGAATATTTAAGTTCTACTTTCTTAGCAAATTTCAATTACACAATACAGTGTTATCAACTCTAGATCCTTATACCTTATTCATCTTATAGCTGAAAATTTATAGCCTTTTACCTACTCCTTCCTATTTCCACCACTGTTCAGATTCTGGCAATTACTTTTCTACTTTGGTTCTATGCCTTTTTTTTTTTTTTTTAAAGATTATACATGTAAGAGATGAGATGTACGATTTCTCTTTCTCTGATTTCTTTCTTATTTTTTTAAAAGATTTTATTTATTTGAGAGAGAAAGATAGCGAGAGAGAGCATGGGCAGTGGGGAGAGGGAGAAGCAGGCTCCTAAGCAGGGAGCCTGATGTGGGGCTCGATCCCAGGAACCTGGGATCATGACCTGAGCCAAAGGCAGATGCCCAACTGACTGAGCCACCTAGATGCCCTGATTTATTTCACTTAGCATAATGCCCTTAAGATCCACTCATTTTTGCAAATGGCAGGATTTCCTTCTTTCTCGTGGCTGAATAATAATCCTGTGTGTATGACATTTTTTTTTTTAATCCAGCCATCTTTTGATTGATACTTAAGTTGTTTCTGTCTTGGTTACTGTGAACAATACTGCGACGAACATGGGAGTACAGATGTCTCTTCCAATCCATGAGCATGGGATATCTCTGTGTCTTCAATTTCTTTCATCAATGTCTTATGGCTTTCACTGTACAGGCCTTTGACTTCCTTCATTAAATTTATTCCTAGGTATTTTATTCTTTTTGATGTGGTTGTAAATGGGATTGTTACCCTAATTTCTCCTTCTGGTAGTTCATTACATAACTGATTACAAACATAACTGATTATTATGTATTGACTGTGCATCCTATAACTTCGCTGAGTTAGTTGATTCATTCTCTAACAGGTCTTGGTGGAGTCTTTAGAGTTTTCTCTATATAATAGTGTGTCATCTGTAAATTGAGAGTTTTAGTATTTCCTTTCCAATTTGGATGTCCTGTATTTCTTTTTCTTGCCTAATTGCTGTGCTAGGATTTCCAGTATTATGTTGAATAAAAGTGGCAAGAATGGGCCTTCTTGTCTTGTTACTGATCTTAGTGGAAAGGCTTTTAGCTTTTCACCATTGAGTCTGATGTTGGCTGTGGGCTTGTCATATATGGCCTTTATTATGTTGAAGCATATTCCCTCTTAGCCAGTTTGAGGGGTTTTACATTTTTTTAATTTTTATTTTTTATAAGTTTTTATTTATTTATTTGACAAAGACACAGCGAGAGATGGAACACAAGCAGGGATGGGTGCGAGAGGGAGAAGCATGTTTTCCACAGAGTGGGAACCCAATGCAGGGCTGGATCCCAGGACCCAGAATCATGACCTGAGCCGAAGAAAGACACTTAATGACTGAGCCACCCAGACGCCCTGAGAGGTCTTTAAAATTATTAATGGATATTGAATTTTATCACATGCTTTTTCTGCATCTATTGAGATGGTCACAGATTTTTTTCCTTCATTTTGTTAATGTGCTGTATCACATTGATGGCAGGTGTTGAACCCTGTTTGCATCCCTGGAATAAGTCCCACTTGATTATGGTGTATGGTT
Source organism: Lontra canadensis (assembly GCF_010015895.1). Classification (NCBI taxonomy): domain Eukaryota; kingdom Metazoa; phylum Chordata; class Mammalia; order Carnivora; family Mustelidae; genus Lontra; species Lontra canadensis. The sequence goes on along the minus strand of NW_022631031.1, from coordinate 9,646,599 downwards.
CTTTTAAGGTATTGTTGAATTCAGTTTGCTATAATATTTTGTTGAAAATTTCTGTATCTATATTCATCGGGGATATTGGCTTATAACTTACTTTTCTTGGAATGTTCTTTTTTCAATATTGTATATATTTTAATTACAAATTACTTGGGATGTTTGAGAATTATAATACTTAACAGTGTCAGGATATTTAAGAACACTAATCTGAAAAATTACCAAATGTCATATAAACAATTGCAGTATTTTTTTTTAATTTATTTTTTATTAACATATAATATATTATTAGCCCCAGGGGTAGAGGTCTGTGAATCGCCAGGTTTACACACTTCACAGCACTCACCATAGCACATACCTTCCCCAATGTCCATAACCCAACCACCCTCTCCCTCCCCCCTTCCCCCAGCAACCCTCGGTTTGTTCTGTTAGATTAAGAGTCTCTTATGATTTGTATCCCTCAGGATCCCATCTTGTTTCATTTTTTCCTTCCCTATCCCCCCATGCCCCCAACTTTGCCTCTCAACTTCCTCATATCAGGGAGATCATATGATAATTGTCTTTCTCTGATTGACTTATTTCGCTCAGCATAATACCCTCTAGTTCCATCCACATAGTCCCAGATGGCAAGATTTCATTTCTTTCAATGGCTGCATAGTATTCCATTGTGTGTGTGTGTGTGTGTGTGTGTGTGTGTGTGTGTATCTCACATCTTCTTTATCCATTCATCTGTTGATGGACATCTAGGTTCTTTCTTGGAATGTTCTTATCTGGTTTTTGTATCAGGGTAATGCTGGGCTCTTAAAATGGATTTGGAAGTGTTCCTTCCTCTTAAAATTTTTTTTTAAGATTTTTTTTTTTTTTTAATGTATCTACACCCAGCTTGGGTCTCAAACTCACAAGCCCAAGATCAAGTTGTGTGTTCCACTGACTGAGCCAGCCACATGCCCCTTCTCTTTAATTTTTGTAGAGAAGAATTGGTATTAATTTTTCCGTGTTTAGTAAAATTCACCATTGAAGTCATCTGTTCCTGGACTTTTGTTTGTTGGGAGGTTTTTGATTACTGAGTCAATTTCTCTGCTGGTTATCAGTCTGTTTAAGTTTTCTGTTTCTCTGTGATTACCTTGGTAGGCTATGTGTTTCTAGAAATTTATCCATTTCTTCTAGCTTGTCTAATTTTTTGGTGTTAATTGTTCATAGTAGTCTCTTATGATGCTTTGCATTTGTGTGCTATCTGTTGTAATGTCTTTTTAATTTCTGATTTTGAGTCCTCTTTTTTTCTTAGTCTAGCCAAAGGTTCATCTTTTTAAAACAAAACAAAACAAAACCTACAGTTCTTAGTTTTATTGAACTTTTCTATTCTTTTTTACTCTCTTTTTTCTTTAGTAAAAGGTGAAAAATTTATATGATCTGAAGAGAAACCAGAGTATTTTCATTTCCTTCTCTCTGCTAACTTTGGGCTTCATTTGTTCTTTTTCTAGTTCCTTGAAGTATAAAGTTAGGTTGTTGATTTGAGAGCTTTTTAAAATTGGTTTAACTATCTATTCATTTATTTATTTGTCAGAGAGAGAGAGAGACCACAAGTGTGGGGAGGGGCAGAGGGAAAAGCAGGCTCTGCACGGAGCAAGTAGCCCGATATGGGACTTGATCCCACAGCCCTGGGATCATGACCCGAGCTGAAGGCAGACACTTAACCAACTGAGCCAGCCAGATGTCCCAATTTTTAATTTTTTTTAAAGTAATCTCTACACCCAATGTGGGGCTTGCACTTAGAACCCCAAAATCAAGAGTTGCATGCTCTATTAACTGAGTCAGCCAGGTGCCCTGAGATCTTTTTCTTTTATTAACCTAGGCATTTGTTGCTATAAATATCCCTCTTAGGATCACTTTTGTTAGATGATTTTTGGATATTTCCATTCTATTTTCTTTCAAGTTATTCTTTTAATTTCTTTAAAAAAATATTTATTTAAGTAATCTCTACCCCCAACATGGGGTTCAAACTCATGACACTGAGATCAAGAGTCACATGCTCTTCTGACTGAGTCAGTCAGGAGCCCCTTGATTTCTCTTTTGATTTCTTTGTTGACTCATTGGCTGTTCAGTAGCCTTGTTGTTTAATTTCCACACATTTGGAAATTTCCCATTTTCTTCTTGTACTTGAGTTCTAGTTTCACACCATCGTGGTCAGAAAAGATGCTTGATACTATTTCAGTCTTCATAAGTGTATTAAGACTTGCTTTATTGCCTAACATTTGATCTATCCTGGAGAATGTTCCGTGTATATTTAAGAAGAATATGTATTCTGCTGCTATTGGATAGAATGCTCTGTAAATGTCCGTAAAATTCAAATAGTCTAACATAGAGTTTAAGTCCGTTTTTTTTCTTGGTCATTTCCTGTGTGGATGATCTATTCTTTGTTCAAAGTGGGGCACTGCAGTCCCCTGTTATTATATTGCTATTTCTCCCTTTGGGTCTGTTCCTCTTGTCAGATTGACCCTTTTATCATTATATAATGACCTTTTTTGTTTCTTATAACAGTGTTTGGCTCAGTCTGTTTTGTCTGATATAAGTCAGTCACTTCTGCTTTCTTTTGGCTTCCATTTGCATGGAACATCTTTTTTCATCCCTTTATTTTCAGTCTGTATGTGTCCTTAAAGCTGGTGAGTTTCTTGCAGACACATACAGTTGGATCTTGTTTTTGTTTTGTTGTTTTTTTTTTTTTAAATCCATTCAGCCACTCTATGTCTTTTGATTGGAGAATTTAGTCCATTTACATTTAAAGTAATAATGGATAGGTATGGGCTTATTATTATTATTACCATTTTTTTCATTATTTTCTGGCCGTTTTATACTTCCTTTATTTCTGTCTTCCTCTTGCTCTCTTTGTGATTTGATAATTTATTATGGTTGTATGCTTACATCCTGTTCTCTTTATCTTTTGTGTATCTACTATGCAGTTTTGCTTTGCAGATACCATAAGGCTCACATAAAACATCTTATAACAGTCTGTTTTAAGCTGATAACAACTTAACTTTGAACACATACAAAAGCATTACATTTCTACTCCCCCCTTTATGTTTTTGATGTCACAATTTGTCCTTTTTATCTTTTGTATCTGTATCAATAAATATCTGATGAGGGAATGAATGAATGAATGAATGAATGAAATACTAGGGTGGTAAATCAGTCAGGAAAAACAAAAATGTCTTTTATTGCCTGAGTAGGTGGGAAGTATAGAGCAAAAGTTCTAGAGAACAAACGAGTACAGTGCTAGGAAGTAAGGGCTTACCTTAGGTTTTGGGTTGTTTTTGAAGCCATTCTGATTCAGAACCTGTGCCTGCAGCTTTGAACCTGTTGATAAAGTGCCTTTTGCCCACCTCAAGTGTAACTTTGGGGGCGCCTGGGTGGCTCAGTGGGTTGAGCCTCTGCCTTCGGCTCAGGTCATGATCTCAGGGTCCTGGGATCGAGCCCCACATCAGGCTTTCTGCTCAGCAGGGAGCCTGCTCTCTCTCTCTCTGCCTTCTTGTGATCTCTGTTTGTCAAATAAATAAATAAATCTTTAAAAAAAAAGAAGAAAGAAAAAGTATAACTTTGGAGCAGAATTTAATGTATTAGTTAATGGCATAAGCTTTATATTAGATATCAAGTGATTCCATAAACATATTTATGCCCCTTGCCATGTACCAGGCACTGTGCTAGGATTTGAGGATTCCATTGGTAGATAAGACAGATGTTTAGCTGGCCGTTAGGAAGTGGTCAGGTCCCAAGAACTTACTAACTAGCTGTGTGACCTTGTGCATATTATATAACTTCTGTGAGCATATTTTCCTCCTCCACAAATGAGGATTGTAAATTACTGCCTTATTTGATTTTGATAAGTATTAAATAATTACAGAAAGCAATGATAACAGCTATGCTAAGTGTTCAAAATGGCATTAGGGGCAGCTGGGTGGTGCAGTCAGTTAAGCGTCTGAGTTTCAGCTCAGGTTGTGATTTCAGGGGTTGTGGGATCGAGCCCCACATGGGACTCTGTGCTCAGCGTGGAGTCTGCCTGAGACTCTCTCCCTCTCTCTCTCTGCTTTAAGATTTTTAAATCTTAAAAATATTTCAAGAAAGGGTATTAAATGTTGTTCATCCTATTCAGCCTCAACATCCACTTAGTATCTTATTAACGGTGTTCAGCAAATCACTAAGGGACAGAAAATTAACACTGCTTTAAAAAGGAATTTTAAAAAAGTATTTAAACCTGCTTATTACAATGGCAATACATACCCTAGAGTCAAAAACAAATTCAGAGAGTACAGAAGCATGTATAATACAAAGTTGCCCCCTTTCTTCAGAAGTAATCACTATAGGGGTGCTTAGGTGGTTCAGTCAATTAATTAAGCAGCTGCCTTCCGCTCAGGTCATGATCCCATGGTTGTGGATTCGAGCCCTGCATGCAGCTCCCTGCTCAGCGGAGAGCCTGCTTTCTCCCTCTCCCTGTCACTCTGCCTACTTGCACTCTCTGTCTCTGTGTCAAATAAATAAAAAACCTTAAAAAAAAAAAAAGAAGTAATGACTATAAACAATCATTTGCCCTCTCCCCCAAATCTTGGGTTTATCCAAATATATATATGCACATCCTTAGAAAACAAACAGCAAATGAAATTAGATATTACTGTTTATTATTAGCTTTTTCACTTAATGGTATGTACTGGAGAGTTTTCTAAGAGCAGTGTGTATTGTTCTTATTCAGAATGAGTATTTCATAATAGTCTCAACGCAATTAAAAGAAAAAAAAATCTTTCTTAAGCTTTTTGAGAAAAAAGCTCCTTCATTCTCCACCCCTGGGACTCCCCAGTCTTATCCCCAGCACCTTCTAGCCGTCAGAGACTGGCACCTGCCCACCCATGTTTTCTTGGCCTGTGGCCGGCTGTGTTCAAACCAGCAGCGAAGAGTGGGGGTGTGGCTGAAGGTAGCAAAGAAGGAAGAGAAAACAAATTTTCCATGAGTAGTTGGGAAAGAGCAACAAGAGTAAAATCAAACTGACATAAGACACTAGCACCCAAAAGTGTTTTATTACATGTATTTAAATAAAAGGTATCAGGAAGAATGTTCTATAAGGGTTTAAAAGGCAGTGGGTACAGGAACACCAGGCTCTTTAGAGCAGTAGCCACAGCTACATATGAAAGCACCGTCTGTGGATGTGGGCAGTATGAAGGGCCCTGGGGTCCCTGTTTCTCTAGAAGTGTGGGGGGCAGGCAGTTGGTGGTGAGAGAGAGATCCCCTCAGAGAAGGGAAACAGCAGGACGTCAAGGTTGGGCCTAGTGACAGATGAAGGAGAGGGAACACTTTTTGCCCTTCCTCACTGAAAATTAGACTTCCCTTCCTCCATTTTCCACCTGCTTGTGTCTTCTCCCACCTCACTACTCTTAGCCCAGCTGCTTTATTTGACTTCTGTGAGGGGCTTTGCTAGAGGTCAGACCCCAGCCATGACTCTAGATGACCTATGTCTACTTCTGGCTACAAACCCTTATCAGTGGATGGACACTAAGGCAAGGAAAATCTAAAACAGAGATTCTGATAAGCTTGGGGGATGGAGAAATAGTTCTTTGCCTCTTTCTCTTGGCTTATTCATTTAATCTTAGGTCTCTGGATCGTTTCTACCTCCACCTGAGCCAGAAAATAAGATTACAGAATGGTTTAGAGCTTCTAAATTAGTCTGTTACAGAAACCAGCACCTCAGCCTACAGGCCTGGCTCAGAGCCCATACGCAAGAAAGAAAAAAATCTCCACTTGGGTGGGGCTTTCCTAGACATAAAGGTTTTACCATGCCTCTAAGCAGGGGAAGCTTGGGCCAAGATTATATTGGGCAGGTAATAAAATTAAGGACAATAAAACCAGATAAACCACCTCATTAGCCGCAGTTTACTGGTATAAGCCATTTCAACAAAGAGAGGGAACATGGAGGACTCAAAGTGCCTGCTGTCAAGTTCTTTAAAACAGTCTCCCTCTGCAAAGGGAATGCTTTTTTCAGCGTTGGCTCTGTTGAGAGGGCACATGTGCATTTATTCAACACTGGGTGAGAGTAAGTAGCAGCTTAAAGGGGAGTCTCTGGAATTTGGTCTCCCCGCTCTTACTACGAAAGATCACCACTGAGCTGCTCAAGCTCTTAGAAACTTTTTATCAGCCGAATCAAGAGAATAGAGTTCTAGTACCAATCCGTCTAGGCTCAACTGATTGTTGAATGTTGACTTGCATATTAGAAATCAAACTAACTCTGTCGAGATAGAATCATTTTCTTAACCACACACATGGTGATAATATGTTGCTTTTCAGGGATTAATTAAGAAAAAAATATGAAAGATCATATTTTAAAAACTGCTGACACATACACCTACATGCACACACATTCCTACATACACATACTGGTAAAATAACTGAATTAAGATATCATTCTAAACAGCTTTTATTTTTTTAACCATTAGAAAAAAATTTCTATAAATATTGGCACTCTCGATTTTGTTTCTACAAAGTCCAAACTTCCCCAAGGATCACTTGGCAATCGAACTATAAATATTAAATAAAATGCCTCCCTAACGCTTGTAAACTCTATTCTCTAGCTCAAAGAGGCACAGAAGATTCGGTGACTGCATTGTTGTTTGGAGCCAGGGTTGTGGTTACGTGGGCACCCAGCCCTTTAGGACACAACAGGCTGGTGAACCATTGATTCGTGACACACTGCCAGGAGTGGCCTTCAGCCAGGCCCTAGGGCAAGTTCAGCCAGCACCAGAGCACTCCCCAGGCCAGGAAGGACTAGTCAGACATGTAACTTCCTGTCTTTGTCAGAATCCTAGGAATCTGGGAATTATTTTCAATTCCTCCCTCTTCCCTCCTTCTTATATCCAGTCAATTACCACGGTCTCTCAAATGGTTTCAGCTCCTCAGTACCTCCCCAACTATCCACTCCTCTTTGACTCTATTGCTTCTTAACTAGGCCACACTGACTGGATTTTTTTTTTTTAAGTTTTTATTTGAATTTCCATTAGTTAACCTACAATGTTATACTAGTTTCAGGTGTACAGTAGAGTGATCCAGCCCTTCCACACAGCACCTGGGGCTCATCAGGACAAGTGCACACCTTAATCCCCAACACCTATTGAATCCAGCCCTCCACCCCCTCCTTTTATAGTCATCAAAATGGTATGGTTCTGGCACAAAAACAGACACATAGGGCAATGGAACAGAATAGGAAACCCAGAATAAACCCACAACTGTATGGTCAATTAATCTTCAACAAAGCGGGAAAGAATATTCAGTGGGAAAACAACAGTCTCTTCAACAAATGATGTTGGGAAAACTGGTCAGCAACACACAAGAGAAAGAAACTGGACCACTTTCTTACACCAAACACAGATTCAAATTCAAAATGGATGAAAGACTGAAATGTAAGACCTGAAACCATAAACATCCTAGGAGGGCACACGGGCAGTAAGTTCTCTGACATTGGCCACAGCAACTTTTTTCTGGATCTGTCTCCGCAGGCACGGGGTACAAAAGCAAAAATAAACTATCAGGACTTCATCAAGATAAAAAGCTTCTGCAAAGTAAAGGACACAGCCAACAAAACTAAAAGGCAACTGTGGAATGAGAGAAAATACTTGCAAATGACATATCTGATAAAGGGTTCGTATCCAAAATCTATAAAGAACTTAAAGAACACCAAAAAAACCCAAATAAGCCAATTTTAAAAATGGGCAGAAGACATAAAGACATTCGGAGAAATGTCTCCAAAGGAGACATCCAGATGGCCAACACACACATGAAAAGATGCTCATCATCACTTACCATCAGGGAAATGCAAATCAAAACCACAATGAGCTATCACCTCACACCTGTCTGAATGCCTAAAATCAACAACACAAGAAACAACAGGTGTTAGCGAGGATGTGGAGTAAAAGGAACCTGCTTGCACTGTTGGTGGGAGTGTCTGGATTTTCCAAATGGGCTACATCCATTGACTTTTGTCCCCTCCGCCAAGTCCCCGTACTATGGCCAGGTGGATTTAAAAAGCAAGCATAAACCTGAGCAGTCCTTCTCCTTAAGCCTCCAGTGGTTTCCCTTCTGTTCTTAGATTGAGGATCAAAATCCACACCTTGGCTTAGAGGCCAAGAATGGCCTGTGCTCCCCTTCCCCGGCTCAAGTCTCCAGGGTGCTCCCACATCTCACACCACTGTTCCCCCACCCCATCCGCCACCCTGCTCTCCTCAGGGCTCCGCACAGCTCTGGACAGTCAGAGACAGGGAAGACCCAGTATTTAATTTTCCCCCAAATTCCTTAGTTGGTTCTGAATCGCCAGCCTCGTAGAAGGCAACTAGAAGAGAGGTGGAGCCAACCTGAAACTTGCTCCTACAATGAATCATGGAACACTACATCAAAAACCAGGGGTGCCTGGGTGGCTCAGTGGGTTGGGGCCTCTGCCTTTGCCTCAGGTCATGATCCCGGGGTCCTAGGATCAAGCCCCGCATCGGGCTCTCTGCTCAGCACGGAACCTGCTTCCCTTCCTCTCTCTCCACCTGCCACTCTGTCTACTTGTGATCTCCGTCTGTCAAATAAATAAATAAAATCCTTAAAAAAAAATGATAGACTGCGTGGTGACTAACAAAACATTAAAAAAAATTACACTTGCTCCTTCTGATCAGTTTGAACCTGTGAGCATCAGGGTCTGACTCAGATTTATAAAGCAGGCCAGGAAAATCCCCCAAAGGGGCAAGTTATTGGGCAGAATTTCTAGAAGAGCAAGTCACTGCTGCTACTTCTGCTACCCAAAGAGGGTTTTTACTTTCTAGAAAATATAAACCTAGCTAAAATAGGCAATTATGAAGCTGAGGAGGCATTCACAAAAGCTCTGAACATTATCTCGGACGGAGCAGATGTTCCTCCAACACCAAAACTCAGCTGGGAGAGGCTCTTTCTCTGGAGCAACAGAACTACATGTTTGTAGATTCTGCTCAAGCCTGCTAAAATAGGGCTTGCTAAGTGGGTTTGGATGAGCTATGGGTCCAGCTCTGGTGTTAAAACTAGACAACTAGGGAAGGCAAAGGCTGATCAAACTGGGTATTGCTCTTCTCTTCCAGTTCCATTACAGAAAGATTCCAATATGTTATCGAATTCACTTTTCTGCAGATATCTCATGAACTGCATTTTGAAAGTGGGATTGATTTTATTTGTCCTTCCTATTTATAGCAAACACTAAGTCCTCAGCCAGCTGTGGGAGGATATGGCTACGTTTAGATTCCCATCTGAGTTGTGTGTGACAGGGTCTGACACCCTTTCAACGACCATAGTCATTGCATGGAGAGCAAGCACAGGGAGAAATAAATCAACTTTTAAAGTCAGGATATCACACCCTTCTAACATTTTCTGCAAATGAATGAGGCAGCAACTGTAGAATTAGCCTTGATCTTATCACTCTGTAGTCAGACAAGGACTTTACCAAAAGGTAGTATCTACCTCAAAAGAAGTTTATCTAATTAAGGAAAAAAAAAAGAGCTTTCTAGACCAGACAAAAAAATAACCTTCTAAAAGAGTGATGATTTTATGTAATAGATGGAAAAGTTTCCAAAATAAAAATGTTCAAAAGAACATACAATGAAAAGTATATGCAGCTTCTACACCTGTACTCCAGCCATCCAATTTCCTTCCCTGCAAGCAACCATAAGCAGGTTTTTACTTATCTGTCCAGATTATTTTTATGCATTTACACCCATGTGTGCACATACATGGAATTGTACACCTTGCTTTTTTCTTTTTTCTTTTTTTAAGATTTTATTTATTTATTTAACAGAGAGAGAGAGGGAACACAAGCAGGGGGAGTGGAAAAGGGAGAAGCAGGCACCTGGCCGAGCAGGCAGCCCAATGCGGGGCTTGATCCCAGGACCCCAGGACCATGACCAGAGCCCAAGGCAGACGCCTAACGATTGAGCCACCCAGGTGCCCCTTCTTTTTTTTTTTTTTTTAAACAGTGTGTGTTTGCTCCACGTCAGTGCACAGAGACCTGCTTAATTGTTATCGGCTATTTTCCGTGCAATAAATTCTTGACTGTCCAGTGAACCCTTCTCCACCATGAAGACCTTTTTTTGCTTCTCAGGGTGCAGGTATGATACAGAAAGGCCTCCACAACACAACCCAACTGGCAACCACTCTTTGGCCTGAGTCCTCCACTCCAATTAAACGGACCTACTGTGGCTCTTGAGTGCTAATCCCGACTCTTTGGTTAACATGCTGCCTAACTGGGGACAGGTATTCTCACCCTTCTGGCCCCTGGTCTTCTCATCCACAAGTGAGGGGTGGTCCAGGGAGGGGGAGGAGTGGGTCCATTGCTAAGATCCTTTTCAGCTCTCCCATTCTGTGAATCTGTGACTAGATAAGGTCAAAGGGCCTTTCCAACTCTACACTTTGATCAGCAATTTACATTTTCATGTGTTTTCGATCTCATTTCCTCAATTGTCCATGAGTTTATTAAGGACAAGACTATCTCTCTGTGTCCCCCAGAATGTCCTGCTGGAATAGCTGCTCCAGAAATGTTTGTTCCTATTCTGGGTTATCACTTCAAGTGCTGTGCATTAATAATTACTCCTTTAAAATGGGCCAGTTAACCCAGTTTCTATCCTTCAGGACAAGCAATAGGAATTACAATGCTGGTGCTCTATCAGAAGAATTGGGAACAATTCTTGATTTTAGCTTTAGGTCCTCAGCCATACATCTGACTTATGCAATCTATGCATTCCTGACCTGACACAAAGAAACATTATTAATAATTTGAAGGGTAAAAGTATAGGGTTTTAGAAATAAAGAGGACTTGAGGAATGGCAAAATTCAACTTTTTTTTTTTTTAATAGATGTGGAAAAACACCTAGAATTTAAGTGATTTGTCTAGGGATTATGACTCAGCTAGGGATAGGTAGACGCAGGGTTAGAATCTGGGTGTCCCGGAGCACCTGGCGCACTTGGCTCAGTTGGTTAAGCGTCTGCCTTCAGCTCTGATCACGATCCTGGGGTCCTGGGATAGAGCCCCGATTAGGCTCCCTGCTCAGTGGGGAGCCTGCTTCTCCTCCCTTTGTACCCCTCCCCTGGCCCCTGGTCTCTCTCAATTACATAAGTAAAATCTTAAAAAGAAAGAGAATCTGGGTCTCTTCTTATATTAGAGAAAGAAAGGGGAAACAAAACCTTTACAGAGTGTTCGTTAGATGCTATCATTAACTGTGGCTGCTTAATGTGGAATTTGCTGCTCCACAAAACTACGTGTATTTAGTGTATTAATTTGATAACAGGTTGGGATCTTACTGCACTTTCTCGTCTGAAAAATTAGACTAATAAACGTACTTCCCTTACAGGGTGGTACAAGGATCACATGAGCTCATGCCTGTAAGAGCAGAGAGAGAAGCACTAGGCATATATATGTTATCATAATTATTAAAGATCTTCATAATAAAAGGTCATTTTGTAATATAATTTCCCCTTCAGTGGACTTTTTTTTTTTTAGAGGAGAGGGTGTTGGATTTAAATATCAGGTTTTGGTAAAGGGCAGGCACACCTCCATATAGGTCTGACCCTAGCTGAGGTCACATCCGCTCACTGACTTTATCGTAAAAGGAAGAATTACCCTATTTTTTGCTCATCTGTCAGTGATTATGAAGATTTATGAAAACTGCATTCATGCACACATATATTTATGAATTTTGCCAAATCTGCACATCATCTCCATTATTATCTACTTCGTGTTTTTATTCAAACTGGCCAAATTTTAATTCAAATAATTTGTTTAGTTATATTAAAATACAGAACTCCTTAAACTTAAAAAAATAAAAAAGTCTGTTCATATACCACTTAGGAAACACTGGTATAGTGAGGTGCCTTGAGGTGAAGGCTCAAAAGACTTGAATTCAAATCCTGGTTTTGCTCTTTGTTAGTCATATAATTTCAAGCAAGTTATTAGTTTCTTTATCTATAAATCATGATCAAAATACAGAATTCACAGTGTTGTTATGGCGATAAGTAGGGTAATGTATGTGATAGCATCTGAAAAATGTGTGACCCAATCTATGTTAGTTATTGCCATTAACTAAAGGGGAAGTCAGTGTGTTGGGAGAAGAAAGTGGTGTTGTATTAGTAGCAGTCAGATCATTCAGAAGGGGTAGGACAGCCTAGAAAGCATTCAAGGAGTGAATATACAAGAACTTACTATGACATGGGTTAGAAAATGGCAGAAGATTAATAAAATACTGCAAAAGGACAGGGGCAAAATTCACTTAAAATCACTTTGACGAAAAGAACATTCTTAAAAGGCCCAGTATAAAACTGTGGCAAGTTTACGTGAGGTTTTAAAAACATAACTTGAAGTGTTAAAGTGTAATCACATATATAACGAATCTAAAGGTATGTTAATGGTAATTAATGTTTTATATATTCCACTGCAATCATTAATTTTCTGAGACAAATATAATTTTCTTAATTGATCTCTAGAGTATAATGTAAACCATGTCAAGGCTCCTGAGTGGGTTCTTACTCCTTAATTGGGAAGAGTAGGTACAGTCAAGACCACAAGATCCTCAGACCCGATCCATGCTTACTCTAATAAAATGCTCTTTGAAACATACTACAGCCATTCTCCATTCTTTTCAGCTCCTTGACCACCTGCCCTTCCTTCTTATTCTCACTGGTGACCTCACCCCCAACCTCCCACAGAAACTAGAGTGGTTTGATGAGATCACTGCCAACGTTCTGTCCCCAAACCACCATGATGACAGCCTTCCCCTTCCCACTGGACCTCCTTTCTGGTCTGTAGCATTCTACTCTTTATGGGAACTTGGCATGCTCTGCGTCTTCTGTTCTCCCCAGGACTCTAATGTTGCCCCCCCCCTGCAGCTTTTCTGCATCAATACTGAGCACTCTCACACCTTCCCTGATTGAAGGTTCCCAAATAGCACTGCTTTGACACTCTATCCCTTACATCAGACATGTCCAAAGAACTCTATTTCTTTCTTGCTTTTTTTTTTTTTTTTTTAAGATTTTATTTACCTATTTGAGAGAGAGAGATTGAGAGAACAAGTGGAAGGAGGGGCAGAGGGAGAAGCCCGACTCAGGACTCCATCCCAGGGTTCTAGGATCATGACCAGAGCCAAAGGCAGATGCTTAACTGACTGAGCCACCCAGGCACCCCATGAATTCTATTTCTCATGACCTATTTTGTCCTCTGTATTGCTCATCTCCCAATTTAGTGTCCATATTCCCTTTTCCTCTAGGAATACTATTTCCCCCCCCAGGTATATCCACAGAAATTTTTATAAAGTATTACACAGAGAGTATAATAAAAGAAATAGACAAAATTTCCTGTAGTGCCCACTACAAAAATTGTCCACATGCTCCCACTTTCCCTTATATAATTTTTTTTTTCCTATCTCAGTAGGTTTCTTGTAGTCACAGCACCCACAGTGACTTTTTGGTCCACTCTAGGGATAAAGCATAGCCTGCTTCAAAAACAACTGATCTGGCTTCAAGAGGCCTTTCATTTTCCCCTAAGAGATCGTTGCCTCTGCTTATTTGAGTATATTCTTATTAAGGTCAGCAAAGACTTTCAAGCTACTAAATCCAGACTTGAATCTCAACTTCTTAGTAGTGTTGGACGCAACTGATCACCCCTTTGTGACACCTTCTCTTTTGCTGGTTGTGTAACCTTACACTCCCCTGGTGATCTACTTTGGTTTCCCCTTGTCAGTTTCCTTTGATGGCTCTTCTCTACTCTTGATGTTGTGTGGGAGTTCTAAGGATTCCATCCTGACTTCCTCTGCTGCCATTTTACAAACTCTCCTTAAGGGTTCTCAAAAGCTGGTGAGGCTCCCATTTCCATTCCATCAGGCTAGGGTTTCCCAGATCTATTTCTCTAGCAAAGACTTTTCCCAGAACTTCCTATCTATCTAGTGGTCAAGTGGATATGTCTATAAGATTTTTCATGATAGGCATTCAAAGCTCAGTGTTTTCTAAAACAGAACTCAGTGAGCCTGGGTGGCTCAGATGGTTAAGCATCTGCCTTCGGCTCAGGTCATGATCCCAGAGTTCTGGAATCCAGCCTCGCATTAGTCCCCCGCTCAGTGGGGAGTCTGCTTCTCCTACTTCCTCTGCCTCTCCCTCTGCTTGTGTTTTCTCTCTTGTTCACTCTCTCTCTCTCTCTCAGATTAAAAAAAAAAAAATTAAACAGAACTCATTATCTTCCTACTTGCTGATTTTTATGTTCTCTATTTTAGTAAAGGCCACCACCATCCACTCAGCTCTTAAGCCAGAAACCTAGGAGTCATCGTTGATTTATCCTTTACTTACCTTTTCCTTACCATGCCCCCTCTTCCGATTCATTAATTACCAGGACTTTTCCTGTCTATTTCCTACACACTTCTTTAATCCATTTACTTCCCTAAATTGTCATGGCCACCACAAAGGAATGCTGCTAAGTCCAAGGTACCATCATCTTTCAGCTGTATTCTGTGACAATATTTTACCCTCCCACTAAAGCACATGTTACTGTGTTAACTTCTCTCCTTACACTCCAGTGATTTCCCATTGGCTTTAGGATAAAGGCTCAAATCCGTAAGACCTACAAGGTTGTGTGTGATCTTCCTTCTGCCAAGTTGTATTCATCGCATGTCATTCTGTCCCTCACTCTTTCATTCCAGAAACTGGCCTCTCGGTTCTTTTCAATGAGGAGTCCCACTCCTGCTTACCTTGCGACTTTGCCTGGAATATATTACCTTAATGTTCAGGCCCCTACTGCTGTCTTCTCTGTCATCTCCCACAACTCTCTAGACCTCCCCTACTCCAGCTTTAACATAGTTACCTTATTCTTTAGTTCTTGGTATTTTTATACCCCATACTCAAAAAAGTCTTTGTGAACCAATCTTCCAGACCCTAAGGAAACAGTTTGTATTCCTTCTCAGTATTATTATCACTGTATTTGCAGCAATTTTCAACGCCTTTCCAGCTGCTCGTCTGTGTGCTCCATGAGTGCAGTGAATTTGCCTGACACTTAGTAGGTATAAAATAAATATTTTCTGAAGGAACTTATTTTTCAGACATCCTTTACTTCTGGCTATCAATGTAAGATTCACTTACAGTAAGACATTCGAAAAACCCCTTTCATTCATTAGATGCCAGTAACTGGAAGTACTTTTTTAAAAAAAAGCTTTCGAAAAACAAAGTCTAAATTCACTGAAGGTTTAGGAGAAAAAAAAAATTCATCCCCCCGCCAAAGACTTTCTGTGGAGACACTCTGACCTGTGAAGAAGAAAAAAGATTTCCAAAACAAGAAAACCTGCTTTGCGAATCCAAATCGAATCGATAATACCAATAGCCCCCATTTATTTGGCACGTGCTGCTTTCCAGGGAGAGTCCTCGGTGAGAGGGTATCGGTTAATGTGAAATAACTGTAGAAGGTGGTTCCCATTTTTGCCCTTACATTGGCGTGTAATTGTTCCTTCTGTTTACTACTCTAAGAGAAGTATGAGGGAACGCGCTCAGTCCGCTGCTGACACACCTCTTCATTAGGTCATATCTTACAGTTACACTAGATTCTGATAATGGCTGGGATTCCTTCCTGGCTGGCTCAGACACATCTCGGGCGGCGCTGCCAGAGGACTGTCTCTCATCATGTGTTGCCTCTTGCATCACAGATTCTTCTCTGGTGGATTTGGCTCCATCTTATTTCCTTACTGCCAGAGGAATTCATCTAGTCATGCATTGCCCTTGAGGCCACGGTAACTAGTCCTTGTGATTTTTTTTTTTTTTTTTGAACAGTGTGGTTCCTAAACAGTCAGTGTTCAGAAAAAAGAATTATGCAGGGGGCCCATGCTTAGTTCCTCTGGAGGCATAAAGGATGGGAAGTAGCCAAGGTAAAAGAGGGAGCCGGAGAAGAACATACCTTGCTTCATCCATCCATTCATCCATTTATTAATTAAATGTACTCCACAAATATTTATTGCTTATCTACCATGTGTCAAGACACATATTAGGCACTAGGGACATAACAGTGAATGAGAAGTTTCTGTCCTCAAGGAGTTTATAGTGTAGTTGTAGAAACAGGTAAGTAAATACAGCACACACCGTTGAGGAAGCATAAAAAAGGAGTATTGTAATCTTACAGTTACAAGGCCATGAACCTAATTCAAAAATTGATTAGGCAAAAGTATTTTAATATTTACTGGCTTTGGGATAGAAGGCTGGAATAACAACGCTCTGAGAAGGACAGAGCGACAGCAAGATCTCGGTACCAACTGGAACCGGGCACTACAATATCGCCACGGGAGGGGGGCGCCTGGGCGGCTCAGTCACTTAAATGTCTGCTCAGGTCATGATCCCAGGGTCCTGGATCAAGCCCCACATCGGGCTTCCTGCTCAGCGGGGAGTCTGCTTCTCCACCTCCCTCTGCTTCTGCCTGCTGCTCCCCCTCCTTGTGCTCTCTGTCAAATAAATAAATCTTAAAAATAAATAAATAAATAAATAAATAAATAAATAAAATATCGCCAGGGGTCTTGTACATTTTTTCCACATGTAGGCTTTATTCTCCCTTACCACAGACCAGCTCTCTGCACATGGAGGTGAGAGGTCAAGAAGCAAGGCCTCCATCAGTTCCAAGCCTCACATCAACCTCCGGTCTGACTCAGAGAGGACTAGATCCTCTTTTTCAATCATAATCTAAAAATCCCCAGGGAAGAACTCAAATCAACCCAGTTTGGGTCACATGTCCACCTTAGGCTGGTGATTCTCAACTGTAGGCAGTTTTGCCCCTCAAGGGCTATTTGGCAATGTCTGGAGATATTTTCTATTGTTATGACGGGTGGGGGTGGAGAGGGTGCTCTTGGTATCCAGTGGCTGGACACAAGGAATGCTGCCAAACATCCTACGGCATATAGGACAGCCCCTCCCCCCACAACAAAGAACCATCCAGTACAAAATGTAAATAGTGCTGAGATTGAGGAACTCTCCTCTAGATCAGTCTGCTGTGGGATGGGGGAGGGCCAAGAGGGGCATCAAAGGCTTTCTTTAAAAAAGTGAAGTATTGGCTGATACTTAAGGAGGAGTAGGAATTAGAGAAGCAAAGAGGAGCCAGGGAAGGCTGATCCATGGAGGGAAGTACTTGAGCAAAGATAGAGGATGGTCTCGAACAGGCTCCCATGAATAGCACTAGCAACACCACCTCCCAATGGTGGTATCATTCAATGGCATCATCATCTTGCAAAGCAAGTAAAATAATATCAAGCACAAATAATACGTCATATGCATTTCCTCCACTATATTAAATTTTTTGTGAAGGGCTAGTGTTTTACCTGAAATTTATACCTATTTATCATGAGATTGCTTTAGTCAGTTATTAAAACACATCAATGGACAAGACCTAGTGGTTAACGAGCGCTGACTCTAGAATCGGACAGACCTGGCTTTGAATTCAGACCCATCACTTCCTAGGGGTGTCCACGGCCACCACAAGTGGAACAGGCCAGTGCTAGGGAAATGCAGAAAGAAGGACATTGATGTGGATGGGAGTGGTCATGGCTGGCCACTTGAGAGAGACAGGATGAACCTAGACCTTTTAGGATGAATAAAATTTCGCAAATAGAAGGGAGTAAGGTATTCTAGGTAGAGAAAGCAGAAAATTCCAAAGTTTGGAGTTAGGAAGGTGTATAAATGTAGGTAAAATATATCCAAAGTAATTCTAAGATATAATCTTTTTGATGTGTGTGTGGGAATGGACTTGAGCAACAATCAAAAGTTTAATTTTGGACACAAATTAGCATTTCCTGCAGAATGTCTTAGTAGAGGTGTTCAGACAGTAGACAGTTACAGGCAGGACTCATTCAGGCGAGAGGTCAAGAGCCGGGCCCTATGTGCAAGAGAAAGAACTGTCCCTTAATGGAAAGGACGTAGGGAGGAGGACAAAGGAGAAAACAAATGCTGTTGCAGGAAGGAAGAGAAGAAGGGGAAAGAAAACAGATGCGTGCGTGAATAAAGAGAGAAAAGAATAAACCAAGATGATGTTATGATGTTAGGTTATGGAAACCCAGGAAGGAGAGAATTTGAAGAAAGAGTTGTCAAATCATCAAATGCTACAAGGAGGCCAAAGGTGATCAGAGCTGCTAACGAAGAGACTGGACAGTGAAACTTGAGTTTTGTATTTCTGGTTAGAGGGAGGAGGTAGGCATGCCTTGGAAGGAAGCGTGTGGATAGAAGCAGAGGACTTGGATAGAAGCTGAGGACTTGGAGACCGCTACTACACAGTAGTCTAAAATTGTTGGTTGTAAGACCACAATGCCTGCTCTCATTGCTATTACCTTATATTAATTTGAAGTTCCTATCCCAATGCACAAGTGCAAGGCTGGGTTATGGACACTGGGTAGGGTATGTGCTATGGTGAGTGCTGTGAATTGTGTAAGACTGATGAATCACAGACCTGTACCCCTGAAACAAATAATACATTATATGTTAATAAAAAAAATGAAAAAAAAAAAAGAAAATAAGTTAGCAAGACACATGTACTATTTATAAATTATATTACCTTTTACATATAAATTATATTACCTATTATATTGCATCAAAGATGTAAAATTTAAAAAAAAAACTATTAGGGCGCCTGGGTGGCTCAGTGGGTTAAGCTGCTGCCTTTGGCTCAGGTCATGATCTCAGGGTCCTGGGATCAAGTCCGGCATCGGCCTCTCTGCTCAGCAGGGAGCCTGCTTCCCTCTCTCTCTCTCTCTCTCTCTCTCTCTGCCTGCCTCTCTGTCTACTTGTGATCTCTCTCTGTCAAATAAATAAATAAATATATAAATATATAAAAAAAAAGATTTAAAAAAAAAACTATTAAAACCAGAAATAAAACTATCAAGGCTACTATGACAGCTCTATAAGGTGACTAATTAAAGTACATATATGCATGGCCATCGGTTAATTTAAAAAAATCCAGTTTACGATTGAAACTCAAGAGTGACTAAAAAGGACTGGATAAGTAGAAAGATATGAGATGTCCAATATTGTATATGCATCAATCATCCATAAATTAATACACAACTTGAACCAACGCCAGTCAAAATCCCAATGTACTCTTGGGCTCCTTTGACAAAAGCAATTCTAAATAACACTGAAGATAGAGACTGGATCCTACAGAGAGAGGTGGTAAAAAATGCTCCTTGGTGGGGTAAAAGATTTTAGGAAAGGGATATTAATATTCAGTTTTAAGTCTCATATATTCAATATAAACTTGCATTTTCTCATTTGGTAAAATCTGCTAAATATAGGAACATCCTTCCCCCCTGCCCCAGGATTTATTTATTTATTTATTAGAGAGAGTGAGCGAGAGAGCACAAGCAGGGTCAGCAGCAGTGGGAGAGGAAGAAGCAGGTTCCTCGCCGAGTGGGGAGCTAGCTGCAGGGCTTGATCCCAGGATCCCAGGATCAGGACCTGAGCTGAAGGCAGACACTGATTGAGCCACCCAGGTGCCCCAACATAGGAATGTCTTGTGTGACAGTTTCAGAGAAGAAAAATGAAACCATAGGGGTAGAGTACCACCTTTAGACTGGTGGGGAATAAAGAAAAAAGAACAGCTTGAAAACGTGGACTCGTGATTATAGTTGGTAGAATCGGAACTGGGAGCCAGTTTAGGAGACTGTAAAGCCCCGGGACCTTGAAGCAACCTTAGAGAATGAACTGTAGCCCCAGGGAGATGTGGGAGGGGCCTCTATAAGTTCACAGCTGAGGGTGATTTCAGTGCACATCTCAGGTATATAGGTGAAATCCTAACTTTTGTAGAAATTCCTAGAAAAAAGACAAATTGTTCTCAGTGCTTATCTCTGTAGTATCGAATTATAAACAGTTTTTGTTTTTATGTTTTTGAGTTTTCTACAATGAGCACAAGTTATTTTTATAAGAAAAGTCTAGGGGTGTCTGGCTGGCTCAGTGGGTAGAGCATGGGACTCTTGATCTTGGGGTTATAAGTTGGAGCCCTAGACTGGGTATAGCAATTACTTAAAAATAAAATTTAAAAAAAGGAAAAAAAGATAAAATTTGTCAGTGAAAAGTAGAATTGGGAAGAATGCTTGGGTGCAAAGGGGGGCCAAGTAAGCTTTTGATGTTCACTTGCTTGGTGGTTTCTAGAAGAGTTCTAGCAAATGGTTCTCAGTGTCTCATCTTCAGCCATAATTACTGATCATAGTTCTCTTGCCATCACCAAGGGTAAGCAACATATCTCTACCCAATGATCCCCCTCCCTCTGATTTCCCACACAGAGGATGCCAATTATATATGTTGCGTCGTTTAGTTGTTTCATGTGTTTAATATTATCTTCTTTACTAGGTTGTTGACTTGTCTATAAACTTGTCATGTCTTTTATTTCTACTGATTCTCATGTAGTACCTAGTAGGAATCAAATCGTGCCTTTTCCTGTGCAAGTTCCTTGAAGGCACTTACGTCTGTATTCTCCCTCTACTGTAATGCTTGGCAGATGGCAAGGGCTCAAAAGATGTTTGGAGGCAGTGACCTCATTTGGCTTCTAAACAACTCAGTAAGAAAGACAGAAGAAAGATAATAGCGATAAATATAAAACATCAAGAATTCCTGTTTAGTGAGTACATCTCATGTGCCAGGCATTATGCTAGACATTTCATGTCGAGTATCTCATTTACTCCTCAGAATAACCCCACGAGATAGGTACTACGATTGCTTTCGTTTATGAATGGGGACGGAGCCTCAGAGAGGTTTAAATAAGAAGCTGCAGAGCAGAGAGAACTGAGGTCTTCTGAGGATAAAATCAGGCCTCTATTATCTTCTTCTGCCTTTCATGAGGCCAGATTTTTTAAAAAAAGATTTTATTTATTTGAGAGAGAGGGAGTACAATTGAAAGAGCACAAGCAGGGGAAACAGCCGAGGGAGAGGGAGAAGCACACTCCCCACTGGGCAGGGAGCACAATATGGGACTTGATCCCAGGACCCCGAGCTAAAGTGACCTGAGCCGAAGGCATCAGCTTAACCCACTCAGCCACCCAGTTGCCCCTTAGAAAACTAAATTTTGTCTCAATATTTGGAATCCTCTCCTGGCCCAGTTGGGAAACAAATAAACCTGAGCCCTTAAAAATGAAATCTAAGGAGTCTAAAATAGGTAATAAAACCACTTCTATAGTAAAAAGGATTAACTATTTAGAATCAAAGTCAGCAGCCCATGAACACAATTATTTCAGGCCAACAGAATATTAGTTTGATTGGGAGACAAGCTTTCTAGGTCATTAAATTTAGGGAGAAGAAAGGGCTTGATTCCAGTTGCTTCTCTGTGGAAACGAGGATGTATCTTTGCTTAAAAACCTTTGGTAGGGGCTGCCTGGGTGGCTCAGGGGGTTAAGCCTCTGCCTTCAGCTCAGGTCATGATCTCAGGGTCATAGGATAGAGTCCCGCGTCTGGCTCTCTGCTAGGCAGGGAGCCTGCTTCCTTCTCTCTCTCTCTCCTTGTGATCTCTGTCAAATAAATAAAATCTTAAAAAAAAACCAAAAAACCTTTGGTAGGCGGGACGCCTGGGTGGCTCAGTTGGTTAAGCAGCTGACTTCGGCTCAGGTGATGATCCCAGCGTCCTGGGATCGAGTCCCACATCGGGCTTCTTGCTCGGCAGGGAGCCTGCTTCTCCCTCTGCCTCTGCCTGCCATTCTGTCTGCCTGTGCTCGCTCTCTCTCCCTCTCTCTCTGACAAATAAATAAAATCTTTACTAAAAAAAAAAAACAAAACAACCTGGGGCACCTGGGTGGCTCAGTGGGTTAAAGCCTCTGCCTTCGGCTCAGGTCATGATCCCAGGATCCTGGGATCGAGCCCCACATCGGGCTCTCTGCTAGGCAGGGAGCCTGCTTCCCTTCCTCTCTCTCTGCCTACTTGTGATCTCTCTCTCGCTCTGTCAAATAGATAAACAAAATATTTAAAAAAAAAAAAACTTTGACAGGCACATTCTGCCTGTGCCCCCAACCTGCACTACCGTTCTGCTCGCCAGCCCCATGGCCAAGCCTCTCGTACACAGGGGCCCTCCACCTTGCTGTGTTACACAAGGAAAACGTCCAGGGCAGGTAGCATCCCTTTGTCCTGCCTTACCCTGCCTCCTTTTGTTCTTAAGGGCAGGCACAGAGCAAAGGTAGGTTTGCTTGGCAATCAGCTGGGTGCTGCTCAGCTGGTAGTTGTAGGCACTGGAGCGGATGGTAGACCAGAGCACCACCTGGATGGGTGTCCGAGGAAGAGTGACCCCTTTCATGCGCATACTCCTGGCATTTGCACAAGGCAGGTTAGTGATCTGAACTGCCTGCGATCTAAAGATGGCAGGGTGAGAGGCAATGGGCACGAGTGGGCAGAGTCAGGAGAGAGAGGGGAGGCAGATGTGGTAATACCTAGCTTTACTTCCTAAAGCCTTGGGATGCCAGGGGACAGCCTGACCGGTCTCTTCCTACACACACCCTGCTGCCTTCCATCCTGGGACCTGGCAAATGCTTAACCTGTGCAGAACCCTTCAGCTCCTGAAAGCAGCAGCAACAGCGGGAACTCTAAGAAATTTTCTAATATATTTATTCCTCTGAGATCCAAATTCCTTCTGTGACATGTATGTTCATTTGCTATTGCTACCGTAACATGTCAGCACATATGCAATGGCTGACATATGACATTTATGCCAGTGTACGTTTCTGAAGTTCCAAAGGCTAAAAGGAGGGGCGCCTGGGTGGCTCAGTTGGTTGAGCGACCTGCCTTCAGGTCATGATCCTGGAGTCCCGGGATCGAGTCCTGCCTCAGGCTCCCGGCTCCATGCGGGGGGGTGGGGGGTGTCTGCCTCTCCCACTGACCTTCTCCCCTCTCATGCTCTCTCTCTCTCTCTCAAATAAATGAAATCTTTAAAAAAAAAAAAAAAGAAGTCTAAAAGGAGTCTGCTAGGCTGCATTCCTTCTGGAGGTTCTGGGGGAGATCTATTTCCTCACCTTTCCCAACTTCTAAAGGCTCCTTCCTCCCATTTTCCTCCATTTTTAAAGTCAGCGGTGTAAGATCTCCTCTCCTCTCTGATACCCTGCCTCCTTCTCATAAGGACCCCTGTGATGACATTGGCCCCACCTGAAGATCCAGTATAATCTCCTTACCTCAAAGGCCTTAATTTAATCACAGCTGCAAAATTCCTTCTACCGAGTAAAGTAATACAGTTGCAGGTTCTGGGGATTAGGATGTGGGTGTCTTTGGGGGCCACTAGTCAGCCTATGACAACACGTGAATCTGATTTTCCATATTCATATCTGATCTACAAACTAATTTACAGACATGTATATAAAAATGAGGGCTGCTTGCACTGAGGTAGAAAGAGGTTTCATTAGAAAATAAAAAATGACCTGCTCCCATCATAGTAAGAGACACTACATGTTTGTTTTTATTGTTTAAAATCTCTCCTCTTTTTATTTTAAAGATTTTATTTATTTGTCAGAGAGAGAAAAGAGTGAGCACAGGCAGAGGCAGAGGGAGAAGCGGGCTCCCTGCTGAGCAAGGAACCCAACGTGGGACTAGATCCCAGGAAGCTGGGATCATGACCTGAGCTGAAGGCAGCCGCTTAACCAACTGAGCCACCCAGGCATCCCAAAATCTCTCCTCTTTTTAAATAGAATGAGGAATCAGAAAACTGTAAGAGCAGAGGAGACACTAGGAAAAACAAAACTGCTACCGGGTATTCTAAGAACAGAGAGTGCGCTGTTAAGGTTACTTCTTGTGTTTTAAGTGTGAACAGGTGGGCTAATTAAATAAATAAAGTCAAGGGATTTTTAAACTAAACTGCTTCTGACATTTATGTATTTTGGGGGGAAGGCTTTTTATTTCTTTGTGAAATTGAAAAGCATTGTACTGAGGATGAAATTTGAATCTTTGACTCTAAAATAAAATATTTAACTGATTATCTAGTGTTTCCTTTCTCTCACTGAAGGAAGCTATAATAGGACTGTTTTCTGGGCTACTTAGTATTATTGAGTATTTATCAGAATAAAATTGCTGACCCTTCAATATCCAGAGGTAAAGATTTATGGTGAGCAAAAAGAAGTGTTCTCTTTAAGTATAGAGATGAAATCAAAGTTCAATTTTATGACACTTAAGAAATTGGCAAAGGGGTTCTTTTATATTTATTTTGACATATGGCTTTACCAGGATTACTTATATTTATACCTGGCTGCTTTACTAGATAGCTACATCACCTACTGAAAAAAAAAAAAAAATGACAGTGGGAAAGAGAAGGACCTCCACGCAATGGTATTACTTCCTTGGGGAGGCATCATCAGAAATGAGCCAGAGACAGTGCAGCCTGCTTCTAGGCAAAATTCATTAGAATAGATAAAAGTCCCTGCAAATTTGAATCGATAAAGTGGCAGTAAACGTCAGATTGCATCCTGCAGGTAGGAATGCGAAGGAGTTCTACGTCCCCTCTGAATCTTCACTTCAGGGGAAATCTTTACAAGTAACCATGGTCATATATAAATCATACTTTTTAAAAAAAGATTTTACCTATTAATTTGAGAGAGAGAGAGCATGCCTGTAAGCATGAGTGAGCGTGCAGGGGAGGAGCAGAGGGAGAGGGAAAGGAAAAGAATCCCAAGCAGACTCCACACTGAGCACAGAGCCGGACAGGGGGCTCGATCCCACTACTGAAGACCATGACCTGAGCTGAAACCAAGAGTCTATCCCAGCCCACCGAAGCCACCCAGGCACTTGTATAAATCATGCTTTTTTCTGCTTTTACCATTTCTTCCCCTTCCCCTGCTCTGTTAATCTAAATAATTTTATGTTGGTTTGCACAGCATTTCTTCTGTGTCAGACACGGCTGTGAACATTTCACAAACAATGTTTCCTTTGATTCTCACAATGCCCCTGTAAAATGGATACTATTATCCTCAGCTTATAGATGAGGGAGAGCCAAATGTAAGTAATTTTTCCAAGGTCATACAGAAAGCAAGTGACAGAGCCAGCTGGAGTATGAATGTTTGACTCCAAATTCCACACCACTGACCACCGTACTTAGATTTTGCATCTTTTTACCAGGACACAATTTCTGAATTCCAGATGGAATTTTTGCATTTTTGATATTATAAGAAGGAATATAAATGTCATGGAATTACTGGTTAAAATACCTTTGCTTCCCACTACCTAGTGGTGAGCCAAGAAGCCACTGCCCCTTCTGGATCTGGAACACACTCCTTCCTCTCCATTATCTGTGAACAGAGCCTTCAAGGCCATAAATCCCTCTGTGGTTTTCCTTCTCCCCTTCTGACCCACAGAGGCCTGTTTCATACTCCCTGAATTCCTTCTACATCCGCCAGCTTGTAGGCAGTGTGGCTGTCACTAAAGAAACGAAGAAGTCGTTTATACCCTCTTTCAAAAGCAAACCACCCTGGAGGGCCCCACGAAGCTCCGCAGTCAGACGGGGGAGAGGACGGGGGCCTCCACACCGGGAAAGTGGAGTCGTAAGAAGGAAAGGCAAAGCTGCTCTGGGGAGCTGGCGGGGACACGCTAAGCTAACGTGGATTCCTTTTTCTGGCACCCTGTTTCCCCAAACCTGCCTCTGCGACCCAATCAGATGAAATTCTGGCTATCTGATAGGCTTGGTCTGAGGTGCCAGGCGGCCTAGAAGGCATGCGTGACGCAGGACGGCCCCGCAGGGTTGGGCTGTGGGGTACACACGGAGAACTCAGTCAGTGTGCTATCCACTGTTCCTGGATATAAATAAAATCGGGTTACAACAAATCTGCGGGGCCTTCGGTAGCACCACCTAGATGGAAAAGAGCGACCGATCTAGCTGCGGTGCTGAGGGGGAGGATTCTGAGGGTTGTGCTGATGGAGCTTCAGGTCCTAATGGGCACTGCCTAACCCAATCCTTCTCCCCTGCCTGCCTTTTTTTTTTTTTTTTTTTAATTCATTTGACAGAGAGAGATCACAAGTAGGCAGAGAGGCAGGCAGAGAGAGAGAAGGGGTTGGGGGGGAAGCAGGCTCCCCGCTGAGCAGAGAGCCCATACGGGACTCGATCCCACGACCCTGAGATCATGACCTGAGCCACCCACGCATCCCTCCCTGCCTGCCTCCTTAACACGCTGCCCATATACCCGGTTTCAAAACTGCAGGCCTAGGAAAATGTCCAGAAATCAGTACAGACGGCGGTGTGCAGACCAAGATCTAAAAGCATGAAAAAGAAGAGAAAAACCCAGTTTTAAAAGGCTCTCAAATCCTCTTTCAGAACTAACAATTAATCTTTTTCCTCTTTTTTAAAAAATTTAAATTTTCAGTCTCCGTTCAGGAGCAGAGCAGTGACTTAATGGGTGACATTGAAAAAGAACAGCATTAGACAACCAACCGTTCTTGGTGCTATGATTAGTCGTTGCTGCTGCTTGTCATAATACATCAGAAAAACAGCAACCCATCTGTTCCAAATTGATACACCAAAAGCTCAGTAGGAAGTGTTTATCCAGATTCTGTGGGGGAACGGTCTGCATTTTAGGGCATATTGACGTGTGTGCCCGCACAGCTAAAAGACGTCAGAGGCCAGCTTTCTACCTAGTTGTGCATCAAGGAACATCTGTCACCAGGAGAGCTCAGAGTTGCGACAAGTGGGCTGTTGAAGCATGGAAACGTCCAAGTGGGAAGAAGAATGTCTTCTGCTGAAAGTCTAAAGCCACTTCAGATCTGCAAGGCCACTTAGATACTCCGGACTGAGGACGTCCTAGAAAACAGGGTCAAACCACCACTCCAACCCACGGAACAAATTGCTATTAACACCCTGTGTTGGCGTCTCCCAGCCACTTCGCACTCCGTGGTAATTAGCAGCACATAATTGCTAATGACTAATTACCCTGGCCTGTGTAGACATCAGGAGAATCAAAATAAACTATTGTCCAAAAGCCTGACTTAACAGATACACAGAGAGTAAACCTCCAAGTTGTAACAGCTCCCCGTACTGCTGGCTTGGGGGCGGTGTTAGGGGCGGGAGAGCAGGGGAGGGGCGTGGATGGGCAACAGGGTAGGGGGTGGCTGGGAAAAGAAGGTACTTGAATAAATTGTTATTTACACTTGAGGAGGTAGAAACGGGCAGTTCTCAGCCTCTGGATGCTAATGTCTCAGAAAATCAATTTCATTCGCAGAGGCTTATGGAGTCTCTGTAAACATTTACTTGAAGGTCTGTTTTTCCTTTAGACTCTGTTGTCAGAGGGGGTAATACCTAAAACTTACTGCAGGAACATCTGGTATTCTTAATAAAACATGTCAGATAAATGGGTGGCTTCTGGGCAGCATATGTGGCTATAAGAAGACATAAATAATTCACTTTTCTGGAAAAAACATCAAGGTCAAAGAGATGACTCTTTATTACAAGGTGTTAATGAGGAGCACAAGAACGTGGGGCCCTGCCTTCTGAATTCCCCCTTACTGTGTCTGTGAGGGAGAAGCAGTCAGGTCTCCAGAATTTCTAGAAAGGAGGGTTTAGGGACACAGCTGGAGTTGACAAAATGGACTGGAGAACTCCTATCGAAATTATATTGGCCAAACAATCTCCGTTGTGACTTGTAGGTTTGTTTGTTTTTGGAAAATGACTTTGGGGCAGGGGAGGTTTTAGGGAATTAAAGTCCATCTCCCTTCTCTCCCCAAGCCACGCCCTGGAGATGCCACTGCGGGGAAGGAAAAGGATTCTTTGAACATCTGTATTCCCTTCTGGTTTTCTTCACTTGCGTGATATAATTGCTTTTTCTTAGAGAAGCCAGAGTGGGGCTTGAACTTATATCAGTTAATCTTACCTGCAGTTAAATGCTTGTATTCACACCTTGTTGATTGGTTTTATATAACTGAAATGCTTATCTTTCTGTTGAAAACTTGAAGTTCAGCTTTACGTTTATATTTTCAATCCTTTAAAGGGGTTACAGTGGTTCTCTGGGGGATGAAAACTCCTATATATTACCTTTCCCAACTCTACCCAAGCACCAGAAAAACCGAATAGCACACTTTTTACTAACTCAGAGTCTTCTCATTTTTTTTAACTACACAGGAAGAAGGGGATCTAGGATTTTACATCTAAAGTTCCAATTCTAACCTCTCCACACAGGACTCACCGTAAAATATATACATTTTATATAGAGAGCACTACCAGAATTAGCGTGGATTATCTCTTTTTTGAAAGCTAGTCTGTTTATATTTTCCATAAGATGTTATACTAGAGAATGTAAACACTGTAATACTAAGTCATCAAGAATCATTTAAAAGTTCTGGTTATTTAAAATGTTCTATTCTGACATGCCAACCAAACAAACAACTTGTCACTTCTAAGACTGTGGTTATAATAAAACTAAGGAGCTAAGTTAATATTCTTACGCTCCTTAAAGAGGTTACTTCAAAACCTTCACAGCGTAGAAAAATGACCTGGAACGTCCCTGTAGATGAATCTCAACACGCACGCATCATAAACACCAGTGCCAGACAGAGACAGGATAGCACGTTAGCGCCCTTTCAGAAGGATACTCCGTAAGCATCTATTCCCCGTTTATTTTGAGGAAAGTCCAGGTAAGAAAGAGTAGAGACGGGGGATCGCTGGCAGGTGTTCTGGGCTTTATATTGACTGTTTTCAGCAGTCCAGCTATGGCTCCGAGCTCGCATGCCCTCTCGGAACACAACTGCACTGACTTCAATGAGACTCATCTTCCTTGTAAGGCAGGGGGTCCTTACCCCCCATCGCTTAGCAGAGTAGTTCCCCACATTTTCTGTGAGAGAAATTCTGGCAAGTACTATTTTCTATGTCCATTTACACTTGCAGTAATGTCTTGATACTCATGTACATTTTTGTTCCCCTTAAAGTTTGACACCTACATAGCTGTCAGCCAACCCACCACTTCAACTTGCTTCTGTCCACACCAATCCCCCAAACTCCATTCTTAGGGTCTTATGCAAATTAAGTGTTTTGCTTGGTGGGAGCATAGTATTTTAATGCCTTTTTTAATTTTTTTTTTTAGCTCTAGACCTTTTTTATTCCCACTCTTTTTCTGAATATGAGGTATCTGGGAGTCTCAAGAAACAAAGCCTGGAAGATAAGGCCATCTTGACCCCATTTTTCTTCCTTCAGTCATTAATGTCTTGATAAGATTCAGGCTTGTCATTAATTGTCTCAGTTTAAGTTTTCCAATTTTCATCCCCCTTGTGTCAGGAAATTTTGTGATCAGGAAGAAACTTTAGAAAATTGTACAGTAAGATGCAATTTTTTTTTTATACATTGCTGCATAAAATGGTCACCTGATTTGTGCAGAGAACAAAATTAAGTTTCCACCTGTATTAGTTTCCTATGGCTGCTGTAACGAATAACCATAAATTTAGGGGCTTAAAACAACATATGTCGGGGCACGTGGGTGGCTCAGTGGGTTAAGCCTCTGCCTTCAGCTCAGGTCATGATCTCAGGGTCCTGGGATTGAGCCCCGCAGGGGGCTCTCTGCTCAGCAGGGAGCCTGCTTCCCTTCCTCTCTCTCTGCCTGCCTCTCTGCCTACTTGTGATGTCTCTCTGTCAAATCAATAAATAAAATCTTTATTAAAAAAAAACAACATATGTTATCTTATGGTTTTGGAGGTCAGAATTCTCAATGGGCCAAAATAAAAAATTTGGCAGGGGTAGATTTCATTTGGATGCTCTAAGTAAGTACGTACTTCCTTTTGCAGCTTTCAGTGGCTTACCTGCTTGCTTTGGACGCACGGTCCCATCTTCCATCTTCAAAGTTAGCAATGGTGGGTCTCACATCACTCGGACACTGACTGTTCTGTTTCCTCCTTCCATATTTAAGGACCCCTGTGATTATACTGTCCACTGCTCCCCACCACAATAATCCAAGCTTATCAACCACTGCAAAATCAGCTGATGAGCAATCTTAATTCTACCTGCTACCTCACTCCGCTTTGCATGTAATGTAACTTATGCACCGGTTCCAGGAATGAGGGCATCATTGGGAGGTCATAATTCTATCTACCACGCCATCTTTAAGACACCTAAATATTATAAGGCTTGGAGTAGTCTCTCTTTCAGTGTTTAATTCCTTACTGACCATCTACTCACTAGAGTTCTGGACTTGTTTTCCAAAGAATTCCACGGCTGGGGCCATTTCTTATAAGGGAACTGGCAGTGGAACAAAAGGAAGATGGACAAGGATCATTCAGTTCCCCTGAGTTCACTGAAACACTCCAGGGAGAAGATTGAAAACGACAGACCAGAAGACTAAAAGTAAACATCACTGTCTACTCTGACTCATCGCATCGCTGATATAAACCGAGCATGTCATTAAATTTAATCCATTTTTATTTGATTCAACCAAACAACAACAACAACAACAACAACAAACAAAAACAAAAAAAGGAGAGAGTATTGGGGAATGTCCAACTTGGAGGCCTTTGTGTGACTTCCTGTCACTTAGGGGGCAGTGAGACAAGTTCCAAAAAGACGCTAACACAAGGCTAATTAAGGTGATGTCATAACAGACGTAGCACAAACCAACAGGGATACAGGGGAGGGAAGGATATGTTTGAGAAGATGGGCTTTGAGATGGACCCTGATGGATGTGGAGCTACAGATTACGTAAGTTGAGCTGCCAAGCAGAGAGGTTAGAGGAGCAAAGACACAGTCACTTGACTCCACGTTGGATATTCCCCAATATGCTCTCCTTTTTTTGCTTTTGTTGTTGTTACAGTATTTTCCAACTGCAACAAACCTGTCCTAAATCAGGATTTTATAACCTTGTTGTGTTTAACGTTTTGGGCCAGATCATTATTTGTGGAGGGAGACTGTCTTGTGCATTGTGCAATGCTTACCAGCATCTCTTGCCTCTCCCCACTCGGTACTTAGCAGCACTCTGTGAACAATCCCCTGTTGTGACAACCCAAAGGATCTCCCCATATTGCCAAATGTCCCCTGAGGGTCAAAACAGCACTCCCTCACCTCTGTGAAGAGCCATTGATCTAGATCTGCTTTTAATATTTGTCTCAGATTATGATCTGGGATCCATATGAAGTTAAAAGCTGAATCCACAGTTGACAGCATTCAGGGAGCCTTGTTTCTCTAGATACTGTCTAGACTCTTAAAGGTTTAATGAGCAGAAGCTCTGAAAATATGCAATTATTAACTGTGGCAAGCCAGCCAGTTCCAAGCACCCCCATTCTGGAGATATAGATATTATGCGTAAAATGAAAAGCATAACGTTTCAAGGGCAGAGCCCACCCAGCTGCGCTTCCCAAGGGACAGGTCCGATGAGCCCAAGAGGGGCTCTTGCCCCTTTGCATGCTTCATCCCTCATATGGCATCACTCTCTTAACTGGCTTCCCATCTCAGACCAGGTAAATGCCATTTTTATACATACTCTTTAACTTGGAAATGTCACTTTTGGGATGTTTGACTCAGTTTTAAAGGAATCAGCGTTTTTTGGGGTGCCTCCATGGCTCAGTGGGTTAAGCATCTGTCTTTGGCGCAGGTCAGGATCTGAGGGTCCTGGGATCCAGCCCAGAGGCAGGCTCTCTGCTCAGCAGGGAGTCGGCTTCTCCCTCTGTCCCTCCCTCACTTCTTCTCTCCCCCCATCCTGAAAAAAAATCTAAAAAAAACCCATTATTTTTCATTACCAGTTGTTAATGTGTGCTCTCTTATCCTTACTTCATCTCCAATTGTCACCTTGTCCTTTATCCCTTTAGTTAGCCCAAGGATGCTGACGATGCCATCACTCATTGAGAAGTGAAATGTTAGTCGGGATGGGGTTAAGATTTAGGAATGGGGTAGGGGCTAGAGCCATCTATTGAACAAATTACTTATTTAAAACATAGTTCAAAAATTATTCCAAAACCAACCAAACAAAAAATTACTCCAATTTAGTTCCCCCGTGGATACTGTTGGTGCCCCGTTCCAGTTGCTTCCATCTCTTTGAACAGCTCCGTTTCTCACAACCCCCAGCTTGTGCATGCTTTGCCTGTGCCTGTAAGTGAAAGAGGACTGTCTTTTGGCAATGAAGCTACTAGCCGATAGGGAAAACAGGAACTACCCAAGAGTCTTCGTTTCCCCCAGGGTGGACAGTAGATGACAACTGACTGGTGTGGGCGTATGAAAACCCAGCTCATTGCCTTAAGGTGGGGCCAACTCTGAAGTGTAATTTATATTCCAGAGCTCCTCACAGGATCAGGCTGTCTGGGACTTAACTTGAAATGGCTCATCTGCTTGGCTTCTTGCCTCTCCCTATCCTGTTGCTTCTACTTCCTTACTAGTTTCCTGTGGGATCTTTTCCCTAAAAAAAAAAAATGACTTGAACTCAAGTCTTTGGTTTAGGGTCTGCTCCTTGGGCAATCCAAATTCCACTGTTGCCTGAAATCCCTTCAACAGAAATCGATCTAAAATAAAGATCTAAGGGGCTCCTGGCTGGCTTAGTCGATAGAGCATGGAACTCTTGATCTCAGGGTCATGAGTTCAAGCCCACGTTGGGTGTAGCAAGCATCTACTTACTTACTTAAGAAAGGAAGATTTGAGCGGCACCTGGGTGGCTCAGTGGGTTAAAGCCTCTGCCTTTGGCTCAGGTCATGTTCCCAGGGTCCTGGGATCGAGTCCCACATCAGGCTCTCTGCTTAGTAGGGAGCCTGCTTCCTTTTCTCTTTCTCTCTGTCTACCTCTCTGCCTACTTGTGATCTCTGTCTGTCAAATAAATAATAAAATCTTAAAAAAAAATAAAAGAAAGAAAGGAAGGAAGATCTGAGCACTTCACTCCCCTATTAAAAAAGTAGGTAGATGTTCTAAAAAGTAGGTAGATGTTCACTACCTACTTGATGTCTTCACGTGGCATTCAAGGCTGGCCCCTATTTACCTTTGCCTACCCCTCCAGTTCTAAGTCTCAACCCATCCCAATTTCCTACTCTCTGGTTCAGAGATGTTGAACATCATTGGTTCCCCATTCATCTCCTTGTCATCCGCTTGGTTTCTGGTGTTCCCCTTAGCTACGAAACTTCTAACAGTCTTTCAGCTTGCACGGACCCCCCAAGTGGGCCAAGGATAGGTCTCATAACCTATTGATGACTTTCACTGCATTTACCACCTCTTGAACTTCCCTTATTTGTCTCCCCAACTAGACAGTGAGATCCCGAAAAGCAGGAAGCATACCTTCATCATTTTAAAATCCCCGCTGGCTGGCACAATGCCTAACACATAGAAGGCTGTTGTTAAAGTTTCTGAATGAATTCACATAACCATATTTTTTCCTGCAACGTAACCAGAGATAGGAAGGTAATTATAGCAGCGTGTACTTCAATTCTATCACATGGAAACTAGAAACTCACTCTCAGAATAATAAAAATGGCAAAGACTTTCAAAATATTTATGCTCCTGGCAGTCGAGGCATAACTACTACAGAGGTTGAACTGATGAGGCAAGGGTATTAAGGCTTCATCCTACAAAATATACCTTGGGCTCTTTTGCTATAAACTCTTGCACTCCATCTCAGAGGATACAACTGGCCAGTCAGAGCCTTTATGTAACCCTTGTTGTTTTTTCAGTGGCTTTGTTTACAAAGTATTTTTTTTAACTTTGTGGTTTCTGTGGACTCCACAGGACTGCTCCCTGACCTACCTCCTGGATTAGGAACACAGCCTGCCAGCTCCGCAGAGCCACTCACCACCATGCCTCATTCCTTAGCTGGGCTGGCATAAGAGAAAATGCCACAGGAAAAACAACAGAGAGCTAAAATAAGCTCACTTGGTTTCATTCTGCCAGAAGCTATTTGGGAGAATAATTCAACATCCATCAAACGAGAAAAATGTCAGAATTAGGAGAAAACGAAATGTATTTGCTACTTTTAAGGTAAAGTCACATCCCATAAATCGGGAGAAGGGTGTTTGCAACATTCAGAAACTTGGCAAGAGGATGCGTGGCAGGGACAGCCAGCCAGGGTCATAGTGGGGTGAGAGGCCAGACATGGAGTTGAGCAAGGGGAAGTTTTTCTTTATGGTCCACATCTGGAAGATATCGAGCCAAGGCTACACGGGGAGCATCCAGAGAATCACAACATCTGTGTCATTGCAAGTCTGATTGAGGGTCCTTTCCTGTTTCATGTTTCTCAAATTATGGCCTATCTGCTGCTCACTCCCATCCCCTCCTGCCAACTCAAAGACACTGGACTTGGTAGTCAACCCTCCCCTTCTCCGCATGGCCAGTTCTTCCTCTCTCCTGGGTCATTCTCATCAGCATCAACCCTGTTATTTCTTTTATGTCTCCCAAATCCTTTCGCTATCCTTCCTTTTCCCTTTGGCTCCTGTGCCATTTCACTTCCCTTGTTATAACAAGAGTCCTTTAAATTTTTTTCTACACTGCTGTCTCCAATCACTTACTTCACCCACTTGGTTTAACTCTCTCCAATGGGGCTTTGCCGCCTTTCTCCACCCAACTACTCTTGCCACAGTTACTATTGACCGTGACATTGCAAATCCAATGGTCAGCTCAGCCCTCAATTTACTGGATCTGTCAGCAGGTATTCCCTCCCTTTTCAGTAACACTTTTCCCAGGGGCACCTGGGTGGCTCAGTCAGTTAAATGTCTGCTTTTGGCTCAGGTCATGATCCTGGGGTCCTGGGATGCAGCCCCGCGTTGGGGACCTGCTCATTGGGGTGCCCACTTCTCCCTCTCCCTCTAACACTCGCCCTCCCCCTGCTCGTGCTCTCTTTCTCTCTCAAATGAATAAATTAAAAAATCTTTAAAAAAAAGTAACCCCCCCCTCAACGGCCGCAGACTTCTAGGAAAAAAATGCAGGCTCCTGGTTTTCCTCCTTACTCGTTGGTCTATCCTTCTGTCTCTGTGCTGATTCATCTTCCTTCCCTTGGTTCTTGACATCGCAGACATTGAGCTTCTTGACATTGAGCTACAGGCTCAGTCCTTGGAACTCTTTTCTTCTCTCTCTCTACTCTCTTGGTGAACTCATCCAGTTTGGTGCTTTAAAAACCATAAATATGGGGCACCTGGGTGGATCAGTCGGTTGAATATCTGCGTTTGGCCCAGGTCATGATCCCAGGTCCAGGGATCGAGCCCCATACCAGGCTCTCTGCTCAGCGGGGATCCTCCTTCTCCCTCTCCATCTGCCTGCTGCTCTGTCTGCCTGTGCTCAGTCAAATAAGTAAATAAAATCTTTAAAAATAACAATAAAAACCATAAATATGGCAATGACTCCTAAATGTTTATGTTCATTCTAGAATTCTCTGAACTCTAGATTCATATCTGCCTACTCAGTATCTCAACTTGGATGTCTAACATATTCTTCAAACTTAACATGTCCTAATTGAATTCCTGGTCTTTCCCTGAAAACCTCTCCAAGAAGGTTTGCCCCATTTCAGTGCCATCCTCACAGGTGCTCAGGCTTGATATCTTAGACTCGTGTCTGATTCCTCTCTTCCACTCACACACCAAATACAACTCATGAGTGAAGCCTATTGGCTCTGTCTTCAAGATCTATCCAAATCTGATCACTTTTCACTGTCTCTACTGCTGTCATTATGGTCTAACTAAATCATCAATGTCTCTCTCCTAGATTATTGCTATAATCTCCTAATTGGTCTCCCGGTTTCTACCTACTTAAAAATGACATCAACACCATATGCCCATTCTTCCTTGCTTTGTTTTTAAATGCTAACACTTAACTTTATACGCATGCGCGTACACACACACACGGAGGTTATTTACAGCTCAAAATGCTCATTTTAAGTGTGCCTTTCGATGAGTTTGACACATTTATACACCTGTAACTATGACCACAATGAGGATATAGAACATTTCTATCATGCCAGAAAGCTCCCTTTTGCTCTTTTTGCAATAAATTTATCTCCCCAACCTTGGCTCCAGGCAACAACTGATGTGTTCTTCAGTGATGGGTTGGGTGTGGGAGAAAGAACAACATGTTTTATTCTAATGGGAAAGATCCAGTAGAGAAGAAAAATAGATGATGCAGATCATCTAGAATTTCATACAGATGGAATTGTTACAGTATATACTTTTGTGTCTGCTATCTCTCATTCAGCATGATTTTTTGAGATTTATCCGTATTATCACATATATCGGTAGTTCATTTTTATTTCTGAGTATTCTATTTTAAGGATGTACCACAACTTGTTTATTAATTCATCAGCTCATGGCCATTTGATTTGTTTCCAAGTTGGGACTCTTATGAGTAAAGCTGAATAAACATTCTAAAATGTCTCTGTGTAAGACTTTGCATGGCTATGTTCTCATTTCTCTTGGGTAAATCCCTACAATTGCTGGGTCATATGGTAAGTACATATTTAACTTTATAAGAAACTGCCAAACTGTTTTCCAAAGTTATTGTGCCATTTTACATTCTCACCAGCAATGTATGAGCATTCTAGTTGCTCTTAACGTCCTTGGTAACACTTGATATTTTCAGTCTTTTTAATTTTAGCTATACTAGTAGGTGGGTAGTGGTATCTCCTTGTGGTTTTAATTTGCATTTCTCTATGACTAATAGTGCTAAGTCTCTTTTCATTTGTTTATCAGCCACCGATAGATCTTCTATGGTAAAGTAGCAGTTCAAATCACTTGCCCATGGTTTTATTTTTTATTTTTTGTAAAGATTTTATTTATTTATTTGACACAGAGAGAGAGAGAGAGACAGCAAGAGAGGGAACACAAGCAGGGAGAGTGGGAGAGAAAGAAGCAGGCTTCCCTCTGAGTAAGGAGTCTGACGTGGGGCTCCATCCCAGGACCTGGGATCATGACCTGAGCTGAAGGCAGATGCTTAAGGACTGAGCCACCCAGGTGCCCCTTGCCCATGGTTTTAATTGGGTTATTGTTTTCTTATTGAGTTGTAAGAATTCTCTATATATTCTGGGCACATGTCCTTTGTCAGGTATTTGCCCTACACATATTTTCTCCCAGTGCATAGATTACTTTCATTTTCGAACTGGTGTCTCTTGAAGAGAAGATATTTAAATAATGTGGATCAAGTGCAACTTACCAACTTTCTTCTTTATTATCTGAGTTTTCTGTACCTCAAGAAGACTTTGCCTGCCACAAAATGGTGAAGACTCCTTCCCATAACATAATGTATGTTTTCTTGTTTTATTCTGTCTCCCAAAAAATTTTAAAAAATGCACTAAGTGGTATATAGTGCTAGAGAAATATTTCAATATTGGACAGGTCTATACTTTTCGACTTATCGCTTAGCTAGATTGTATTTTCTTAGTTTGCTGATGAATTTCTATGAGGGGACAATCTAGCATAGTGGTTAAGAGCAAGGATATGCAAAAGAACGTGGGACTGAAATCTGCAGCCCACGCAGAGTGGCAGTGACTGGGCAAGTCACTTCATTTCTCAGAACCGCTTTCCTCAGAGGCAGAAATGGAAACAATGATGATTTTATGACATAATACACACAAAGTTCCTGACCCAATTCTGGGCACATGGATAGGGTTTAACAAATGTTTGATGCTATTATTACTATTATTATCATCAGCAGCAGCAAAGTAAATTTGAAACCTCTTAACGTGAACTTAGCCAACAGGATACGGTTGATAGTATTTCTAAAACAGTCTGAAATTAAAAGTATCGCTATGATTATTATTACATTATTATAGAAGCATTTCCCAAATAGTAATGAGCCACACGTTTCACAGTTGGCAGTATGTTTTCCTAACAAAAATTTGGGGGTGTTTGTAATTTGTTAGAGCCATATGTCAACAGATTCCTTCCAAACTTCTAAGAATAGAATAACCTCAAATTATTTTTACCACAAAAAGGCCATCTAAAAATGTCTTGGCTGGTGCTGCTTCTGTTTCATAAAGTCAGGTCCCAAAGAGTTTTAGAGAATTTAATGTATTTGTATCAATTGTTCATAGTTCTCTTCTCATCCCTGACCGTGGCATCATTCATTGGTCACACGCCAGGTCTTAGGACAGAATATTGACTTATCTGGTCTATCTCTTTTCCCCTCACCTTCCCTGATAACACATTACTATCAGAAATTTGGTTCAGAGCTTTTGGGTGAGTTAGCGACATAGCTAAGTCTCCCACATTATTTGAATATCATTTATAATTAAGTTAGCTTGTCACATTTCAGATCCTGGACTTGATATTTAATCAGCAATCTGGGCTCAAACATCGGTTGCATTTAGTAAATAAATATTTTAAACCAGCCACTCTAAGAGGTCAGACTTCTTGGTTTCTTCTGATAACTGCTATTCTGTATATACGCACAAAAGTCTCGTTATTTGTACTATGGTGACTTTCCCAGAGGATGTAAACACAGTAAAACTGATTTTGATGTAAAGAGATTGTGATGAGCAAGGGGCTTTTGCTGTTTGGATTGTTTTAAACCTGCACTGTTTGGGCAGCAGTGCCCATTCTCCAGTGAAACGCCCTGAAAGCATGAGATGACTCATCCTTCACACTCTCGCGGATCTATCGGCTTCAAT
Source organism: Lontra canadensis (assembly GCF_010015895.1). Lineage (NCBI taxonomy): Eukaryota > Metazoa > Chordata > Mammalia > Carnivora > Mustelidae > Lontra > Lontra canadensis. Next base: position 9,608,110 of record NW_022631031.1, on the reverse strand, counting down.
TCAAACCACACAAGATACGCACAGTTTGGTTTTGACTGTTTTATCGTACAGTTAAATAGGATACAGCTAAATAGTTATTTCTTACTCCCGAATTATATTCCATCTCCCTATGTTTGCTCAGGGCAAACTATTCCTTTCTCAGGGAAAGAAGAGCTGGTCTTGGCATAACAGAATTTTTCTGCTTTTGGATCACTTTTCAAGTCATACTGAATGTCTCTAGAGGTCAACCACGTACTTTTTTCTGTTTCTCTGTTGCTTTTAGGTTTTGTAGAGTTTGCTCCCAAGGGTACCCAACTAGGACACAGTTGCGTCAAGTGAAGCCCTCAGAGTCCTGACCAGGAAGGCAAAGGAAGCAGGCTTCTTCTGGCCAAACAGATGCTGCTCTTCCTAAGCATGGGTGTTGGGGAGGACGTGTTATGGGGCGCCGCACCAAAGCCCACCGTCCATGTCCATGGTATATGAAAGCTCTGGTCCCTTAACTGTATTCTATAGTATACCTGAATAATATATCAAGGCTACTGACAGAATGGTCACTGAAGGTTATAAATTTTATATATTTTAATGTAAATGGGTTCCTGACCATCTCCTGGGAGCTGATGTCTATAGGAGAGCAGATACAGGAGAGAGGCAGAAACAAACAGAACATAAGAGCACTAGGTATGCAAAGAAGGATGGAGAAGGGCTACTGAAGGATAGGAAAGAAAAAGCGTGCCAAGCCCCAAATCTTCAGATGCCACAGTTTTTCTGAGTGATCATGAAAGTGGGGTGCAGGGGCCCTTGTGGTGATCAGGTAGAGAGCCTAAAGCAGTGGTTCTCAACTTCTACTACATATTAACCTCACCCAGAAGTTTCTAAAACAACCTAAGCCTGGACCCTACCAGTCATCTCCAGCCAGGTGATTTCACTGTTCTGGGATGGAGACCAGGGATGTATTTTATAAACTCCCCCCGTGTTTCTCAAATGCAGCGTGAGTTAAGAACCCCAGCTTAAAGGAACCTTCAGGAGTCCCCAACAGTGGGGATCTCCATTTTGGTACCTTTTCTTAAGGAGCCTGGGGAAGTCCTAAGGTCTATTCAGCAATGGAAGAAATCCCCACTTCGATCTTGTGGGAAGAGGAGGAGATGGTCTGTCATCACCCCTGGAAACTCCCTGGGGCCTTATGACTCTTCCTGGTCTCCCCACATAGACACCAGCCACCTAATGCCTTCCTCAAGAGGTGTGGCCTGCTGTTCATGCCCATTTTTTCCCCCGCATTCTTTCAGGACCAAATTCCTTTGGAGATATTTACAATTAACCTTTTCTCAAGTTAGATTTCAGACAAATTGGTATGGACAGTTATAACATGATTTTCCAGTTTGGTGTGCAACTAGGCCTACTTCCCCTATAGCAGGAAAAGTCTATGGGGTTTTATGGCATGTTTCTTAAACACAATCAAATGAAGTTTACAAAAGCCAGGGGTGTGGACAAAATATGTAGTAATATAATCCACTTTAAGATCAGATGCATGATTCTGAGCTTCTAGATTAGAACTAAAAAAAAAAAAAAAAAAAAAAACCCCCAAAATGAAAAGCAAACCACATTATCTCTTTTGAGATCTTAGTAAGCACGTTCACATGGAACAACTGGAAAACTATCTGGCTTAGTGAAAAATCATACTCGGTCTCAGTTTTCACATCTGAAAAATGGGGTTACAAATACTTGCCTTTCTTGTCAAAATTTATGAAGATTACATAATTTAAGTGAGCATATTGCAGACACTGTAAATTACTCTTCACAGGTGAACTACTGTTAGAGTCTAGTTGAAATGTGTTTTTTAGAATTGATTGCACTGAAAAAATATCACTTTATTAGCCAGTTTCCAGTTTCAAAAGGCATGGAATGTGAAAATGCCTATATTAGCTCACATATATATAAATCAAGATTTGCTACAAAGATCGTGCATTGGTAAAAATTTTAAAGTGTTTTCAAAACTTTTCAGAGGCTTTGGTCATTTTATTTTATTTTACTTATTTATTTATTTTTCTGTACTAGTATTTTTTTTTTAATTTTTTTTTAATTTCTTTTCAGTGTTCCAGAATTCATTGTTTATGTACCATACCCAGTGTTCCATACAATACATGCCCTCCATAACACCCACCACCAGGCTCACCCAACCTCCCACCTCCCGCCCCTCCAAAACCCTTAGATTGTTTCTCAGAGTCCACAGTCTCTCATGGTTCATCTCCCCCTCCCAATTTCCCTCAACTCCCTTCTCCTCTACATCTTCCCATGTCCTCTATGTTACTTCTTATGCTCCACAAATAAGTGAAACCATATGATAATTGACTCTCTCTGCTTGACTTATTTTACTCAGCATAATCTCTTCCAGTCCTGTCCATGTTGCTACAAAAGTTGGGTATTCATCCTTTCTGATGGAGGCGTAATACTCCACAGTGTATATGGACCACATCTTCCTTATCCATCCGTCCATTGAAGGGTATCAGCCACTTTGGAAAACAGTGTGGAGATTCGTTAAGAAATTAAAATTAGAGCTTCCCTATGACCCTGCAATTGCACTACTGGGTATTTACCCCAAAGATACAGATGTAGTGAAAAGAAGGGTTTTGGTCATCTTATTTTTTTCTTACAATCACTTTTAGAAAATAAACCCCTATTTCATCCATATTTAAAACCCTTTTTGAGGTAAATGGTAGTGGTTTTAACAATAATAAATGTGGAAACTAAGCCACCTTGGCACCTTGCCCAAAGTTCCATGACTTAGTAGAACTAGGACTTGAAGCAAGCTCTTTTGATTTTGTTAGAAATAAAAGTTTTTTTTTTTTTACTTTATTAAAAATATATCTCATGGCTAAATATGTTTTGTTAAAAACAATACCTAGTATGTATTGTTCAGGATTGGTTCGCATGGGTTAGGGGACAAATAAGTTGTAGAAATGAATCATAAAATCAGAGAACTAGATGGGACTTGATTATCTTATCTAATCCCCTCATTTTATTTTTTTTTCAAGATTTTATGTATTTGTGCATTTATTTATTTGAGAGAGAGCTCATACAGGCATGGGGCAGGGTGGGGAGGGACAAAGGAGGAAGAGTAGTGGGGGAGGGAGAGGGACAAGCAGACCCCATACTGAGCATGGAGCCCAGGATGTTGAGAACATGACCTAAGCTGAAATCAAGAGTCAGATGCTTAACCAACACAGCCAACCAGGTGCCCCTAATCCCCTCATTTTATTTTTTTATTTTAAAGATTTTATTTATTTATTTGAGAGAGAGGACACACAGAGGGAGGTGAGAGGGAGAAGAAGACTCCCCGATGAGCAGAGAGCCCCATGTGGGGCTGGTCCCAGGACCCTGAGATTATGACCTGAGCTGAAGGCAGACCTTAACTGACTGAGCCACCCAGGTGCCCTATAATCCCCTCATTCAAAGATAAGGAAATTGAAGTCTGCAGAGACTGAGATTATTTTTTAAATTTAGAAGTGCCTATATTCACTTTCTGAAATTTTATAGAGAATTGTTGACATTTTTCAGAAATAGAGCAAAAAATTTCACTGGGTAGAGTGAGAATTTGCTTTGAAGGAGTTGAAAATTTACCTGAATACTACAAAGATCTTTAAAATTTTATACTTTTCCAATATTGTGTCATAGTGATACTAGTATCAGTGATTTTAAAGGTAAGCAAGTGATGACAATGGCTAACTGCCCGGATAGGTTAGATTCATTTTGGAGCCAGTAAAGTAGAACAAAGATCTCCATGGAGCAATGGTTTTAGGGTGAACAGACATGACAAAATATAATTGTATACAGAACATATCAGATCCAAAAGATAAGGTTGTAGAAAGGAAAAGTTTGCATTTGGGGGAAAAACCAAACCCAGTAGCATTTAATACTTTGTTGTAGAACCCTGGTGGAAGGGTATGTCCTGCCACAGACAGGGGCAAGCAGATTAGCATCAATTTTCATTATAGGGCTATGGACTAGAGGTCACATAGGCTAGTGTCATTCATGGATATCATAAGCAGCAAGAGTTATGGTGCCAGGGCGAGCAAGTCTGATGGGATACCATGGTGAGCTTCTAGGGAGTTCTAACTCTGCCAGCATTCTCCTGAACGCTGGAGTTTTCTAGATTTTTCTAGATGCAATATCAGTTCGGAGTTATTGCGTTGATTCTGTTCTGTTCCTTGAAAGATCTTGATTGCCTATACTGGTGATTCTTAACCATGAATTGTTTAACAACAGTAACAAAAACCAACACTGATGTTTGGACCATACTCCCAGAGACTCTGATTTAATTGAAATGAATGGAGCTTAGACAGTGATGTATTTTTACAAACTCCTTAAGAGATTTTGTGGTGTGGCTAAGGTTGAGACTCACTGGCTTAGATGATGAGGAGCCCTTTTTGACTGGAGCTCTGCTGAGGGATAAGGGATTGTCTTCCTATACCCAAGAGTCACCCACATCACTCTCTAATGGTGGTGCCATACTCCCTGGGAGGATGCAGGGTTCAGTTGGGACGGGGGCTATTGTGTCACCTGTATACTCTCATTAAGTTGACGCCCCTCAGGTGGGTGGTCAGAGTTCAACTGTGAAGACCCTTATATGTCATCAGAGTTCTCATCATTCGAGACAAACATCCTCCAAAACCAGAAAAAAATATTTTAGGTCAGTTCTTAAAGGAAGACTTCTCAGGTCAAATTTCTATTCTGTGTCTGGCTTAGATGTAACCATCAGGAAGTAGTTCTCAGATCAGGTTGAAGCAATTTTGTACTGCCTAAAAAGAACTGAGTATTATATGCCAGCAAGTTACTGACCGAAACCTTGTCTCCTCAGGGCACACAGCCTTACCCCACTGCTCCTTGTGGCTAAGCTTATACAGAAAACACTATTCCCATGTTAGAATGAGATCTGAGAAGGCAGATGATTTCTCTGAATTTGTAAGAATGAAGCAATGTCCTCACCCTTTTTACCCATGAGCAGGAAATGAGTTTCTTTTTTTATTTCCTATGACAAGATATGTTCTTTATCATGACAATGCCATCAACTCTGGTATCATAAGCAATAACTCATATCAACCAATTATTTTTCCCTTTAATATTTATCTTTATTTTCTTTTGTTTGTTCTTGCATTAAAAAATAAACTTCACGTGGGGCACCTGGGTGGCTCAGTGGGTTAAAGCCTCTGCCTTCGGCTCAAGTCATGATCCCAGGGTCCTGGGATCAAGCCCCGCATCAGGCTCTCTGCTCAGTGGGGAGCCTGCTTCCTCCTCTCTCTCTCTCTGACTGCCTTTCTGCCTACTTGTGATCTGTCAAATAAATAAATAAAAATCTTAAAAAAAAAAAACCTTCATGTTTCATTAAGAAAGCTTACATAACCGAGAAAGCAAAATGAAAAAGAAAGAGTAATTTTTAAAAAATCTTTTTAAAGGTTTTGTTTACTTATTTGACAGAGGGAGAGAGATCACAAGTAGGCAGAGAGGCAGGCAGAGAGAGAGGGGGAAATAGTCTCCCCGCTGAGCAGAGAGCCCGATGCAGGGCTCGATCCCAAGACCCTGAGATCATGACCTGAGCCAAAGGCAGAGGCTTAACCCACTGAGCCACCCAGGCACCCCAAGAAAGAGCGATCTTACTATTCAGATAATCACATTTACCACTTTGGTTTTTTTTTTTTTTCCAGATTTGTTTGTTTGTTTTTGTATTTTAATCTCAAGGAAAACACATTCATTCTTGGAAGGGGAACTGACAAGAATAAGGCAGGACCCAGTCCTAATAGGGAATTAGATTAATTAAAAGATTTTAAAAAGGGAAATTAATAAGGGATCAAGTCAAAAGCTCAATTTTAAGAAGTAAGAAGCATAGTAATCAAACTTGGACCCCGTGAGAGATAGATCTGATGCTGAAGCACCGAGTGTTAGCCTAGAGGCTAAGAAGTATTTAATCTCTGAGATTAGAATAGGTTCTGGAAACTAGGATCAGGAGAGGGATTTATACGGCTCCATCTCAGGGGAACAGGGGAGCTACAGAGGTCAGGGAACAAGTTGGGTCAAGTAAGTATTTTCTTTTGCCTTCCATCATGGGCATTTCCTCCTTTGAACTCTCTCTTACAACTATCCTTCTCTCCTCACTGTAAGCAAATGCAGTCTGGCTGTCTTCTCTGAAAAGCTTCCTCCAGATGACCTTACCTACTGCTGCCCTGTCAGTCCCTCTAATCACTGTGCAACAGTTTCTTTCCCCACCGTGGAAACAGCAACTGGCTCCAGCTGCCTTAATGGAGTCCGTTCCAAACTTCTCTCCCTTGCTTTCGCAGTTCTCTATAACTTAGAATGAAATTAGCATTATTCAGCTTTGTTTTTCACATCATATTCTCATTTGCTCTCACTCCACAATATACTAATTGTTCTCGAAGTGCATCATTCTCCTTATCGTAATCCCTACCCTCATCTCCATATTATCATCTTATCTGGGAGGTCCTACCTCCTTCTTCCTTCTGTCTATTACCAACCCTCCAAGGCCTAGATCTACTCCCAACTCCGTTCCAGTACCTCCTCCAATTATCCAAGTTCATAATGATTTATGTTTTCTTAGTCCTACAACACCAATCATAATTCACCATTACTTATTTACTACCTTGTAATAGTGACCCTTTCATTTTTATTATCTGTCCCTCAACTTGATTGCAAGCTCACTGGAAATGAAATCTATAGCTTGACCTTTTCTCATCATTTGTATAAATACATACATAAATCCTCAACTTATTAGATAAGATATTGAGATTATATATAGACAAATTTAATATTCAAACTCTATTTCTATGAACTTTCTGAGGATTTTAAAAGAAATTGTGCTTTTCTTTTTCCACTCACTGCAAGTGTTCTTTTTCAAAACATATTCCATTTTTTTTTAAGATTTTATTTATTTATTTGTCAGAGATAGAGTGCATAAGCAGGGAGAGTGGCAGACAGAGAGAGAAGTAGGCTCCCTGCCAAGCAAGGAGCCCAATGTGGGACTCCATCCCTGGACCCTGGGATCATGACCTGAGCTGAAGACAGATGTTTAACTGAGCCACCCACGCATCCCTGAAATAGTTTTCTTATTTATACAACATGATACAGCAAATGCAACATAATGCATACATATAATACAACCAAATGCATCACTAATAAAAGTTAGGAAAGACTAATTTACAGGTCTAATAATCAAACTTAAATATTTTACCTTGCTTTTTCATATTCATCAATGGCATTTAAACAGACTTGCTCAAAGTACTCCCAGTGTAGATGTGAGTTTATGATCCTCATGATGACTTTACGAACTCAAGGATAAGAAGTCATATTCTTTATAGAAGGTCATTTAGTTAATACCATTTTATCTATGTTTATCTTCCATATTATGCTGGAATTTTATATTTAGAAAAAGAATCTTGAAGGACCCACATTTAAAGAAAATATAAAATAGTATTTAATTATAAAATTAATTATAAAATTATAAAATTAAATGAATAATGAAATCACAATCCCAGCCATTAGAAAATACTAGCACAGATAAGAATCATCAAGGTAACATTTCCTCCTGGAAGATGGAAATACACAATATTTATTTACTTGAATATTGCTGTAAAAGTTGAATATTTATGGTTGTTTGCTGTTTGTAAAATTAATACTTTTAAGAAAATACTAAAGTATATGTTATGGGGTGAATCGTGCCCCCTCTCCAAAATCCCCAAATTCGTATGTTTAAGTCCTAACCCTAGTACCTCAGTGTGATCTTGTATGGAGATAAGGTCTTTAAAGAGATGATTAAGAAAGCCTTTTGGATGCACCTTAATCCAATCTCACTGCTGTCTTTATAAGAAGCAGAGACTAGGCAATAAACAGTAGAACTAGGGATTCTTATGTAAAGACGAGGAGGAGGTGGTCACCTGCAAAGCAAGGAGACAGGACTCGAAAGAAACCTCTGACACCTTGATCTTGGACTTCTAGCCTTCAGAACTGTGAGAAAAAAAAAAATTCTATTGTTTAAGTCACCCAATTTGTGGTATTTTGTTATGGCAGTGCTAGCAAACTAATATAGTATAAAATATAGTATAAAATATAATATAGTATAGTAGGAAAGTGAACTTTTCCTTAAAATTTCACCCACAGAATAAAACAAAATACTTCTAAGAGTTTAATATGTCTTTTCAGTGCTCTTTAACATAAATGGGGTCATACAATAAAACAAGTTATGTAACATGTATGATGGACATTTTCTCATGTAATATATATACATACACAACATCCTTTTTATAGGCTCACAGTCTTGCATTGAATTTAACCAATCCCTACCAATAGACATTAGTTTAATTCATAATATTCCATGGTCTTTAATCCTTTTTAACCATCCAGTTTGCTTGTTTGTTTTGTCTCTCCACTAGTATAAACACCACACAGAGACTATGGTTATTCTTGGGCACCTGGGTGGCTCGGACGGTTAAGCATCTGCCTTTGGCTCAGGTCATGATCCTGGAGTCCTGGGATTGAGTCCTGCATGGGCTCCCTGCTCCGTGGGGAACCTGAGTCTCCCTCTGCCTCTCTCTCTCATGAATAAGTAAATAAAATCTTATAAAAAATTTTAGTTGTTCTATTTTTTTCACTAAGTGCCATTTATTAAATTAATATTTAAAATTAAATTCAGATTTATGTATAAATTGATGTGTTGAAATTATTCATTTGAGAAATTACTTTTTTTCCTCCAAACTTTAAATTCCAGTTAGTCAATATACACTGTAATATTAGTTTCAGGTGAGAATACAGTTATCCTTGTAACCACATCTGTATGCTCTTCACAAATTAGGAAGCATGATTTTAAAATTTTTCTCCTAGTTATTTATTCATTGGAAATAATCACAGAAATAATCAAAATCTCAAAGAAAAATCACTCATAAACTCAACATTCATAAATAACCACTCATAAGGATCTCTAACCTTTCAAATTCTGTTTATCTATATGATTTAAAAGGATAACTTGTATTTATGTATTTCTCAAGGTCAGATGTGCAATTGGGCATGTTACTTTATCTGTTCCTTTAAAGTCCTTGGATTCCCTCTGTTTTCTAGTAATGAAAACACCTACAATCCTGGCGGGCAAGCCACATAAAGCATTGGTGAAGATGAGGTTTGGTAGAAGAGTAGAAGAAGCCAAGAAAATGCATGAACTCATCTGCAAACAGCTTAGGAGAGAAGCTGGCTTACTGCCTTTCCATGGTCTCTGAGGAGGTGGTACTTGGGCTTTCTGATCCCAGCAAGGAAGAAAAAAAAGGGCAATACCATTATTCTAATCCTAAATCCTACCTTACTCATTCCCTTGGACAGATGGTTTGGAATGAACTCAAAACTTTTATTGAAAGTGCACACAGCACTTTGAAAGAGAGTAAGTGGTAACTTGTAATTTAAAGTAGGTGGCCTGATCCTAACTTACTTTCTATGTATGGAATTTCTCGTTTATCAAGAAGTTGCAGGGATGACTGGGTGACTTGGTTGGTTGACTGGCTGCCTTTGGCTCAGGTCATGATGTCAGGGTCCTGGGATCAAGTTCAGCATTGGGCTCCTTGCTCAGCAGAGAGCCTGCTTCTCCCTCTCCCTCTGCCTGCTGCTCCCCCTGCTTGTGCTCTCTCTCCCTCTCTCTGACAAATAAGTAAATAGTTTCATCTTCTGTAAAGTAAGGAACATATAACCAGGTGATTTATAAAGTTATTCCTGGCTGCAAGCCACAATATTCTAAGACTCTAATCCTTACCTATTTGAACATTACCATCACAGAGTGCAAAGCAGGCCCTTGATAAACATTTGTTGAGTTAAATTAAACAGGGACAGAAAAGATTGCAGTTGACTAGATTAATTATTTTGTAAAAAATTAAACTGAGACTCTATATAGATGACTGAAAAAAGCAAATTCCACTGTGGCAGGATGTCTGGTAATTATTTGGCTTTTAATTAGTCCTAAGTTGATGATTTCCAAAAAGTTGACAGGTATTAGAATGAGAGCCTCAAATACAATCAGATTGAAAAAATAAATAGGCTCATTCTAACTTGACACTGAGCTATGGCAAATCAGGGCAGGATTCACTGCAGATATCCAGGTAAGATGGAAGGGCATCCGATGGAGAAAAAGGAATGGCCCCGTGTTTGTAACTCATCTCTCACTTGCTTATCATCAAAGCAGAACTAGTAGGAATTCTCCTACACACTAACATCTTGTTCTGCATACTGCCCTTTGATGACTGCTTGTCCGTAAGACAGTTCACTTAACTAGGCTTCCTCTCTCTAAATACTGGAGGTGGTCCTGGGTAACTCAAACACACTATGGAATTTGTTCCCGGTCACCCAAACCTCGGTGGAAATGAAAGGGAACTGAAGATACTGGCTCTGAGTATCATGAGAGAACTCACTGGAGGCTTTAGCCATCCAGCCTGATTAAAATTTGAATATCTTCAATGATACATTCACAGGCTTATATTGTGTCTTTGAAGAGTAAGTGTATCAAAAGGAGAACTTAAGTAGTTATAGAATCTAAAAAACTGATGTCTCCAAACACTCTATCCAATCATCTGAAGTTAGTTTTTTTTTTTTTTTAATTTAAAGGAAACTGGAGGATTGTCTCAGTGCTTTACTCTCCCCTACATTCCCAGTTGCAGCCTATCTAACTCAGTATCTCAAACCCATAGGACATATGACGTTAAGAACATGAATGCCAACCAATGCTACCTAGTCAACTCTGAGTTTAAGACACATGGCATCTTACCAAGCACAGATAGTTGTGAGGTAGTTTTTTTTTTTTTAATATGTTATTTATTTATTTGACAGAGATCACAAGTAGGCAGAGAGGCAGGAAGAGAGAGAGAGAAGGGGAAGCAGGCTCCCCACCGAGCAGAGAGCCCCCCAGGACCCTGGGACCATGACCTGAGCCAAAGGCAGAGGCTTTAAACCACTGAGCCACCCAGGCACCCCAAGTGAGGTAGTTCTTTAATCTTTCAAAAGATTTGTGATTATCCATGAATATATGTGAGTATTCACACAAATGAATATATGAGATTTGCATCTTTAGCAAATGTGTACTGTTTGTCTTTGTTGTCAAGCATTTCATAGCAAGCTAGTACAGTTATCACAAGAATGGCCATGAGAGTCCTTCATGGAGAAAAACCAATTGCATTCTACATATCACCGTGGAATATTCTGCCTGTCTATGATAGACTATTTGAAAAACAGAATTGAAGTTACACTCAGTAGACCTCACCTACCAACGGGTTATTGTCAACCCCATTAATAAAATGTGTACCTGTGTTACGTATTGTGTCATTAGTCACTAAGGTAATTCCTGTAAATTATATTTATACTTAATTCTTAGAGAAGTCTATTTATTTGCTTCCCATTGTAACTCTTGAGGATTTCCATACTGTACCAAGTGGGTCATCTGAATTCATGTGCTGAGTGTACAGCGTCTTTGAGGTGCTCTCACACAGCTGACTGTCTGTCTGTGAGGAGTCTTTCCAGAATGCATATCCGTGGTCACACTCTACAAGGTTCTTTGCAAGCAAGGTCATATTGTCTGTCTCCCCAACCAGGCTGTAAGCAATATGAGTTCAGGGACTATAGCCTCAGCCTCTTTGCCTGGCACTTATGTCCACTCAATAAATGTTAGTTGAATAAATAATTGTATCTACAAGCAAGAATAATTAGCAAATTTGTTAAAAGCTCATTTATATTTTCTGCTCAAATTTTAATTAATATGTTCTGCTGCTAATAATGGCATTAGTGCTTTAGATGAAGACTATTTCTTTTCCTAAAGATAAATGAATAAATATTATCCTTCTTAGGGCTATTGTGTAGCATAGTATCTGACTCATCTTGGGTTTAATAAATTTTTATTGACTGAAATGGACTCAGCCACTCTATATATTACAAAGATCCATCCAGATGATAATAATTTTATTCCGCTGAGTACTCTCAAACTAAAATTATACAGGAAAATTATTTTAAGTAATATAATATCTAAAGTACCTAGAAAAATGCTTGGCATCTAGCAAGTACTCAATGCTTTATATTAATTCTTTCCCTCACATAGTTTAAAAGAATAATAAAAATCCTAACTCTAGAGGTTGGTGGAAAATATAAAATTAATTTTAATACAGGACAAATGGCAAAAAGAAAAGGTCATATTATCTTTTGACCTAGCAAAAACATTCAACTATCTCATCAGAATTTTAAAACGTTACCCTGCCCTTCTCATGTTTCTTGGCATCATAGTGAAAATGCATCTAAGTTAAAGTTGCCAGATAAAATACACAACACCTAGTGAAATTTGAATTTCAGATAAACAATAAATAATTTTTTAGTAGAAGTACATCTCATGTACTAAATATTATAAATAATTTATATTACGTGGGACGTACTTCTGCTAAAAAATTATTCCTTGTTTATCCGAAATTCAAATTTAACTGGGCACTCTTTATTTCTATTTGCTACATCTGGCAACCTTACTCTAATAGCAATGAGTACCACCAATTCGAAAAACAGAAATATTTTGGTAAATGATTGACAGTCAAACAACTTAAAGTTTTTAAGCGAACTTTTTCTTCATCCTAAACCTATAGTTAGCTTGCATAATGGCACTGAGATTTCACCTTCTTTTAAAAAATGTTCTAGAATCAAAATGTCTATTTTGACTCTCCATGGTCACCAGAATATGGCTTGCAAAAAGGGAACAGTTGTTAGTCCTGGCTAAAAGCCAGACATTTGGTGTAGAATTATCAGTTGCTTATTCTACAAGAAGTTTCACTGAAAGCTCGTAAAGCAGGTTTTCCTTACTGGTTTAGATCAAGTAGCCAGGAGACCATTTACATAGCTGTTTATTTTCATTGCATAGTGAAGAGCCTGAGCATTCACACTGAAGAAGACAGGGGCAAAGCTCGATAAGCAGTGTGGCTATGGCATAATAACCAGCCTGTGACCTCCCCAGTGAGCTGTGGGTCGCAAAGCAGAGTAGCTGTGAGCCAGGTCTGGATGGAGGTCTTGGCAGGGTACTACCAGCAAAGAAAGAAAAACCAGAAGTTTTACTAAATTCGTCTTTTTATGGACACTTTTCCCCTTCATTTATTCGCTGCTCTCAAGCAACTATATAAATCTCGTGCCTGAAATCTAAAATTCCAAAGAGTTGGTAGGTGAGCAGCTGTGGGAGGCTGAGGCCTCTTGCCAACATAAAACTCTAAGGACATTCCGGGTCTTTCGCCAGCTCTCAAAAGCCCTCTTTCCTTTCTTCTCTGAGCCCTAGGGATTGGCCAGCCTGTTTCCTTTCCACTCTTACCACCTGTTATTTCCAACTGTGTTTATCTCCTCCCCTGGTACAGTGTGGGACAGAAGACAGCCTCACAACTTCTGGCCTACCTTGTTCAAACCAGCTGCCATTTTCTGACTGCTCACTCTGTGTGTCAGGCAGTCTACTGTGCACTTTAGATCACAGTATTGTCTAACCTGTACTAAAATCTTGAGATAGGCAATGCTGTCTCCTGTCTTACAGATGAGGAAATGAAATTCTTAGAGGTCAAAATACCCACCAACAGCATGAGTAGTGAAGATGTTTTGAACACATTCAGTTACCTCAATTCAGTTCCTGAGACAGGCATTGGCCCTAAGTGACACTGCCAGTAAGACCGTAAGAAATGGGCTTTCCCTAATGCTGTACCAAGTCTTCTTATAGGAAAATACAGAGACCGCAGTGGTGATAAAAGTGTATCTTTGAGGCTTGATGAAACTTTCTGAGGTGAGATGAGGTGATAGATAAGAGATCTGGTGAAGAAGTGGTTTTCAAACTTTGATGTATATAAGAATCATCTGGAGGGCTTATTAAAACACAGAAAAAAAGATTTAAATGTAAAAAAAAAAAAGAGGGAACCATAAAATGACAAATATAGGTGAACTTTTATTGCTATATAGCCTTAAGTTGACTTAGCCATGCTCTGAACATATAAAACACTTGATGGGACGGTAGTTATTTTATCCTGTTGAATTTTCCAGCTGGAATTATACAGCAAAACACTTTAAAAATAACATAATATGTGAAAGTGCCAAAGAAAATATCTAACATCTTGCTAAATATAACTCAAACTCTAGAAAACATATGAAAAAAGATGCATCATTTTGACCTCATAAAAGAATATTTAAAGTCTGACTGACATGCAAACAACACAAACGAAAAAATAAATGACAAATTTTGGTACAAATAAATACAGTAAAAACCATATATGTCATGGTATGTCCATTCAGTGGAAAAATAGGCCGTTGTAAAAAAGCATGTAAAGACTCCTTTGTACTAATATGAAAAGATTTCCAAGAGACGTTAATAAATTAAATAAATGAATCTGTAGTTGTCTATAATGAAGAAATTGGAAAACTGGGAAGGGAGGAAACAGAACTGGAAGAAAGAATTTTCATCATATACCTTTGCACATTTTTTTGAGTTTTGAATTATATCAATATACTATTTCCTCAAAAAATAAAATAATTAAGAAACCATACAAACAACCAGACACTCTAAAAACTTTCACAGTCCCCAGGACCCCAACTTTGGAGATTCTGATTCCACAGGTATAGCTCAGAGACCTACCTTTTTTATAATCTTTCCCTGGTGATCCTGATGTAGGTGGTCCAGTTAGGATCACACTTTGAGAAGCATAAGCATAAAGGCTAGAGACTGACTAGGACACCAAAGTAGAGTTCAGAGAGGTAAAAGAAGGGGAAATAGGGTGTTACAAGAAGTTATTCTACCAACTTCCCTTTTCCTTTGGTACTTTGATCTTGCCATCATAGATCTGCTTGTCTAGGCATTTAGGAGAGGCAAATAATTTTGACCATGTGCAGCTAGCTGCAGATAACAGAAAAATAAGGAAGAAGAAATTCCAAGCTAGGTAAGAAGGGAGAAAACAATTTCCGTGGCCACCTACCCATCCAAATACCATTTTGGGTGACTATATCTATAGAAATTGAGGCTCATTGGAGATTTAATTTTTTTTTTTTTTTTTAATTTTTAAAGTAGGCTCCATGCCCAGCCCGGAGCCCAACACAGGGCTTGAACTCACAATCTTGAGATTAAGACCTGAACTGAGATCAAGAGTTGTACAGTTAACCATCTGAGTCACCCAGGTGCCCTGGAGATTTTTTTTTTAGCACAATGTTTAACAATATTTGTAGTCACCTTTCTTTTACTATGATTCCAGTCTATCCCTCCCTATTATTCTTGATCTTTCTTCCTTTGCTTATAAAACTAGAGGAGAACACACATGAAAACACACACACACACACACACACTCACTCTAGGCCAGTGCCTTGTGTTACAACCCACTTTATCTATCATGAATTGTCAGTTGTCATAATTGAACCTTGAATTGTCCTTTTTCGAGTCAGAACTTGGCAATACACATTGTCTGGAACCTAGATGTGTGTGGTGGCAGCTGTGATAGAATTGCTGTGGAAGACAGAGGGCTTGCCCATCAATGTAAGAAATTCCATTTAGCTGTCTTTCCCTATTTTTTCATCCTTCCATCCAGTCCTTTAGTTCTCTCTTCCAAAGATATTAAGCCTATGCTACTACTTACTGGGTACACAAAGAGAGTTAGAAGTAAGACATGGCTCCAGTTATTAAAGAGTTAAGTGGTGGAGTTGTGATTCCAACCCAGTTGTGGCTTGCTGTAGTACTGGGAGGCAGAAATGCAAGGGCGCCTGGGTGGCTCAGTGAGTTAAAGCCTCAGCCTTCTGCTCCAGTTATAATCTTGGGTGCTGGGATCGGCCAGCATCCGGCTCTCTGCTCAGCAGGGAGCCTGCTTCCCACCCCCCACCCTGCCTGCCTCTCTGCCTACTTGTGATCTCTGTCTGTCAAATACATAAAATCTTAAAAAAGAATAAATAAATAGAATAAAAAAGGAAATGCAAAGGAGAGTATTCATGTTTTGAAAGTAGTTTGCCCAATCCACATATATGGTAATGATGGAGGCACCGAGACGATAACATTCTGGCAGGGAGATGGGTGAAGTGAGATCAGGGAAGGCTTCAGGAGGGAAGCACCACGTGATTTAATTTAACTTTATTACTTCAGCTAGAACTCAGTCTTGTTCCCTTTTTGAGGATGTGAGGTGCTTTTTTTTCTTTTCTTTTTTAACTTTTGGCCAAATAATTCTGCTTCCTCTCATGGATACTATGAGATCCCTTTTAGTGCCCCTTGGCATAATAATAATAATCTTGGTCCTTCTAATTTCCTGGTTCTTCATTCTATAGCATGAGAGATGTAGGATCTGTTGACAGTCCAAGAACTAGCTTCTTCCAACACAACAAAAACTTTAACTCTGGTTCTTTGCAAACCTCTCTATTTTACAGCCTGCCCTAAATCTGTGACAAAATTAGTTTATAACATAAGGAGGGTTCTTAAAGGAAATGATCCTCTTTTCTTTCTACATGCTTTTAAAACATTCCAATAAAGCTAAATAACTTTGAAAGTTATACATTACTCACAGAAATGGAAGTAGAATCACACAGAGATCTAACTCTTAGATAAAGATGATATTGGTGTAAGAAAATCTACGTAGATTTAGTACTCAGAAGCTGAAGTTTGTGTGTGGTAGTGCACATATGTTTTTACCAGTTTGCTCTTAAAATCAAACATTTTCAGAGGAGAAAAGAGAGAAGAAATCTAGTTTTATTACCAGCCTTCTTTATGCTTAGAATGTTCATTCTCTATTTTATTTAATCCTCATCACAATCTTTTGGTGTAAATGATGTTCTGCTGTACTTTCTCTCTGATCCTGAAAACTTCCAATCCCTCTCAGGACAATTTCTAGCTAATCACTTAAAAGCAAAACAAAACAACATGTTGTTTTTATGTGATTCAGGAAAGAGTGAAGTAACAGATTTGCAGGCTTTTATATATTTTTTCTGGACTCAGCTCTGCAATAGCAAAATCGCACAAAGTACAGCTACTGAACCACAAAACATCCAGCAGGTGACAACTTAGCAGCATCTTAGAAAATGACATCAGGAAGATATAAAGAGGAGGAGCATTCCACTGGGAAAGATTCAGTATGCGCAAAGGCACAGCAGCATGGAATGATGGGGGGAAAAGATAAGGAAGAGTGTAAGTGATTCAGGATTACTATAGAGCAGGGGTTGGCAAAATACGACCCACAGGCCAAATAGTGCCAATGGCCTGTGAACTAAAACCAATTTTTACAACACTTGGAAGAGTTTGAAAGATAATCAAAGGAAGAATAGTTTGTAACACACAAAAACTATATGAGATTCAAATTTCCGTATTCACAAATCAAGTCTTATTGGAACACAGACACACTCGTTTGTTTGCATATTGTATATGGCTGCTTTTTAAAAAAATTTTTTTTTAAGATTTTATTTATTTATTTGACAGAGAGAGATCACAAGTAGATGGAGAGGCAGGCAGAGAGAGAGAGAGAGAGGGAAGCAGGCTCCCTGCTGAGCAGAGAGCCCGATGTGGGACTCGATCCCAGGACCCTGAGATCATGACCTGAGCCGAAGGCAGCGGCTTAACCCACTGAGCCACCCAGGCGCCCTATGGCTGCTTTTGTGCCTCAGCTGCAGAGCTGAGTACTTGAAACAGAGAATGTACGTGGCCTTCTCACTGCTTCTTCATGTACAATAAATCACATGGATGCAATTTTAACTGTAGCTTTTTGAGTACAACACACACCACTATACCAAAGCATTTAGGTTTATTACCAGTGCATATCTATCATGTCAAAACAAGAAAAGAAGAGAAAAGTAGGTTTCAAATGTTATGTTTTAAAGCAAAATGGAGTGCAGATTATTCTGTTACTATGTGGCAAAGCACTGCATTTATCGTGGGACCACACAATGAAAGAATACAATATACGTTGATGTCATCAGGCTAAACCCTCCTCTCAGCATTCCAACTTGTAGGAAAGTAACAGGAAAAAGAATAGATAATTTTAATTTAAAACAGAATATCTCATCACAGCAAAATTTCTGCACAAAATAAAAAATGAAAATGAGACTGGAATCAAAGTAACTTTCCAAGTGATTTGTTATTCAAGCAGAAAGCCATTTACCAATACCAGTTAATTAAATTGTGCTTGATTCCAACATTTGAAGAAATGTGTACATACAAAAAAAAAAAACGTGTTTAAGATGGCATTTCTGTGAGAGCAGTTGCTTGTGGAGTTGAGGACTTGGAGAGCAAGGTCAGTAATCAATTTAAAAATAAGGCAAATGATTTTGAATTGTTTCCCTTGGCTCTTGATGAGTTGACAGATGTTACTCATACTCCTTCATGATTGGTTATTCGAGGAGCCAGGCCAAGTTTGAAGTGACTGAAGAATTAGCTTCTCTGAAAAGTATGCATAGAAAAAGGATAGGCAAGGTAGAAGTTGAGAAAATGCTAATTTAGTACAACCTGAAGTGGAATCTACCATGATGTGTTACAGCTGAGGGTGGTAAAAATATGTGTGCAGCATGAAAAGGTTTAGTTGGAAAAATTTACGAAGTTTGTAAAAACGGTAAGGCTCTTCACTGTATTGTTCATCGGCAGCAGCTTCGCAGAAATTCTGTGAATCTATCTTGTGTCATTGAAGCAGTAATGTCAGTGGTGAACTTCATTTGCTTTCAAGGACTTAACAATTGTCGGTTTCATGAATTTTTGCCAGAAAAAGAAGCCGAACATCTTGACTTGCTTAATTACAAAGCAGTTCAACAGCTTAAAAGTGAAGTTTTATTGGGATTTTTTAAAGTTTAGGGCTAAGACTGATTTTTTTTTCTTTTTTTCTGAATGAGAACCACCATCAACTACTATTATTGAATACCAAATGGCTTTGGAATAGCTTTTGCTTCAAATCCGATAATGTTGCTTAATAAACTGAACCAAAGCTACTAGTTAAAACAGTTATCTTATGTGAAACTTATACTGTGGAAGAATCATTTTGAAGACAATGTTGTTTAAATCATGAATAATGTCAAGTTGCTTTATATACTTCCCATGTTATAAAAAATGAAACAAGAAGGAAGATCTCCATTTCTACAGAAATTTGCATAGAGTATATCTTCCAAGTTCTAAAACCAGCATCATTCTTTGCATCTCAATGCAAGTTCCAAAGGAAATTTTCATATTTCAAAAATCAATTTTACTGTGCAATTGAGGAGCTTCTACCTAGCTTTCAATTAGAAGTGATTAATTTGCAAAGTAATGGCATGTTAAAAGGCAAATATTAAAAAAGGAATCTAATAGAACTCTGTAAATGCCTTCTAAGCATTCACTGTATTGTTCAACTGAAGTTTTGTGCTAATAGATTAATAACAGTATTTGGCAGTATCCATCTCTGTAAGAAGACATTTCAAAGATAAAATCCATAAAATCTCATTACAGAGTAGCATCAACAGATGAAAAAATTATAATCAACTTTAATAATAGGGAATGCTAATATTGAACCCCATTCAAGCAAAATGTTAGTAGCCCCCCAAATTCCATTCTTTTCATTAGTAGACAAAATTGTACTCAATTAGTACTATATTTTAAAATTTCATTGAAAAATTGGGTGGAAATTTGTTTTATCTTTCATAAATATGTATATAATATCTTCAATTTTTGTCTCTTGGATTACAGAGCCTAAAATAGTTATTAACCTGCCTTTTACAAAAAAAAAAGTTTGCTGACACCTACTATAGAGTAGTAAGTGAATGGTAAGTTCCTCTAATGGCAAAGTAGCTTGTATTAAACTAGTCTTCCCATAGATAACATTTATAAACTCTCCACAAAATGTTATTTTTTAAAAATATTATTTATTTTTTTTTTATTTGAGAGACACAGGGAGAGAGAAGATGAGTGAGGGGGAAGGGCAGAAGGAGAGAGAAAAGCAGACTCCTTGCTGGGCAGGGAGCCCGATGTGGTGCTCCATCCCAGGACGTTGAGATCATGACCTGAGCCAAAGGCGGATGCTTAACTGAATGAACAACACAGGCGCCCCTCCGCAAAATATTAAAACCAACTATTAGAAGACACTGGAGAACAACTGAAAGTGGGCAGACCCTGAAAGGGATTAAACCATTGAAAGGTGGGACGTACTGGGTGAGACTCAAGTTTATACAGCATTTCTGTTAGGATATTTCCCAAGTCTACTTGACTTGAGGTGTCAGCTGACAGAATTCAAAGGTGCTGGAATATTTGGAAACTGTAGAGGTTATCTCAGGGATGAGGGAGCTACAGAGGAAAGAAGTCCCCACATCTGTTTCATCTGTTTGTGGAAAATGTATTAAACATATTAAAATTTACTAAAATGTAAAATGTAAATTTTAAATGTAAAATTTTTGTAAAGTGTACTAAAAAATGTCTAAAAACACAGGTTGAAAGTAAAGGTAGAAAAATATACTTCATTAACCTGGGAACATAAGAAATGGTATGGCTATATTAATACCAGACAAAGTAGACTATAAGACAAGGAGTAACACTAGGAATGAGGAAGGACATTTCAAAATGATAAAAGGATCAATTTATTAAGAACACATAACAACCATAGGTATGGATTACCTAATGGTAAACCTTCAGTATATATAAACTAAAAGAAGAAACAGACAAATAATGACAGTTGGAAATTCAGCATCACGCTCTTAGTAATTGACAAAGCAATAAACAAAAATATTAGTAAGGATATAGAAAAGCTTAACAACAGCATCCCCACCTTAGCCTGATTGCCATTTGTAGATCACTGTCTCCAACAAGCCCTGGACACATGCTTTGTCTGGAGAGTACATACACACAGAGCACACACTGGAACAGACCATATGCTAGGCCATAAAACAAGTCTCAGTTAATTTCAAAAGACCGAAATCTTACATAGTATCTTATGACCCCCCCCCCCGAAAACTAATTAGAAATCAGTGACGATAAGAAGTCCAAGAGAATCCCAAATATGTGGAAATTAAACAGCACACTTCTGAATAACACCTGGGTCAGAAAAGGAATCACAGAGAATGTTAAAAACTATTCTGAATGATGAAGACACAAACTAACAAAATGTATTACATAGTTAAAACAGTGTTTAGAACAAAATCTGTAGCTTCAAATGCTTATATTAGATGATAATAGATGATAATAAAAATTTTAAATTGGTGATCTGAGTTTCTACCTTAAGAAATAAGGAAAACCAAAGGAAATTCAATTTATGATAGAAAAAAGAGGAAATAATTGATATTAAAGCAGAAATTTAAAAAATGATAAACAAAAATAATATTACAAAAGCCAAAGTTGATTCTTTGAAAAAATTAACAAAATTGATAAATACCTAGAAAATTTGACCATGAAAGAAAATAAAAATTTCTAATGTCAGATACAAGAGAGGGAATATTACTGTAGTTCCAACAAATTAACAATTTATATGAAAGGAACAAATTTATTAAAAAACACAATTTATTAAAAGTGATACAAGGAGGAATTTTGAAAAGCAGCATAATTCTATATCAAGGATATTTAATATATTATTAAAAACCTTCCCACAGGAATTTCAATAAAATTTTTATAAAGAAACCCCCCTTCCTCAAAAAAAAAAAAAAAACCACTCCAGGTCCCAGTGATTTCTGGTTAATTTTATCAAGTATTTGGGAAAAAACCAATCCCAAACCACACAAACTCAGAACATAGAGAATGAGGGATCACTTCCCAACTCCATTTCTGAGGCCACTATTAACCTATAAAGCCAAAGACTTTACGAAAGAAAAGAAAATCACAAGCAAATACTCCCCAGGAATCCAGATGCAACAATTCTTAAGAAAAAACACACAAATCACATCTAGAAATATACTGAAAAGATAAGACATGATGACCAACTTAGCTGGGTTTGCTATAGGAAAATGCATTTTAAAAATCAATATAATCTATGTTAGCAGAATAAAAGAGAAAAACTACATGCATATCTCAGTAAGTGCAGAAAAGTGTTTTATAAAATCAAACATCGATTCATGATAAAAATTCCTAGCAAACTAATAGAAAGGAATTTCCTGAGTTTGATCAAGGGTATCTTTCGTTACTATTATACTTATTACTGAAACCCTGAATTCTTTTCCCTTAAGATGGAGAGCAAAGCAAAGAAGGATGTTCAGTCTTATTGCTTTTATTCAACGTTCCATGAGAGAGCCTCGTCAGTAAAATAATATAAGAAAAAGAAATAAGAGACATATAGATAGAAATGAAAGAAAAAAAAACTGTCTTTATTCATATATAACATAATCATGCACATAGAAAAACCTAAGGAGTTTACCAAAAGCTACTAGAACTAGTAAATAAATTAATAGGATACTACATGGTCAATATGTAAAAATCAATTGTGCGTTTCTATGCACTATGTGGTTAACTGGATATTTAAAATATTATTTATAGTAGCATTAACTTATGTAATAGCATCAAAGTATATTAAATACTTAAGGATAAAATTAACAAAGTATATATAAGACTCATACAATGAAAACCATAAAACACTGCTGAAAGAAGTTAAAGAACGAAATACATAGATACATTTTATTATTGAATTAAATGACTCAATATGGTTAAAAATGTCAATTCTCCCCAAACTGCTCTATAAAATCTATGCATTCCCAGTCAGAATTCCAAAAGGTTTTATCGTAAAATTGACAGGTTTGTTCTACAGTTTAAATGGATATGCAAAAGATCTAAAAAGCTAAAATAATCTTGAAAGAACAGTGTTGGAAGACTCACACAATTGTATTTCAAGACTTCAATATAAGAATATAATATACGGCAGAAATCAAGACAGTGTGGTATTGGCATAGACAAGGACAGTTCGACAGATCAGCAAAACAGAATAGAGTCCAGAAATAGACTCAAACTTACATGGTCAAAAGATTTTTATAAATGCACTTTTTCAATGGGAAATACTATCTTCTTAACAAATGATGCTGGGGCTAACTGAATAAATATGTAAAAAAAAAATTGGGCTATGGTCCCTATGTCACACTATATACTATAATGCAAGGTGAATCTTAGACCTAAATGTTGAAACTATAGAGTTTCCAGAAGAAAATATAGGAGAATATTTTTAGAAACTTCAGCAGGCAGATTTTTAAAGAAAAAGTAGCAAAAAAGCACTAAACATAAAAGTAAATGGATTTTTACACAAAATTTAAATTTTAAAATTTTGCTTATCATAAAATGCCATTAGTAAATGAAAAGGCAACCAGCTAAAGACTAACAAAAGTCTTGTATCCAGAACATATGAAGAATTACAAATCAATAATAAGACAACCAACCCTATTAACACTCAATACTTGAACAGGCATTTCACAGAAGAAGGTTACAAACCATTAGGCAAATGAAGATGCTCAAATTATTAGTCACCAGAGAAAGGCAAAATAAAACACGAACAGGTTCCATTGAATCCTTTAGGGTAAATAAAATTTTAAAAACTGATACCACCAAGTACGGGTGAGGATATAGACTAACTAGAACTCTCACATGTTGTGGATAAGCATTAAAATGGTACTAACATTTTGAAAAACTATTTGGCAATTCCTTATAAAAGAAACCCAGGAATTCTACTCCTAGGTGTTTGTTTATCCAAGGGAAGTAAAAACAAATGTCCACTAAAAGACTTGCGTAAGAATGTCCCTAGTAGCTGTGTCCATGAGAGCCAAAACATGGTAACAACTCCAATGCCCATCTAAAGAAGAAAGGATAAACACATTGTGATACATTTATACAACATGACAGTTACTTCTGAACAACTTAAAAAAAAATGAACTATTGATACCCAGAAGAAAATGGAAGTGAGGTACAAGAGAGTACACAGTGTATGATTCCACTGAAAGGAAGTGGAAGAAGAGGTAAAACTAATCTATGGAGACGGAAACCAGAGAATGTGGAGTGGACACCAACCAGAAGGTTACACAAGGGAAACTTGTGGTGTGATGGAATATTCTACGTTTTGACAGGGAGTCTGGTTACTCAGGTATGTATGTTTTTCAGAACTCTTTGTACACTTAAGTTATCATTATGCATAAGTGTTGGCTCAGCTAGATAAGTGCAGATAAATAAGAATAACAAAGATGAGACTGGGAAGATACTTATACATAAAGGGCCTTGAACACTGTGCTGATGAGGTCAGACTCAGCTCTGTAAAGCAACGGGGAGCTGTAGATGGGCAACTATGGACAGGCAACAAGTGGGACAGTGCCTTAAAGACTGCATTTCAGAAAGTTTACTAGTTTCAGAAAGTTTCAGAAAGTTTACCATTTCAGAAAGGTGCTTTATATTTAGAAAGAAGGTAACTTTCCTAATAGCCATTTTTAAAAAAACATTCTATTGATTTATTTCAGAGAGAGAGAGAGAGCTGAGGTGGGGAGGGTCAGAGGAAGAAGCAGGCTTCCTGCCAAGCAGAGAGTCCGATGCGGGGCTCGATCCCAGGACCCTGGGATCATGACCTGAGCTGAAGACAGACACTTAACCAACTGAGCCACCCAGGCTCCCCTTAATAGCTTTTTTTTTTTTTTTTTAAATATCATCAGTGGAAATGTTTGAGTTCCTTGGCTATTAAGCTTAGGAAAATACACACATGAGGACTTTGCTTACCCTCCCTCCACTACTCTACCTCCAAGAGATCCCTTCTATATTTTATTTTGGTTTCCAGAAAATGAAAAAGTATAATTCCTGTATCAGAAGTATTTTCCTAAGTGTATTCTATAGG
Organism: Lontra canadensis; assembly: GCF_010015895.1. NCBI lineage: Eukaryota > Metazoa > Chordata > Mammalia > Carnivora > Mustelidae > Lontra > Lontra canadensis. Next base: position 9,583,358 of record NW_022631031.1, on the reverse strand, counting down.
CTGATATGGAAGAGACCCAGAATTTCATTTAATTACAAAATGGAGGAGACTCTGGACTCCAGAAGGCGAAGGCTTTGGCTTTAGAAATGTAGCTTTACTTGAAGTCCAGGAGCCTTGGGGTGGGGGTGGGGGGCGGCGGGAAGAGTCAAAAACATGAGGATTTTACATAAAAATGCAGACCTGTGGTAAGTTATGGCCTGTACTCTCCGTTTTGTAGCAGCTCCCTCTCTGCTCCACTCTGTCCTTGTTCTGCCTAGACGCTGCAGCTTTTAACGGTTACGGCATTGCCTGGAGCAGTCTCCACAAAGTCTCTGAGGAGTTATTTTATTTTTGTTGGTATCCTCTCTCTCATTTATGTTTGTAGAGAATGTAAATTAGGATTAAAGTTGAGAGGGAGGAGGCCTTGGGCACATATGGCTCACAGAGCATGGCCTGGTTAGGTCTGCTTTGTTTTATAAATAAGTCATCAAACTGGATTTCTGGTCACTGGTGTGCTTCCTCCAGAATTTTCTTGAGCCGCCCATTACCTTTCCATCCTCTCCTCTGATAATTTTTCAGAAGCCAAGCCCAGCAGGCCACCAGTTCTCAATGAAGCAGTTATTTCTAAGAGGCTAAGCAAAATTTCTGGTTAAAATGAAACACTTAAGTCTGCTCACTCAGCTGTATCACTTCAAAGAGAAAAAACAAATAAAACCCAGCTTCCTGTCATCTCCCAGCATTAAAGGAAGACAAAGTACAATTGCTTTCCATTTTGACTAGAAGCAAACTACAGATGAGTAACATGATAGATCAAAAAGCCAAACAAACTGAAGTAACCTCTTCATCAGCGAAAGTCAACTAGCTGAAGAGTGAAAACCTCCCACATGGATACCTTCTCCATCTCCCAAAAAGGTAAGCACAAAAAAGGAAGAGAAACTCCTTTCTAAACATAACGTAAATGAAAACTTGTAAATTATAACACAGTACTATACCTATACTACTGAAATCCGCATATACTTTTCAACTATCTATGAGGAATAAAAAGGAAACAACTAAAAGAATAGAATTGTACTCATCATGGAAACTTTTCCTTTTCTAGAGGTGAAGCCTCCTCCTGCCACCTGACAGAGGTTTTGACTATTAGTGACCAAAATGGGGACTTTTCAGGTACCCTGTGACAGTCATCACTCTACTGAACCTTTTCCATCCTGTTTTTGGGCAGGACTCATTGGCTCACTCATTCATTAATTCACCATGTACTCATTCATTCATGCAGTGTCTACACTCTGTCCACAACTATTGTTAAAGGGCCACATGAAAACATTAGACATTACGGCTTTTATGGCTGTTGCTTTAAAAAGAAAAAATCTTATTTATTTATTTGACAGAGAGAGAACACAAGTAGACACAGAGGCAGGCAGAGAGAGAGAGGGAAGCAGGCTCCCTGCTGAGCAGAGAGCCTGATGTGGGACTCGATCCCAGGACCCTGAGATCATGACCTGAGCCGAAGGCAGTGGCTTAACCCACTGAGCCACCCAGGCGCCCTGGTCGTTGCTTTAAAAAGAAAAAATCTGATTTATTTATTTGAGTGAGAGCATGTAAGAGCAGGGGGAGGGGCAAAGGGAGGGAGAGACTCGCCACTGAGCAGGGAGCCTGATGTGAGGCTGGATCCCAGGACCCTGAGATCATGACCTGAACCAAAGGCAGATGCTTAACCTACTGAGCCACCCAAGTGCCCCATATGGTTGTTGCTTTTTGACGATGCCAACATTTGATCATTTTGTAGAGCAATAGCATTCTTTCAAAAATTTCCAACCCCACCCTCACTCCTTAAGGCAAGAATAGAAGCTTTTCATAAGAAGGCAACCACGTTCTGATTCCTGTTCTTTTAGAATATAAGTAGAAGGATGTCTACAAGAGCTGTGGAAACACTGTGATGACAATTATGTTAATTAGATCACCAAAGATTGTGGGCAAGCCATACCTTCTACCCTCAGTGTCCTTACATATAGAAGAGTTTGGAGTAGAGGTGTTTGGGTGGCTCAGTCAGTTAAACACCTGCCTTTGGCTCAGGTCATGACTGTGGGGTCCTGGGATCAAGCCCCTTGTCAGGTTCCCTGCTCTGTGGGGAATCTGCTTCTCTCTCTCCCTCTGCACTACCCCTCTTCTCATGTTCGTGCACACACACACACACACACACACACACTCCCTCTAATACATAAATAATTTTAAAAAGAAGAAAAGAAGAGTTTAGAATAGTTGAATGTTTTTAAATGTGTGATCTATGGGCTCGAAACTATTTGGGGTACTTTTTAATAAACTGTACATTCCTGTACTCTATCACTAGAGCTGCTCAATAAGAATTTCTGGAACTGAAAGTCTGCTCTTAAAACTGGCACCCCAAGGAGATTTTCATATGTTGCAAAGTTGATAACCATTGAAACAATGATCTCTAAGGTCACTTCCAGTTCTGAAGGTCATGATCAGGTCCGCCATGTAGCAGAAACACTGCCACTGAGAAGATGAGATTTTTTTTTTTTTTTTTTGTAATTGAGATGGGGGTATGTTGGGGTAGGGAGAAAAGTTTGGAAAACAGAAGTTTAGAAATTATACAGTTGAGTATACATAGGAAAACTACAAAAACTACAAAAAGTAGTGTGATATTTACCCCTCTGATTTTGAAATGAATACTTCTAGTATGGTTTGTAATGGCAAAGGCTACTAAGAATAACCATTATAAAAATGTGCGGTTGATAAATTAAGCTATAATTAGAACGAGAATAAGAGAATAAATTCCAGATGCCTCTATTTCATGAAGCAGCACAATGACACTTAAGCAAGGGCTGTTCAACTTAAGTTGGAGATGACAAGTGTTTGCCGCAGAATGGAGTAAATATTTCTGGTAGAATGCCTTTAATCATCGTTCGGTGGTGGATTATACTTCATTGGTGAGAGAAGAAAAACAAACTGAAGAATCTTAGCATAACTGAGGAAACATAACATTTGGATTTACAGTTAACGGTGATTGTTTGGAAACTGTCATTTATTCAGCTGTTTTTGAAAGCTACTGAAATAAAAAGCATATTTCTGGGTCAGAAAAATCACAAAAAGGAAAACATTTTCGAATCCAATAAATCCTGTCAGTAAGTAAACCAACCTCTCCAGGCTGGAAGTAGCCGTACGCATTCACTGGAGTTTTCAGTCTCTCCCAGGAATATGATTAATTATTGAAGGAGCCGGGTTGGATGGGTTGGATGATGTCCTTAAAACAGACACAGGGAATTCCGGCCATAGTGACACTTCGGGCCACGCCCATTATCTCTAGCTGTGACCCAAAAATTAATTTTGAAAATGTAGGTGTCCTTCCAAGTTTCTGGGAGGGGTCTAATGTCATTATATCTGCAAATTTGTGAGTCTCTAGAAGCTCCCAGGGCCTCCTGACAAATGCAGAGTTTATATAAGTATTGTCCACCTACATATAGCTCAGGGAACACTGCAGCCTATTTCAGGGCACAACAGCTATAGCCTGTGGGATGCGCTGTATGGGACTTTGGTAAATAATGCTATCATCCCAATCTGTATTGTTCCAGAAAAACCATGTGCAGCCCAGATTTCAAACACTTTGTCTCACTGTCTGCTTAAGAATTACATCATCCGCTTGTAGCACCATTAAAAGTAACAAGAAGAAAAAAAAAATAACAAGAAGAATACAGGTCTCATTCAGTTATTTCAAACTGATCTTTAGGCAACTTCCTCGCCATTTCCCCTTTGCATAGGTCATTCTGCATTTCCGCTGCTCTCCTCAATCTCATCCCCTCCTTGAATCAGATCAGCAGCTATCTTCAACCAGTTGGGGGTAATAAAAAAGACTACTAATTATAAACACCTTTTTAAAGCTTGTCTACCTTTCCTTCTCTTGCCTATAAACTTAGGTATGGCCCCAATATCCTTTTGTTTCTTCTCAGAACACTTAAGTTTTCCACCTAGTGTTTAAGAGAATTGGAAATGATGTCTTTAAATTTGTATATAAATTTGTATATCTGTATAAAGATATATATTTTATTACACATTCACCATAGAAAAATAAGAAAATCAGACAGTATAGGTACTCAGGAAAGGACTTTCATCTTCTCACTCTACTTTGACTCTAATCCATCTGACCCTTTCACTTATTGATTCCGTACTATCACTGGCTCCCAAATGCACACCCAGACTTCTGAGCTCCAGACCCACATATCCCTATAACTACAGACTATCCACACGTGGATGTCCCACAGACACCTTAATTCACTATCACCTTAAATGCAAACTCTATCTTTTCTCCAAAATCAATTCTTCCTTCCAGTTATCTCTTCACTGGGGTCATGATTAAAGTCATCCCTGATCCCACCTGCTTATCATGTCTTCATATAATCAGGGATCAAGATCTGCCAATGCTATGTAAATAACATTGAATACCACCCCCAGCCCACCATTTCCCCATCTCCTTATACCATCATTATATCCTGCCGGGATGACGGTGCTAACCTCCCATTTGGTCTTCTTGTATCCAGTCTGGCCTACCCTGCAATCTCTCCTCCTTATTATACTCCCAGGCACACATTTCTGTTCACATCTGTCTCTCTCCTTAAAATTACTCTCTGGAACCCCATCCTAGTTTAGAGCATCATGTCCAACGTCCCTAAAACAAAGCCCCTAATGATCTGACCCCCATCTGTCTTTTTCCGTCACCTTCCACACTATCCATCCCTTCATTCAAATTCTGACTATGAGCTACAGTTCCAGCATGTGCTGGTCTCATTCTCATCTTTGGGCATTTGACATTCCTTCTCTCTGTCAGACATGCCCTCAACTCCCTTTGTTCTGCTGGGGACCACACAGGCACCTTTCAGTTCTAATTCTCTCTCTTCTTGGCACCCTTCCCTGACATTTTGGGCATAGTTAAGGGCAACTTCTGTGTTCTCATAATAGCTGTATCTGCCCCTCCTTTCACATGCTCTGTCCAGCCATACCTGGCTTTTGTCAGGTCCTCAGATATGCCACACTCTTTATGGCTCCTGGTCCCTCCCACACACTATTACCTCTGCCTGGAACTTTCTTTCCCACTCTCTCTTTCTCTGCTTGCCTAACTGCTACCTGTCTTCCAGTTCACAGCTTAAACCTCACTTCTTTCAGGACATCTGCTTTATTATACATTACACACTAGCTTAGTCCCTTTTGAAATCACTCACAGATCTCCATACTTCCCCTATTAGAACGCTTTATGGTTACCACGTGAGTAATTGTCTCTCTTCCCCAATAAATTACAAACTCGAGGTGCCTGGATGGCCCAGCTGGTTAAGCCTCTGCCTTTGGCTCAGGTCATGATCTCTGGATCTTGGGATTGAACCCTGTGTAGGGCTCCCGGCTCAGCAAGAAGTCTGCTTCTCCCTCTCCCTCTGCTCATGTGCGCTCTCCCTCTGTATCTCTGTCTCAGATGAATTAATAAAATCTTTAAAAATCAATCAATCAATCCATCAATCAATCATAAACTCGATGGAGTCAAGGACTCAATCTCTCTTCTTTCCTATTGTATCCAAGGCACTTAGAAGGGTGCCCAGTATTCCATGGGAACTCAACAAATACTTCTTAAATAAATAAATGGATTATACTACATATCACATTGCTATAATAATATGTCTAATAGGCCTTTCTTGGAGAGGACTGTTCTATTCACAGTTGCATGACTAGCCCTTAGTACCATGCCTATACGTAGTAGGGAGTTAATACAAGTTGAAAGAATGAGCTGCAATCAGCAAATCAGAACAGCTGTATCTTTTTACTGAGCTCATCTTTGACTCATTCACATTACAGTCCTCAGTCCATCTGCCTAGGACTGTAGACCCACAGGTAATACAGATATGTTACCATCAATATAAATATATTTCTCCCACTGGAAACATAAGCAAGAACCTAAATTGGTCTAAGTTTGGTTTCCTCACTTTCTTCAAACATTATGAGAGTGATATTAAATTATATGTTGGTCTCTGTCCAAAAAGGAGTGGGCAGAGAATATGCTATAAAAAGAGTAGTAAAAGAGAAGGAAGAAAAAGGGAACTAAGATCTATTATATACCACACCTTGAGCCTAACTATACTACAATAGCTCCATGAGGCAGTATAATCATGCCAATTTTCACAGAAAAGAAAAATAGTGCTCAGTGGATTGGGAAATCTGATGAAGACTGGTTGGGCATTAAGTCCCATACTTTTCCAATCATAACATACTACATAGGTGCAAAAGGTGCTTTATTACTTCAATATTCTCTTTTGTGTTGTACTTCCTTCACTTATAATTATTTTTTAAAAAAATTAGCTGACATTTATTCAGAGCCTATTATGAGTCAGGTATTAAAGCTTTAGATATATTTCTCTTTGAAAAATTGTATGAGCTTAGTATCGTCCCCCTACTATAGCTGTTACAACCGAGTCTCGGCGTTACTCTGAATATAGTTCATAAACAGTAAGCAGCAGAACAGGAATTCAAACCCTGATTAGTAGGACTATAAAACCCATGGTCTTTCCATCTTACCATGGTGAGCATTATATTTTTGTTGAACTAAGTAAGGATGAAACTTCACATAATCACTGAGAATGTCTCTGGATCTTGCCCTTGTTTTAGAAGAGAAGGGAAAGTTGGGAAAAACATTCTAGCCCATCATCTGGCACCTTCAACCTCTTTAGTATACGTATATAACATGTGATTGTAATAAGCCCCCGGCCTTTAGGGAAGAAAAAGGATAAATGGAATGGAGAAACTTTGTGCAAGTCAGTTTATGTAGAATAAGTAGGAAAAGCTAAACTATTCAGGCCACCTTCCCATAATTTGTAAGAATGGAATTTACTTTTCTTAGGATAATTTTTAAAATTAATGCAATATTTTTAAAAACAACTTCTTTGATCCTGGAAAATATTAAATGTACCTAAAAACAAGAGTGGACTTTTAAAGATATATTTTAAAGACATATTGTCCAAACCTGAATGCAGTTTGATAAAGAGGAGTGTAATTAAAGGATAACAAGATAGAATCTTTGCAACTGGGATTGTTCCGAAAAATCTTGGACACAGAGTGACCATGACAATCATATGGCACTTTTCACCTTTCATTATCCTTTAAACAAGGAGTCTGCAGTTCCTAAATGTTGGCAATGCAGTGTTATAAATTTAAACAGATTGCAGTAAATCATCAAAATCTGTTCTGTATGTCTGAAAAAGAATTAAGTCATGCAGGAAATGCCTTATGGTGTCTTTTGAGTACTCATGCATCAGTACACTCTATTGCCCTGAAAAACTTCTTGGACAAGAAGCAGTGACAGATTCATATGTGCTTCTTAGGAGAGTCATAAATGTGCATCCTCTCCTTTCAAGTTTATTTCCATTTGCTCAATCGATGATTCTGCTTCATTCATGAGAATCTGAGTGTTAGGAAATCAGAAGAGATGAATCTATAAGCTGTTTGCTGCCACTTACTGGATAACCACTCTGCTCGCCTCAACAAATGGAGAAGAATTTTTAACTATTTGCTGACAATCATAAATACGAACCATCTAATTTCTACAAGTGTCAGAAAAATGTTAGGAACAAAACTGATAAGAAAATTACTTTTCAAAGGCTACATGTCTTCTTAATAAAATCCACACTCCTTCCTACTACCTGGCTTATTTTTATTCTTATTTATTTATTTATTTGCCCAGGAGAAGAAAAGTATAGTTTTATATCTAAAGCAGAATATCCTGGAAAAAAAGAGAGGACGAGTGTAAGACCACATAGCGTGAGTAAGGAATTGAGAAGAACATTAGTAGTTAATTATAACTCATAAAAGTGTTCCACTAGTGCAAAGCTACAAGATGGAAAGCTTTACTCAGAATGAGTATCATCTGTTGCCTCCACAAATGTTTGCACAGTTTACTTGCTTTAGTGCAGAATATTCCAATTGGGTAGTCATGTCATCTAATGCAGCTCATTTCCCCCATTCATGTAGTACCACAAATCTATTAGAAAGAAGCCTTTGAACACTGTCACAGTCAAACAGGTGTCTAATCTTTCTACTACTACATTGTTCACTCTTGATTGTGTCTCAGCTGTTACTGGAGTTTGCATCCTTCAAGCTAGAAATATCAGCTCATCCAAACATCCTCCTTGGGGGGTGATTTTGGCTTGTGAAATAACTGTAGCCTTCTGTGGACCTCTGTATAAATGTAGTCAGAATGTCTACAGTTCTAATCCCAAGTAAAGTTCTGTCAAACAATACTACCAGAAAAAATATAACTGAGTTAAATTAGCCGTCTGTGACAGAATGTTATGTATTTGAGCTGGAACCACCATTAAAGGCAATTCATAGCCCGTAGATAATGGAGTAGGCTAGTCGTTTCTTTCTCTGTTTTAGAAGTAAAGGGGCACGTGATATTGATGATAACTTTGGACTCGGCATGTGCCAAACATCTTGTGTAGACTGCTGCATTTATTCTGTAGGTAGAAGAGCATTTGACAGGTAAAGAAACTGACACCCCAAAAGGCAGAGCAACTTTCAGAGGGCATATGGCCAAGTAGCGTGGAGCTGGGACTCGGACTGACTTTGACAACAGAGCACACCTCTTACCCACGATGCTTTCTTACATCCCCAGTTAACTGAGATAGGTATTCATATTCTTGGCATAATATTCTTTTGGCTGCCATTTGTTGATTTACAATTAATAAAAATTTTAGTTTAGGTATTTTAGAAGATGTGTCTAGAATAAGCATCTATAGCTCTAAGCCAGATATATCTGGGGGGGTGGATTCTGGCTCTCAGTGGGCTACCTCCACTCTCCCCTCTCTCCTCACTCTCAGTACATCCCAAGAAGACTGCACCGACCCAAGAGTGCTCCTCATTCTGTGTCTCCACGGCAGCAAAGGCAACATCATCCATCCACTCAGTTGCCCAAACCAGAATCCTGGGCACCATCTGGATTTTTCCTTCTCCCTTTCTCTCTACATAAAATCACTAAGTCTGTGATGCAGTATGCTAAATATCTCTTAAACCCATCTACCTCTCTCCACCCTCAGTGCTCAGTGACTAGTTCATATTGCCACCATTCCCAGCTTAGGGTACCTTGGTAGTACCCTGATGTGTCTCCCCTCTCTTGCGACCCTCCAAACTTCTTCACTCTTCAAACTGTTCTGCTCCAGAGGTACTGAGAGTATAATTTTCATTCTTCATTCTCTCCCTTGTTTAAAACTTTTGACTGGTTCTGCATTTCTCTTGGGGGTCAAGTCTCTTCTCAATATGACCTTTATGCAAGGAGTCCTGTTTACCACTCTAGTAGGGAAGACAGATAAAAGCAACCCAATGAACACATACAGGTATTTACAAGTTGCTCTAAATGGTGTGAAGGAGGGATGCCTTGTGGTTTAGTCGGTCAGGCGTCAGACTCTTGATTTCCGCTCAGGTCGTGATCTCAGGGTCATGGGATTGAGCCCTGTGTCAGGCTCCATGCTCAATGAGGGAGTCTGCTGGAGATTCTCTCTCTCCTTTTGCACCCCCCCCCCCCCCCCCCGCTGCTCACACATTCTTTCTAAAATAAATAAATAAACCTTTAAAGAAAATGAATGGTGTGAAAGAAATAGGTAACTGAGAAAGACACAAGAGGTGGCTGGAGGCTATGGCCACGGGGGCTCGTTTTAGTAAAGGGAAACTGATCAAATAAAGGCTATAGTTAGGAGAGAATAAAGTACCATCAAGAACTTAAAAAGTGTCTGCATGGCTGGGGCATGATCATCAGAGGAATAGCGGCATGAGCTGAGGTTCACAGCCTTGGACGCTGGGATGGAGTCTGGATTCTATCCAAAGAGAAATGACAAACCTTTGCCAATTAAGCAGATATCCCTGTCTGCTTTGTGGAGGGTGGGGCGCTGAGCATACAATACCAGGAGCCAGTAAGGAAGAGACTGCAGAGGTTTAACAAAAAGAAATGGAACCAGACTAGAGTGGTGGCAGAGGAAGGGAAGGCTGCTGAGAGATCTGCCACATTTTTCAGCAGGGACTGGAGGGACCTGCCAATGATTTGAACATGGATGTTATGGAAAGGAAGGAATAAAGGCTGTCTCTAGGTTCTTGGCCAAAAGTCCTAAGTGGGCCATGTCATGGAAAGGGAAGCTTGGGTGAAGAGCAAACTAGAATCAGAAGACTTTTTCTTGAACATGTTAAGTTTGAGATGCTCCTGAAACACTGAAGTGGAACAGTCAAAGAGGCTATTGGTTTGGGGCATGAATCAGAAGATAGGTCTGGATCAGAAATGAAGAGTGGGACTACGTACCCTTATGGATAGCACATGTAAACGCCTCCAGCAAACTTCTCCTGACTTCCAATCTGGGTCGGGACCCCGTTGTGTCTAGCATCACATCCTCAACTTCCTCCTCTACTGTAAGGATGATTTCGTCCTTTGCTGTACTGATACCACCCCACAACTAACACGTGTTCTCCATCCAATGTTGAGCTAGTTTCATGCGGCCAGTGACTGGTCTCTGTTCACTACTGTGTTCCCAGTCTGGTCCTGTGAATGCTCTCCACCCAAAAAGAAAGTGGATATTCAATACTGACCCACACTCAATGGAAGAGGAATAAGCTCCACCTCTTGAAGGGAGGAATTTCAAAGAATCTCTAGACACGTCTTTTAAGATTTTATTTATTTCAGAGAGAGATCATGAGCAGGGGGAGGAGTAGAGGGAAAAGGAGAAAGAGAATCTGAGGCAGACTCTGTGCTAAGCATGTGACACGATATGGGGCTTGATCCCATGACCCTGAGATCACAACCTGAGCCAAAATCAAGAGTTGGATATTCAACCAACTGAGCCATCCAGACACCCCTAGACAGGTCTTTAAACCACCAGACTTAGCAAAATATACTTTTTATTTTTATTTATTTATTTTTAAAGACTTTTCTTTATTTATTTGACAGACAGAGATCACAAGTAGGCAGAGAGGCAGTCAGAGAGAGAGGGGGAAGCAGGCTCCCTGCTGTGTAGAGAGCCCAATGCAGGGCTCGATCCCAGAACCCTGAGATCATGACCTGAGCTGAAGGCAGACGGTTAACCAACAACTGAGCCACCCAGGTGCCCTTTCACAAAATATATTTTTTAAAGATTTTATTTATTTGACAGAGAAAGAGAGAGAAAGAGAGATTGTGTGCACAATCAGGGGAAGTGGTAGGCAGAGGGAGAGGGAGGCTCCTTGCTGAGCAGGGAGCCCAGTGTGGGGCTTGATCCCAGAACCCTGGGATGATGACCTGAGCCAAAGGCAGATGGTTAACCAACAACTGAGCCACCCAGGTGCCCTTTCACAAAATATTCTTTGGTTTATTGTTTGTTTTGAGTTTATAAAAGCAATCTCTGAGTGTGTTGAACTATGAAATTTCATTCTTAGAAAATTTTAAGATGACTAGTTACAAACTAAATTCTCACTCTTCTCATATCTGACTGCAAGGTTATCTTTGCTTTGAGCCCAAACTTGGAATTACAAAAAACTTTATAACAGAACTGTTCTTACTTCTAAGTGAATATATACAAAAGAATACTCGAGTGATTAATTTCATTATTAGTTTACATTGATAAAATAATACTACCTGTCTGCTGTCAGACTTCTAGGATAATGAAAAAAGAACTCTACCACTTAAAAAAAGAATGCTTGTCAACCCTGCAATGGATAATTCTGAGTTTTAATTGCTCATTTACTTTTGTTAATTTACAATGGGCAGTAAAGTGGTTAAGTGCTCTTCTTATCAATATCTATTCTCTCAAGAAAGTTTGGTGAGAAGTGGAAATACTACCTCTAGTCATGAGGTTTTTATTTGCTCTGGGATTAGTAAGGTAAAGAGAGCCAAAGGCCACCTGTAGAATCAGTGTGACATTACAGGTTATCCTAATACATCATTAAATGAAGGCTCTGCTAAATCTTTTCAAGAAAAGCTGGGAGAAGTCCCCTATTTAACTTTGCTTTTAAGAAACTCTTTTACAGGGCACCTGGGTGGCTCAGTGGGTTAAGCAACTGCCTTCAGCTCAGGTCATGATCCCGGAGTTTCAGGATCAAGTCCTGCACTGGGCTCCCAGCTCCACCGGGAGTCTGCTTCTCCCTCTGACCTTCTCTCCTTTCATGCTCTCTCTCACTGTTACTCTCTCAAGTAAATAAAAACTTAAAATAAAAGAAAGAAACTATTTTACAATGTCACACAACAAATTTGTTATGTTTTAATCAAGGCATTTTTATCGAATCAACAATGAAGATATAAGAACTTCATTTCAATGCTATAAATCAGGTGTTGACTTCCAGTTTTCTTCTGAAAAGAAATTATTCTTTGCTCTCCATTTTCTCTGCCATCACTGAATTTTCCTATACTCAACTATTACTAGGATTTCCTGCTGCTGAAGACCTGACCTGAGCTGTTCTCTTCACTGGATAAAGTGCCACATTACAGAATATTGTCACGTAGACATATTTTCATGTTTAAAAAAAAAAACGATGCTCTGTGAAGGCCACAGAAAAGAGCAAATGCAGACCCTCAGCTGCTTTTGTATTGAGGGTCCGGGGGCCTCTTTCCCATTAGATGACTGCTTGCTTCCTGCTGGAGGCCCTAGGAGATGGGTTCTCGGTGCCTCAGAAGGCAGCCTGGTCCATTTTTAGACACCCATAATTATTTTATATAGAAAATTCCTCTTTAGATAGACCGATTCACCTCCCTGTTCTTTCACATCGCGCTTCTGTTCCGTCTCCCGGGGTCCGGATGCATGACCTCCCCCCTCTTCTCTGACTCCAGTACCTCACCTGTTTCTCTGTTTCTCACTGCGCCCTGTTTGTTCTTCTAGCCTTTTCCCACGTGTTAGATTTCCTAGATCCTCCCAACCCAGCTTCAGGCCGGCTGTTTTTCAGATGAGATAGGAAGCATTCGGGGGTGGTACGGCCGAAGACTTGCTGCTGTTTTTCAATAGTGCGCTTTCAAGAATCTGCTCCCGGCTGAGTTTGGGCGGACAGACCTGAATCTGCCGCAAGCCTGGTCACATATGGGCCCGACTCCGTGGAGGGATGATGTCCTTATCTACACACATGCTGGGTGGGAGGGAGGCAGCAACCGGACGTGACCCAAGGCTTGTTGTGTGTAGTAAGAGGGTCACGCGAAACATTTAGCCCATAACCTGATAGACGGGAAGCACTGAGTACATGTTAGCCATGTATGTAATTTTAAACATAGAATTCCACTTTCATCAACCTACTGTGGGAAAGAACTGTCACCTCCTGAATTCTGAACACCAGAACCCTCTGAATGGAGCTCGAATCTGTACTATCTTTCTCAGCACCCTCGCTGCACACGGCTGACTCATACTGAGATCATCAAAACTCCTCAGTCTTTCTTACATGCGATTCTAGTTGACCACATCTTTCTCATCGGCCCTTGCACAGTTTTTTGTTTTGCTGTTGTTTTTTGTAGTGTGGTTTTTAAAAATGACGTCATCAGTTCTACTATGCTAAGTGCGACCGATCGTCCCAAGCCACAGGAATCATGTGGGACTCTGCGTCATCACTGTGCTTCCCAGCCGAGCGGAACTAGTAGAGAGTCCAGTCGCTGTCTGCATCCCTGCCACTGAGACTTGACAAGATACAGTGTATTCTTTGCCGAAAAGAAGAGCTTTATTCCTCACAGCTCTCTGCCCTGCTGACCTCGGAGCAGCAGCGAGTTCCCAGTTAGCTTCAGGTTTTCTGTGGTGATCTAGGCTTCGGTGAATCCTCTGATGGTTCTTCTTCCTTATGAATGCCAAACAGCAGCCCATGTGTGTTCTGGCCACTTTTCACATATTATTAGCTCAGTAAAACTGTGGGTCACGTCAATGCCAATGAACTCTCATGCTCGAGGTTACAATATCAGTTACCACGTCCTGCACGCTAGGCTCATGGGAGGTCATGGGATTGCTAGGGAAAATCTGTATGGGTTTACACAAACCCCCACACCCCCACCCAGCATTAAACTTAGACTTTCAAAACACATGCTTTCTCCCTTTTGAGAGGACAAAATACTTACAAGTCTAAGTTTCTATCTAATTGGGTTATCTTGGACAAATTAGTGAACATTTCTGGCCACAAAAAAAAAATGAGGGGTTTAAATTGCCCAAGGTGCAGAATTCTATAGTTCATTTTAATGCTATTTTCATTGAAAAATTAGTCTTGTACTAGGGTCTGCCTAGATCATATGGGATTATAGTATAGTATCAGTATTTTCCAGCTTTATTGTTTGTCCATAGCATTGAACCAAGGATGCGAAGTGGTCCACGATAATCATAATTTCCAACACGGGCCTGCAGCAGAAGTATCTTGGGTGTCTTGACATTTTCAATTTTCTGATGCTCGGTGTCATTGAGTGCTGCTGAAACACGTTACCCTACATCAGTCAAAACTGCCTCTTCCTCCTCTCTCCCCTGCCATTGCCTGAGTTTATGCCTCTCTCTGTAATAGCCTCCTGGCTCACAGTCGTCCTGTCTGTCCTCCACAGTGCTGCCGATGCAGTCAATGAAAAATACAAATCTGGTCGCGAGGTTCCCCAGACCCTCCAAACCTCCTTTTGCACTTGACAAAGACACTGAAGGTGTATGGATTATCCTAATTAAATCGTAAAGTACCCTCCACTTAGGGACACAAGGTGGAAAATTGGGGGTTATACATTTGTATAACAAACTTCTGTTTGTTTATTCTGTTAATTCTCTTAACCTCTTCCTGCCTCCACCATCCACACTGAAGTATGTAATTGGATTATTTTAATAGCTACCAGGTCTTTCTATTCCTAAATCCATGTAATCCAGAGCCCGCAGCCCCATGTCCTGAAGTTCTACCACCTTGAAAGTACAGGTTGAACTGTAGGAAGAGAGGCTGGGACAGTGCACAAGGGCTGACTACCTCACGTTAGAACTTAGAAGATGATCAAAACCATTACCAACCTGGGAGATGTAAATTGAAACTATAAGGAGGTGTCACTACACATCCATCACAATGGCTAAAATAAAAAATAGTGACAACTCTAAATGTCAGCGAGGATGTGGAGAAACTAGATCCCCCATCCACTGTTGAAGGGTATGTGCAATGGCACAGCCACTCCGGAAAAGAGTTCGGCAGCTTTTAAAAAAACGATACCTGCAACCATATGACAGCAATTTTCGTCTTGGGCATTTATCCCAGAGAAATGAAAACTGAGGCTCACATAAAACCTATGCAGGAATGTTCATAGCAGCTTCGTCTGTAGTAGCCCCAAACTGGAAACACCTCAGATGTTCTTGAGTGGGATACTGGTTAAGCAAATTGGGGTACATCCATCATAACTACATAATATCACTCAACAGTGAAGAGGAATAAACTACAGACAGACACCAAAACTTGGATGAATCTTTGGAGAATTATGCCAAGGAAAAAAAGCCAAAAGGTTCCATGTTATATGATTCTCTTTATGTAATATTCTTGAAATAAAAAAATTTTGGGAATAAAGAGCAGACTAGTGGTTGCCCTGAGTTAGGGAAGAAGGATGGAGGGAAGAAGGGAGGTGGGTGTGGTTAATAAAAGGGCAACGAGGGATCCTTGTGATGGAATCTTCTCGATCTTGACTGTGATGGTGGACACATGTAAGATGAAATTATATAGAACTACACACACACACACACACGCACACACATGCACACACACGTGAATACAAGTAAAACTGGGGAAATCTGAATAAGGCTGGAAGATTATATCAATGTCAATATCCTGGTTGTAATATCACACTATAATTTTGTATGATGCTACCACTGGATGAAATTGGGCAAAAAGTATATAGGATCTCTTTGTATTCTTTCTTCCAACTGCATGTGAATCTACAATTATCTCAATAAAAATTTCAATTAAAAAACAAAGATCTCTGAAGAGAATGGACTGGAATTGAGGGCAGGAGCTGTTAGAGTGGATGCAGGGAGACTGGTTATGAGGTGACTAGCACGAAGATAATGACGATTTGGGCTGTGTTCATTGCTGGGAGAGTGGCAATGGATAGGAAGATAACTGGGTTTGATGTGGAATCCAGAGTCTAGACCTCTGACTTTTGAAAGGAATTTTCCCAGAAAGCTTCCCGAATCCCCAAACTTATAAAAACCATAAATGTATAACAATGATATCAATTTCAATAACATATACTTAAAATTCATTAATATTCTTTACTTCTCTTGGCTGCAATAATTCAAAAACAAGAACAAAGCCAAATTATGAGTGGAGACGGGGCACCTCACCCCAACTCCTTGTGAGTGGAATCTGGTGCCAAGCCTTCCTGCTGTCCCTACCCTCACCAACGTAAACATCTACAAACCTAGAGTTGGCCTCAGAACCCCACCCCGCTCTATCTTTATCTTGAACAACAAAGGGATAAGGAAGATGGCAAGGTCAAGTTTGCTTCCTATTTCCCCAGGCATCCCCAAAATGCACCATCTCACATACCAAACCTTTTTCTCGTTATGTCTTCTTCCCATCCTGTGACTCAGATTAAACTCGGAGATTAAACTCCATTCCTTCAAATTTATATGCTTTCTCTACAGGCCTCTGAGGTACTTTTACAAGAAATGTTAAATTTCTGAATATCAAAGGCCTACTCTGCTATTGTTTCCACGTGGAGGGAACAGTGTTTTTCCTCTGGTGAGATAAAATGACTTTTTTTTTTTTTTTTTAAGATTTTATGTATTCATTTGACAGAGTGAGATCACAAGTATGCAGAGAGGCAGGCAGAGAGAGAGACAGGAGGAATCGGCCTCCCTGCCAAGCTGAGAGCCCGACTCAGGACTTGATTCCAGGACCCCCAAGACCATGACCCCAGATGAAGGCAGAGGTCCAACCCACTGAGCCACCCAGGCGCCCGATAAAATGACTTTTATCCAAAAAAGTCTTCAGAGCCATGAATAATAATTTAAGATCTAAACAAGATCCTGGCCCCAGGGCTCCTGGGTGGCTCAGTGGGTTAAAGCCTCTGCCTTCAGCTTCGGTCATGGTCCCAGGGTCCTGAGATCGAGCCCCACATCGGGCTCTCTGCTCCGTGGGGAGCCTGCTTCCTCCTTTCTCTCTCTGCCTACTTATGATCTTTGTCTGTCAAATGAATAAATAAAATCTTAAAAAAAAAAAAAAAAGAACCTGGCCCCAAAAGAGAGAAAACAACTCAAAGAAAGTGAAGTACAATTCTAAACCAAATGTTTAAGAAAAAAATAAATAAAATAAAAAATAAAAAATCATTTTAGAAAAGCACTAGACATCTGGCCCTTGGTAACTCCACTGTGGCTTTCAACTATCAGGCCAGAGGGGAAGGAAGTGATGAAGTCCAGAATGTTCCTGGGGAAACTAAAGAGGACAGTTCCAACTACTGGAGAGTCCAAGAGGCCCCTAGTCCACTGTACTCCCAAGTGGTCAGGCACGGAGAACATCAGCGATAGGATGGCTGAGTCCCTAGGAAATCACTGGGAAAGTTTCAAGGGTGTCGAACGATCCATGTCCACAGGCTGACAGCTGAGTTACAGCTTTGGGAGATTTGAAACTGAAAAGAAAGTTTAGAAATGAGTCAAGTGCCTGGGTTCTTCAGAATGGCATTGAATATCACCTCTGAAATGGAGCGGGAGGTGACAGAGCTACCAGGAATGAGAATCCCGTGCAGAACGATTAGAGCTAAAAAATAAAAATAAAAATAAACAAAATCATACTTGGGAACCTGAGAACACAAGATAAAGCTCTAAACGATTACACCTATTTGTTTTATGACAACTCACTATTTTATTTACTTCTTTACCTCTTGAAAGATGTACTTTTAAATTTTATTTTATTTTAGAGAGCACAAACGCCCCAGTGGTGTGGAGTGGGTTGGGGGGATGCAGAGGGAGAGGGAGAGATAATTCCAAGCACAGAGCCCAATGCAGGCGGCTCCATTTCACTACCCTGAGATCATGACCTACGCCAAAACCAAAAGTCAGATGCCCAACCGATGAGCCATGCAGGTCCCCCCAAAATGTGCTTTTAAAAAGATTTATTTTGTAGCATAAAGTAGGTGAAGATACATACATAATGTTTTCACTGTTGAGGTATTTTCCTTAAAACTGCTGTTTCTTTCCCATCTCCCTCCTGACCCCCTTTTTTCTTTTATATTTTTGTCCACATACAAAAAGTCATTTAAATATCACTTAAATTTCTAAACATTTGGTAAAATTTGAAGTAAGCTTATCCTTTAACTTCAAGCTCATAGTCTTTTTGGTGAAGCCTTCCTAAGAGACAGTCATTAGAGACATTAGATAGTAAAGATTTGCTTCCTCATCTGACCCCCTCTTTTGTTCATATGGAAACTGCAAGGGCCTTTTTTTCACCTTTGTGTTTCTCAGATTACTACAGGACCTGTAAAATAGTAGGGCTCAATAAAAATCTGTTGAATAAAAGAGAAACCAAACAAAAGAGGACCTGGTAGGACTGATATTAAATCATTAAAATCATTAGTTCTTCTGATCACATGATTTGCAAGGCCTGTGACAAAGTTCCAGAGGAAGAAGGCATCACTGGTGTCTCTCATCATATCATCATTTGCATACCTAGAAGCTTCTAGAAAATGCTGTAGAATGGCCTTTAATGAGGGCGACAGTGCTGAGCCTCTGTGTGACTAGGGCATGGTGACCTGCCAAAGATAACCATCCCATCAAGCTTCTTGAGCAGTTGTATGCATTGTTCTAAAAAGAAAAATAAGCTCTTCTCATTGTAGCATGGCAAAAATCATCACCTACCCCAAGGTCACTGCTTATAGCTGATAAGTCCCACTAAAATCTGCTTTGGGGAAACTTGGCTGGGTATGGATATTCAAAACACAAAACACACAAAAGCAATGAAATACATAAATAAATATACATATAAACAATCTCAAACTCAGAGAAAATGTACACATACAGTATAAAAAACCATTTTCCCTACCCATTTGAGAGTAGATGGCTGACATTATGCTCCATTACTCTCTAACACTTTTTTGTGTGTATTTCCTATAAATGAAAACATTCTCCTATATAACCACAATATAACCACTAAAATCAGGAAATTAATATTGATACTTTACTATAATTCTCAGGCTCTAGTCAAGTTCCTCCAATTATCCTCAAGCATGCACTTTGTAAGAAAAAGAGGCAGTCCTAAATCCAGATCTTGCAAAACAGGTACCACCTTATCATGTCTCCTTAGTTTCATTCTATCTGGAATAGTTCTTGGTCTTTCTCTAGCATAAGCATGACACTTTCAATGTTTATAGGCCATTTATTTTGCATAATATTCTTCAGTTTAGGTTTGTGTGATGCTTCTTCATGATTAAGTACCCATTATACATCTTAGGCAGGAATATCACAGAAGTGATGATGCATTCTCATTTTATCCTATTCAAGGGACACATGATTTGTATTTGTGCCATTACTGGTGATGCTAACTTCAAACACTTGTTTAAGTTCCTGTCTGCTTGACTTCCGTACTGTGAAATTACTTTTAATAAATATTTTCTGAGGAGGCTCCGAGATAATGTATCACTCCTCATCAAACTATTAATTTATTCAACACTTTTTAAAATACCTGCTTGAACTCATGGTTTCCTACTTTATTGAATACCTTACAGTCTACACTTCATTTTCTTGCTGAAATTGCCCCACTTTTTTCCAGTAGGAGCTGCAACAAGGTGGTGTCTGTGTCCCCATCATTCTTTGAGCACTTCTTTATTTCAGGCTCTATAAGAGGTTCTGGGCTCATCTTGTATTTTCCCTACCTCACTACTGAAGTCAACCAATTCTCCAAGGACCTCAGAAGAAGGGTACTTAGAAACTAAGATCTGAATGCTAGATGTACTCAGTGTTTTTGGGATGCCACTGCTCCCAGACCCTCTCAGCGGACAAAACTAGTAATATATGTATTTGAGTATCTCTCCTTCCCTTTTTCTCTTTCATCCGTTCATTGAAAATCTTGAGTTCACACTCCAATCTTCGATTCCAGCCCAACACCATCATCCTTAGTATTTTCTTCCTTGATCAATCAATGTAATGATTCCTCCACAGCTGACATAACTACCTCCATCTGTGTGGATGCCCTCGTCACCACACCCATCTGTGTGGATGCCTTCCTCACCACCCCCATGCCAGACAGCTCCTTCACATGAACATACTCCTCACCTCGTGGAGGCTCTGACACCCCACCAGGCCACCGCGAATCTACTCATGCACCCACGCCATGCACAGCCTTGCTCAATCCCACCTAATAGCTTTTGGAAACCATTTGAACAGGGCTCAATTCCTCATCTCTGGCCCGTGTCTGTGACCTCTTGCTTTCTAGGTGTACATCTTAATATAAACTGGGGCTCCATGCTACAGATTTTGTCAGCCTCTTCTAAAGCACAATGAGCTCTATTACAGCCATGCATTTAAAAGCTGTGAATCTAACACTCTCCCACTACCTCAGATGGGGCACCCTTATTCTCTGTTACCATGTAAGAACCACAGGCTTGGCCTAGTCAGCTTCCTAGCAGACCTAGAGCATGTCAGACGACAGCTTCATCATACCCACTGCTCTAAGTTTCTTTTCTTTCTGGCCCATGGACATTTAAAGCCTGTTTGGGGCATTGTTATATCCTCACAGATTTCTCTTTTTGTGCTGTATGTAACATTGCTATCTCTTTGGAATATAGAAAACAAGACAGAATCTGGGAAGAGTTTCTATATCTTTGAACAGGATAGTAATCTAGGTAGAAAGGGTCATAAAAAAGGTAAAGTGCCAAAATCCTTTTAAGAAGCAGTATAGAGGGGTGCCTGGGTGGCTCAGTGGGTTAAGCCTCTGCCTTTGGCTCAAGTCATGATCTCAGGGTCCTGGGATAGAGCTCTGCATTGGGCTCTCTGCACAGCAGGAAGCCTGTTACCCTCTCTCTCTCTCTCTATGCCTGCCTCTCTGCCTACTTGTGATCTCTCTGTCAAATAAATAAGTAAAATCTTTAAAGAAAAAAAAAGAAAAAGAAGCAGTATGGAATTTGACTCCTTTGTGGTAATTTTTATTATTAAGATTATAGGGTCTGGGCACCTGGGTGGCTCATTAGGTTAAGCGACTGTTTTTGGCTCAGGTCATGATCCCAGGGTCCTGGGATCAAGCCCTGCATCTGGCTCCCAGCTCAGTGGGAAGCCTGCTTCTCCCTCTCCCACTCTCTTACTTGTGTTCTGTCTCTCTCTCTGTCAAATAAATAAATGAAATCTTAAAAAAAAAAAAAAGATTATAGGGTCAATGGGAGAGAGAGAGTTACTGCTGAGGGTCTGGCCCTCACCTTTGCAGGGTGGTGCACCCAGAGCTGATGGGCTCTCAGGACCTGCACTGATTCAACTTCAACAGCTTCACTGTGATGCTAAGGTAAAGCTTCAGGCCCGCTTGCCTGTGCTTGTCTACCCTAGCAGCAATTTCATATTTGCCATTTTGTATTCTTTTTCTCAAAGAGAATCCCCCTAATTCTAAAAAAATGTTTACAATTCTGGATCTGTCCCTCACAAATTCTGGTTCTGTCCCTGCAAGGAACTTATGGTTAAATCACAATGCAAATCTCCAAGAAAGGAAGATAATTTTCTAGAGAGCATTCTAGTTATCAGTGGAGAGAGGTGTCAGGAGGCTGAATAAATCTTCAGAAGGTTGCTTAGGTTGCTTAGGGAGCCAAGAGAGATGGGTGGTCTAGGAGGTTAATTTATGTAGACCACGTAAATTTCAAAGCCATTCTCACCCACCTACTGAGTGTGTCTGTAATTCCTTCGTGGTCAGGGGTGCCTGGGCGGCTCAGTCGGTTAAGCATCAGACTCTTGATGTCAGCTCAGGTTATGATGTCAAAGTGGTGAGACAGAGTCTTGCATCAGGCTCCGTACTGGGCCCAGTGGAGCCTGCTTGAAATTCTCTCTTTCCCTTTCCCCCAGCTCTGCTCTCTTCTCTCGCACACGCACTTTCTCTTTCTCTCTCTTATTTATTAATAAATAAATAAAAATAAAATGAAAAAAATAAAATTTCTGTGTGGTTAGTTCAGTATCTCTTGGCTATCTCTTTCCAAAAAGAATATTTGATTAACTCTGTCCAAAATCTTACTTAATGACTTTTTCTTTCTTGAGGAGTTCATATCTGCCACCTCCTGCCAGTTCTTAATTAACATATTCTTTCTTTGTTAGGGTGTAATATAATTGATTCAGTAACAGCTTTCAAGACTCCTCTACACTGCTTGCCCCTTGAAAAAAACCTGACTATTCCTAATCCTTTCCACTTCGTATAATATCATCTCCAGGGTGGATTAATTCTACCACCCACTCTATGGACACTCTGCTTCCAGTTTAGTTCTCTGAAGGCACCTTGTTTCCAGGTCATAGGGTCATTTATCATCCTCATGCATTAAGTCTTGAAACTCTAATTCCAATTTGAAATTAAAAATAGTAAATGATTTAAAAATTGGGGAAGAGTCGTATAGGAAGTGGACATGTAAAAAGTTTCTCCCTTTATTATCTTTAAAGTTCACAAATCTAGAAGAAGCACCTAAATTGTATTATCCAGGCAGCAAAAGCAGAATATCCACAAATAAGCAGAAGATACATTTTATACTTTCTTTAGGTGCAATATCAAATGTTGTGGATTAATTCCATTGGCGACAACCATTGGTTTAGTTCCACAGCACACAGAGCAGTGTACATCAAGCAGTTAACAGTAGATTTCCTTTCAAAGAGCTTAAATCTAACTCAAGAGTAAAACATACATATAATTCTGAAGTTATTTTCAAATTATCAGTAATGATAAACAACGACTGAAGAGAAGCTAAAGAAGTGAAGCCTGAAGGACATTAACAATAAAAACAACAATGATGATGATGATGGTTGTCATTTGCTGAAGTCTTACCATGAGACACCACTTACGGTGGAACTCTTAATATCTACATTTTACAGATGAAGAAACTGAGGTTCAGAGAGGTCTGTCCAAGATCACCTGGCTAATCAAAAGGAAAATTATGGTTCAAATCTTTCTTCCACATGGGCTGAGCAAGGGTTGGGGTGGAAAGCAATTCAGAGGAAATGAAGTGAACAGAGGCACTCAAGGAACACCAGGGTGATTTAGTTAGCAGGCAGTGAAAGGGAAAGGGAAGGAGTCAGCTGGCAGCTGAGAGGAAGATGGGGCTGAAAGGTTCTCATAAATTTAGCCCTTTGGAGCTGATGTGAGAAGCACACAAGGATCAACCTAGGGAATCTCATACATCATTTGACATACATCAGACTCTCATACAGCCATTTTGTAGACCTGGAATCTAAAGGCCTAGTGGGAAATGGAACAGTCTTTGCAACCAGCAGTGTCATTAAAGAACAGTTGACACTGATTTACCCATCATCTAGGAGGTGCCTAGACAAACAATAAACAAACATATGAGCAAGATAGTAACAGTTTGGTGTAAGTGCTATGAATGCAGCAGACAGGGTGACAAGAGAGTAGCTGTGGTAGGGGAACCAGCTTTAGATAGGGAGATGTTGGCCAATGTACCTTTCAGATGTCCTTCCTCACATAAATAGCAAATATTAATGAATCTCAGTAACTTTTTCCGAAATGTTTGAGTAAAATACATACATATGAAATGTATTTCATATGTACACAAATATTTTTAATAACATGAAACTACAAAGGTGTCTCATATTTTTATAAGAAGTGTCCCTTCTTGTAAAACTAGCTAAAAGAAATGTACCCTTGAAAGGCATCAAAAAGAATATAAACTGAATTCAAAGTCTGTGATTTCAAAGGGAAGTTTCCAATTAGAAGGAAATATTTGGAACACATTTTGAAAGACTTAGAGAATGGTGGTGTTACAAGGCAATGTTTTCATTTCAAAATATAAACAGAGTCTGAAAACTGGCTTCATTAGAACATTTGTTAGTGAAGGTTGTGCTGTTGAAGAATAATGATCCCAGGGGTATCTGAAATTCCTAAAAACACCAGGAAATACAAGTGCCCTTGCAGGAGGTTGGTTTCCTAGAAGTGGAACACCCTCAGATGCCACCTGCCCCACACTCAGAGAGGAGGACATGAAAGGTCACGGATGTGAAAATTACAACCGAATCAGTAAGACTCACTCAATATTTATAGTCAGACACCCAGCACTCCAAGACGGTGTCATACCATTGAAGGAGAAGCAGCTCGTGGTGGTCAGAGTAGGAGAGCTGCCAAGCTGGATACTGATGCGGGATTTCATCCTAAAGGCACTGCTGGAGCATTTCAAAGAGGTTACTACTGGTATTACATTAAGTATTTCAGTGTAAAGGAAGGGCAGGTGTCACTGGGACCTCTACGATGCTGGCAGCTTATGTGAGTTTTCAAGTACTGTCGTTGTTACAAGGAACTCAAACATGAGTGGCTGGGCAAGTGCCCCGAAGAGGGCCCAGTGTGAAGGCACATTCTGCATTCCTGTCCGTGACCTTTGCCTGGCACCTTTGAGTCCTTTCATAGTCTATTTTAGAATTAACACTCGATAAAAGATGACTTGTACACTGAGTGGGGGTAAGAGTCACTCAATCTTTCTTTCATTAAAATAATAATAATAACTCAACAGCAACAGAAAAAAATTAAGGATCAGAGGAAGCTATACCACTGGGTTAAAGAAGTTTAAACTTTGGGATCTACTGCCCTGTCCCCAATCCCCACATTTGCATGGCCCCTTTCCAAGATCCTACAAGGGGCCCTAGCAATGTGTTTTCTCAAGGTCATAAGTTTTTGAAAATTTAGAGAAAATTTCCAATTCTATTTCTAAAGAGGGGCTCCTATATTGTATAAATGTCAGGCTCTAAACCCTGGATCCTCCTGACTGAATGCCTGTCTTGTACCACACACTACACTCAATGCTGGAGGTACAAGACATGAACAAGGCACACTCCCTCCTGGGGAGAAGTTGGGTATATAACAGAAACAAGGAAAATAATTGCAATGGGATACCTGTTTGGTTGTTGACTGTGCAATGGGGAACAGAAGCCCAAGGGATGCTCTTTTGTTGTTGTTATTAATCTATTCATTAAAAATTTAGACTTACTGAATTTCTTTTTTTAATGACAAATGTCCATTAAGTAAGTCCAACAATACAGAAATGTAGAAAGAAACAGTTAATCTATCTCTGTAGAAATCCTTATTACCCTCAAGGCTGAGGCCCAATGAAATGCCACTTGGGTCATAAAGCTGTTCACACCAGGCTCTTTTAGGTGCTTATGATATCTTGTGGCATGCTTGTGACACTTAAAGTAACACAGGAACATGGGACAGTCGGGAGAACTGAAAGCCCCCAATGTATTCAGGTAATCCATAAGGTTTGTATGTAAGAACATACAGAAGATGATAAGGATGGAAAAAAAGAGGCAGAAAGTGGGGCCTGGAGTCCAGGTAAGGTCCTCCAAACTCTCTCCAGATGGTTTTCAGCAGAATATTACTATAAATAAGCATTGCTTTTTAGAATGGCAGTTGTGAAGGGAGAAGAGTTGGCCAAGTGGAGATGGGAAGAGCTGGCAGAGCAGTTAGGAATGAGAGGTCCTAGAGTCTGACCCAGTAATAGCGGCAGAACGAAAAGTAAGGAATGGGCTTAATAGACAGGGAGGAAGAATCAGAACTTCAAAACTGACTTGGATGTGATAGTGGGAGGCCAAAGGAGGAGGTTGGCATTACTCTGAGGTTTGGCAGAGAATTAGTAATGGTAAAAATCAGTAAGAACTCAAGAGGAAGACTGGTTTTGGGAGGAAGAAGGTGAGTTTGAGCTTGGTCTCATTACCTCTGAGATACGAGTAGGTCAAAAAAGTAGAAACATCTCGTTCTTTGCTACTCAGAGTAAAGTGTGGTCCATTGAGCAACAGTATCAGGACCCCTGTGAATTTCTTACACATACAACGCTCCAGGCCACAGACCTGCTGCATCTAATCTGCATTGTAAATCTGCACCTGCCAAGTCCTGGGATCTGACTTGGCTCCAAACTACTGAGGAAATCACCACACTTCCTCGCCTCGGTAGGTTAAAACGTCTAAACTGTAGGGCCTGTTCTGTAGATGCGGTTGGTACAAAGAAACTGCAGAAAATATAGATTTGTAAAGCGGTGTGGGACCTTTTAAAAAACTTCTGCCCATAAAGTATACCAAAGCCAAGGGAACACCTGTGGGCCATGTGCACGGCTGTCATGGCCAGCTGACTCATTGACCCATCTGCCTGTGGCATCACATGTTTTCCTCTGTATTTGAGAGCATGGATGGCAACACAAAGGAGGAAATAATGTACAGGGGTTTTAGTAAACTTGTCAAATTATAAGAATTTGGGTATAGACAATAAATGAGAATTGGAGTATAACACCATAATTACAAAATCAGTATCTCACTCTTCAAAACTCTTCATAAATGGTGACGTTTCCTTGTTAATCACATAAGTCAATTCCTCAAGTTCACCACAGGACATCTGTGTGTAAGAAATCACCTCCCAGTCTCACCAGAAAAAAAAATCAATGTAACTATGACATTTCCTAATATCCACTTTATACAAATGCATTAAAAATCCTTTTCAACTTCTCTGCTAACTAGAACAGTATTTATATAATAATGCGATACTGCCTTTTAAACCTGGAATATGATTTGACATGTCAGATGAATGTGTTAGAAGTTGACTCTGAGTAAAATAATGCTTGTAATAATAGCATTGTGTAACCAGTAAAGACATATCACAGTATGCTACTATATTACCACTAGATATACTCAGACTAGTGACCTAAAGACTCAATTATTCTGAGCACCTATCACATGCCAGAAATTTGGTTAGACACTTTACATGTATAAATCCTTTAGAAACACCTTAAAATCTCAATTGCACAGATTTCTTGGATGTTTGTATTTGTCTGAAATCCTCAACAAAAGGGGAAGAAAATTAAAAGTGACCCTCATTTGTCAAATGGGCAAAGGCGGTATGTTTACCAATGGTGTGAATTTTACAAGAGGCTGTAAATGAATGGCACTGTTCCATGGGCATGGACTGCTTCAGTCAGTATCGGAACTATTGGGACAAACCATATGACATTGCTGTCTGATGTCAAATCGAAATTTGGAAATCAATAATTGGCCAAATATTGGACTTCCATATGGTTCAGCTTATACAATAATTAGGTAATTTCTTTTGGTCCAACCCATACTGTAAGTAGACAACAAAGTAGAGTGAAGTACAGACCATACATCTAAGATTATTTTCTTTCCTGTGGTTGATTTTCGAAGTAGAGACATCTCTCCAATGCTGTTGCTACAAGGACTCTTACTGACAACTCTGAAACTTGATTGCCAAGAAAGAACTGAAATTTCGTGATGAGCCACTGGTTAGAGTGTCCTTTGTCTGATAACTGTTCCATCATCAGAGAAAAACTGACAGATCGTGTGACAGGGTAGAAATCATCCCCACAGGAAAAATATGTTTTTGTTTCTTTAGCTGACTGAAAATGTACATGGGATTTTTCAGCTTACTGATTATACCTTCTTTGAACTGAAAATCTAAAAACCTGAAATGCAAAGACCTGAGGGTAAATGGTTATCTCATGGTTTAAAATCTGTTGCCAAAAATGCTGACCTGACACAAATAAGAAGCTAACTATGTTTATTTTCAAGATGTCTTATTTCATGTAATCAAATCCTGAATGCATGGCCAATTCATGCCTCTGGCCTCAGGGCTAATTTTGTATCATGGCAGGATAATGGGATGAACACGTTCTTCAATAGTTGTAAGCAAAAAATATATTGTTATCTGGCAGGTTTGTGTGGGTTTTTGTTTTGTTTTGGAGATATGTTCTACATCACATTTTAAGTGATTTTATAAAACTTTAAATGGTCAGACAAGGACCAGCAGTCAGGTAAAATTTATTTAACTCACCAATTACAAAATCCTCCAAGTGGATTATTTCTAAGTTTAAAAAAAATGAAAGAAAAACAGGAAATAAAAAATGGGTGATATGGGGGGAAGGGAATGGGCAAAATAGGTAAAAGGGAGTGAGAGATACAGGTTTCCACTTATAGAATGAGTAAGTTATGAGAATAAAAGGTGCAGCATAGGGAAAACAGTCAATGATACTGTAATAGCGTTGTATGGCGACAGATGCAGCTACACTTGGGGAGAGCATAGCGTAACACACCTGAAACTAACATAACATTGTGTGTCAACTATATTCAAATTAAAAAAAAAAAGGTGACATAGATTAGTGGTTTTATTAGTACAAGACATGAAAACAGCATAGTACTAGACATTATATAAACATTCAAAAATTTTAACAACTATTGCTATTACTACTAATATCACCATTACGATTACTATAACTATTATTATATGTGCACAATTGTCCTGGAAATAATAGTTCATTTTATTTTATTTTTATACATAAGGCCTTAATTTGGTTTCAGATTTCGTTACTCAGGTCCAGAGACTAAATAAGGATTTTTTTTTTCTAAAAGCAAGGAATTATCAAATTAATTAGGTATGCAACACATCACCACCTACGTTGGGATAGTTTTCATAGCAGAATTTGTACCAAACTGGAATCTGAGAACTTGGATTTGAGTGTGGGCTCTGTCACTAGTGCCAACCAGGGAAAATTTGCTTATTAAAGACCATGAGCCTTAGTTTCCTTATCCACAAAACAGTGCCTGGCTGTAGCAACAATAGCTAACTTCCTGAGTACGATGCTGCTTCATTGTCAGTGACTTTTCTAAGAATTTTACATACATTAACTCAGCTACTAATCCATCATCTAACGTCTAACATTAACTTAGTAGAAAGGGAGATTGTGTTGGTCAGTCTCCATTTGGCCTCTGCCACTTGCCCTGCCCTGCCAGGAAGCTGACCCCTGCAGATGGGTCACTGGGGCTCCACTGACACCAGATTTTCAGTTCAGACAGGGGGAGGCAGCAGGAAGAGATCAGAGGCTGGGAGGACAGAATGGCTGGGGTATGTCTTCTCCATTTCCCTCTTGATTTAGCAGCCCTATCCTAATTCGTGTATGTGGGGTATGAGGGTGGGGGTGGGGATGGGGCGTTCCCTAGGACTAAATCTTCTGCCTGACAGCCTCTTTTCCATGGCTCTTCTCATTGGGTTCAGTAAAGGCCATGTTCTTCTTCAGGTTCTGAGACCCCCCTGGTAATGACTTTCTGCTGTTGCCAGTCTTCTTCCCCAACATCTCTTTTTTGTTTCTTTAAATCCCTTCCCCCATCACTGTAAGGAGTTCCTTCATTAAAGTGTCTTGATTTGAACCTGATGAGTGGACTGTTCTTTCTAGCTGGGACCCAGACTCTTAGAGGGATTTACTATTTTAGTATTTCAATCAACTACTTGTTACTTAGTATAGGGGTATCTTTTTTTTTTTTTTAAAGATTTTATTTATTTATTTGACACAGAGAGACTGCAAGTAGGCAGAGAGGTAGGTGGTGAGAGAGAGGGAAGCAGGCTCCCCGCTGAGCAGAGAGCCCAATGTAGGGCTTGATCCCAGGACCCCGAGATCATGACCTGTGCCGGAGGCAGGGGCTTAACCCACTGAGTCACCCAGGCACCCCAGTACAGGGGTATCTTAAACAGCATTTTGTTTCATTTCACTTTTAATGAATTAGTATGATAGGAAATATGATCTTAGATTTCAATTGTTTTAAAAAACTAAAAGGTTTGTTTTTAATTTGAACTAGTTCACTTTTTTTTTTTTAAACATCTCTTTCATTTGGCTCACACTTGAGGGAAAGGGCATAAGGGTATCTGGGATTTAATTAACGAATTCATTTATTTTTAAAGATTATAACTTTTTTTGTCAGAGAGAGAGAGAGCAAGCACAAGTGTGCGGGGTGCAGCAGGCAGAGGGAGAAGCAGGCTCATCACTGAGCAAAGAGTCGCATGTGGGTCTTGATCCCAGCACTCTGGGATCATAACCTGAGCTGAAGGCAAACACTTAACCAACTGACTGAGCCACCCGGCGTCTCTGGGATTTAATTGAGTTCTGGAGTTCAACAAATTAGGTTGGTATACCAAGTTAATTGTTCATGGTTTGGTCTGGTTCGGGTTCAGCATAAAACCCTGAAATACTGGAAAAGGTAAGCTGAATTAATTGGTGTCTCTGAGTGGGGATAATGCACGCTCTTTGGGGATCCATTCCTACAATGGTAGAAACTCAAGGTCATCCTAGTAATAAAACAAAGTTAGTGATTCTCACTTAAACGAATGGTTCATCAGCCACTGGATTTCCCAGCATCTACGGTCTAGCTTCCTAAACAAAATCGTGACAGACTGCCTACTCACGCTTTCTAAGTACTATTATGCCTCTCTTCCTTTTTTCTGAAGAACTCCCTTTTCAATTACATCAATATTTCTCAAAGTACGGGCCCCAGACCATCACCTGGAACTTGTTAGATGTACAAATACTTGATCCCCACCCTAGACTTAGTAAATTAGAACACCGTGGATGTGTGCCCAGCAAACTGTGTCTTAACAAGCACTCTAGGTGATTCTAATGCACAATAACGTTTGAGAACCACTGAATTAGATCATTTATTTCTTGAAGTCCTATTATTTCTATGTTGGCATTGGGCTCTACCCAAAGATTATGTTGGTATTATTCATTTCGTGTGTGTGTGTGTGTGTGTGTGTGACAAGATAACAGGGGCAAGTGATGAAGTGCCCAAAGGCAGAAGTGACAGAGCCCGTGTCTGACTGGGGTCAATCTAACTCCCGAGCTTAGCTTCCCAACCACGACGCCAGAGTGCCTCCCTAATGGCCACACAGAGGCAAGATATGGAGCAGTAGGACACTCTGAGTAAATTCTGAGAAATAACAGTCCTCTAAACTTTTTAACCCTCTAACATCCTTAATATGAGAATGCAATACCTATTTAGAATAACATATATTTGCATCATTATTTTTATCCAGTAGGAAAAGTCAAGACAGAATTTGGTTAATATACATCTAAACCTTTAAACACAAGTCTCTGGTTATCCTGTAACTTGATAAGTTTTTACATTTTTGCCTTTGAAAGCCACTGTCTCTGCTTAATGAAAACCAGGCAGAGCTGTATATGCACGGCACAGCTACAGTCTGTGATAAAGCCATGGACACTTAGTTCTAAGCATTCCAAATCTGTTTAATTGTATCTTCTGGCTTTCATATTTCTTTCTCTAGGACAATAGGTCTGTTTTAGTTATACGTGTTTTTTGTTTTTGTTTTTCCCCTGGAGCCAGAGCTCATAGCTTCCTGAGAAAAGCACAAAATGGACAGGAAAAGCCTGGATGGGAGTAGGTGGGGTTGATTTCTAATCTAGGGATTCCCTTAGTCGGAAATGAATGATGTTTCACTACACAGGCTCATCTTCAATCTCACAATGAATAATGTATAATGGTTTAGAGAAAGATAAAATAAAACATCCCTATGTTCCAAAGCCAGTAATTTGGGCGTTATGCTAGTTCCTCCCTCTCTCGCCCCCAAACACAATCTGTCACAAAGCCCTACTGATACTAGCTGCCAAACCATTCTCAAACCTGCTTTTTCTTTTTCAGCCTCATTACAACTGCCTTAACTAGGACCTACACTCTTCGCTGGTCTTCCTCTCTGCTGCTCACCTTTGCCTTTTTGTCACGATAGCTATACTTTTCTCAATGTCATGTTGTTTCCCTATTTTTAGTGTCACCAACAACCTCTCCAACACCCACTTGATTAAGCCATTAACAGGGATGCCTTCTACCTCTTCCCATTGCCTGGATAATATTCCAGCAATGTGCTATATAAAACAAACTGTTTCGTACTTTCCAGGCTTTGCTTCCCAGCCATTTCCTCTACCTGGAATTCCCTTTCTTCTCCTTGGCCAAGAGAGCAATACATGGCATTTCTTTTAAACCATGGCTGAGGGAGTTGTCTTAGCCCAAAGAGCAGGGACTTCTCTGCCCTTTGCCATCACTACGCCTTGTACATGATCTCACAATCCATCACTGATTATTTTAGTTATTTATTTGTATGCCCTGTTCAGTTAGGATTTCAAGACATTGTATACAGTGCCTAAAGCAGAATAGGACATATAATTTAAGGATTGGTTGCTTTCCTCAATATTGTACAACAGTCTTTAGCTATGTTAAATGATATTGGACATGCATACAACTTGAAGAATTTTTAACTCTCATGCAGAAGTTTTCAAAAGACAGATGCTTGGAGTTGAAACAGTGTTAACTGCCTCTGTCACCTGTAGCATCTACTTATTCTTTGTCTTCAGTCATAAAGTGCAAAAAATAATTTTATCTACCACAACAATCTTCTTCCTATTGTGGGAGTTACAGTAGTGTGGCATAACGTAATAATAGAGAAAAGCTCACTGGCCAAATTATTTGGCTTATTCTGTTTTCATCATGTGTTTTAGGTTTTAGTCCAGATATGTCGAGGCATGTCCAAGAAATTTGACTTTGAAAATGAACTTCAACTGACTCAATTATTAGGTGTAGCTATTAACCTCAACAGTCATAAAAGCTTGAGATATAAAACAAAATGCAAATGTATTAGTTAATAATAAAAGATACAGACATGTTTGCAATCTTGCTATTCCTATCCATTCCTACCTTAAATAGGTGGTAAAATTAGAAATCAGAGGGCCACTTGTTGAGTATGGACTCATAGCAAAGGGAAATTGGCCAGTCTTATGAGACATTTCTTCCAGACTAAGGGGAAAAAAAAAAAAAAAGCCTGATGAGGTATCTCTGACTTCACTGGAACAGAGGACACTTATTCTCCAGGACGTGGACACACTGTCTGGTACAGTAAATGACTTTCTTCTGATGAGAGCAGGAGAAACACTAACAACTCTTCTGTTTGGGGAGGTTGGTTTGGTCTTTCGCACCGCCTAGTTTCTGCAGTCTGCTAGCAATTTTGACTTGTTTTGTTTGTTTTAATAGGGCATAATAAACAGAGACCTCAGAACTGTCCCCTCTCATCCTTGATGTTCCCTAGTTGGCCTTTTGTCCTGGCCTGGCCTTGTTACCCTCGTCATGATTTTTCACTTTGCTTCAATGACCTTACAGGTAGATCGTGGAATGAGGCAGTCACCCTGATAAAACGTGGATGGTCGCAGTTTTCTCAGGCATTCAGTTACAACCTGTCTTATCTATAGAAGACAAGTCTTACCCTCCATATTCTTACGCTTTCTGATTTTCACTCTTAGGCAATAGCATTCTAGAAGTACCTAACAGTAGTTCCCTAGATAGTGACAATACTTGACACATGATGGTCTTGGCAACTATAGTCCCAATGTAATGTTTTGAAAAGGAAGAGGCAAAATTAAACACAAAGAGCTGAATCTTTCTCATACTGAGCCTACAAAATATTTCTCTTTCTGCCTCGACTCAAAAGCAGAAGATGGGAGGTGACCTTCATAAAGTTATATTGGGTAGAAGAATTACTCACTGCCAGAGGCTGGAGAGAGAGGCTCTCTGTTCACACCATCTCCCCCGTGGTTTTCCGCAGTCGCAGAGGCTCAGAAGAGTGTGTGTGCGTACAGGTATTCTCTGTGTAGCTCAGGAGTTGACTTCACTTTTTTTTTTTTTTTTTAAATTCCACTCTCTTGACCAAGGTTGGCCACAATTATTCATGGCCTTGAAGGGCATAACCTGTGCCTTATCTGCATTACAGTTCGCACCTGTATAACAGAGATTAAAAAAAAAAATACTTGGTTTTGATATACTATATAGATAGAAGCCAGTGTCAGCTTGTAAGAAAAAAAATTTATTCAATGTATTTTTTTTTTAAAGGTTTTAATCCTAGTTGCTCTATTTTGGGCACTTTTCTGAAATGTGATTCCAATTATTTATATAATACAAAAAAGAAAAAGCTAAGCCTCTTTCAGTATATGACTCACAACTCACTACCCACACACAACTTTTAAAATTATCTTTACACAATATTAGCATATTTTGGTGCTTAACTCTACTACAGCTGACCACTTAAGAATATGAACGCTCTCCGCTGTTTCTGTGAGGAGCATTTGCTTTGTGGACCCTTTTCAGAAGATTCATTCACCCTCCCCCAGCCCAGATTCTTGATTCTTCCTCCTTCTCCTCATAAAATACTTAGAAAGGTTGCTGATACGTCTGCGTTAAGAACCATATAAAGAACACTAGAGAAAATGGGCCTTAAGGAAGTTTATGGATTTTACAGAGCACATGGACATGTAACACGTGAACAGCAAAATAAGTAGAATAAGTCATTATAAAATTAGAAGATTGGGGGGCGCCTGGGTGGCTCAGTGGGTTAAAGCCTCTGCCTTCGGCTCAGGTCATGATCCCAGGGTCCTGGGATCGAGCCCCGTGTCAGGCTCTCTACTCGGCAGGAAGCCTGCTTCCTCCTCTCTCTCTGCCTGCCTCTCTGCCTACTTGTGATCTCTGTCTGTCAAATTAAAAAAAAAAAAAAATCTTTAGAAGATTGGGTTGAGAATGTACGTTTTAGGGATAATAATCCAGGTGAAGGGACAGAAGGGAGTGGGACCCAGGTAGGCCTGGGCTCGCAGTCCGGCTCTCCCACCCACGTTCCATTGGACGAGAGAGCTGACCACATCCTTTGGACTGTTGGCATTTAACCAGTCTAAGCCTCCATTTCCTCCTCTGCAAAATGGGGTTACTAATACCTTCTTGTTTGTTGATTAAATGATATAGAGCACAAAGAAGTACTGGGCACAGTGCCTGGACATAGTGAGAGCTCAACAAATAGCTGTGTTTTAAAATACAGTGCTTTCTATTTATTCAAAGAGTTTTCAGATAAATCATCTCACTTGAGTGGGACATCAGTTTGGTAGAGAAGATGAGCAAGTATTATAGATCCCCTTACAGCCCCCTGTACACACAGATCCCATCTTCCAGTTAGATGAGGAAACAGACACATAAAATGGAAATGACTTGCTGAAGCTTAGTGACAGCATCCTCACAAAACCTGATCTAGAACTCTTTTCTACCCTCTCAGGAGGCATAGACATAGGTGTTCTCAGCTCCAGGCAAAGGGGCACCATCTATGCAATTATTGTTCTCTGACAAGCCTAGGAAAACATGAAAGATTTCAAGAACTATTTGAGTGGAGGGGAAAAGGTGAATCTTGGAGGAGTGAAGGATTAGTACACAGCCCTGCTTGGGGGGAAACCTCACCAGTGGTATAGTCTAAAGGGATGGATCCTTGATACTGGGTTGAGAAGAGTGAGATATATTGATTTCTTCTGCAACTAGGACATTACCCACTCAGAGAACTGTAGTAAAAACTAACTCAGTTAAAATGCATGCAGGAATTTGCACATGGAGCTGTTACAGAAGCTGACACTCTGGAAGTAAAGAAAGTAGGAAAAATTACACAGCTCCATTCTTTTCCCCTTTAATATATGCTATCCCAGATTGTGTAAAAGCCCTTTTACTTTATTAGGTTACCTGAATTTAGGTTAGGGATTCACTCAAGTTAATAGGCATCCATTTTTAAGGTATACATAGTTCTGAAGTTTACTTACTGACCAGATATTTATAGATTAATATGTTGTTTAGTCAGATTGCTTTCCTAACTTTTAAATGACACTGAAGGAAAACCAGAATAATTTTGGCAAGGAGAGGGAGCAGATAATTGGAGGGTAAAGAGCAATTTGGGGAGTATACAAAATTGGGTTTAATTAACTAGTAGGTGCCCAGGTAACCTAAGAGCCAGGACTTTTAGGGCAGGGAGCTGTACAGAAGGAGACAGTAGAATCTCAAAATTATTGTACAGCAAAATAATTTTCCAGAGTTATGCCTATATCTAGAGAAAGCATGAAAATACTTTTATTCTTTATATTTCTCTTGCATAAAAGGGCCCTTATGTTTCCTATAACCTTAAGGTATGGTACCACTCACTAATATTTGACTATATAATATTGACTATATATAATAAACAGGTATTTTCGGGCTGGCCTGGAAGGTTATATTATTTCTAAGGAAAAATTCTTCCCAAGTTTTAAGTGCACAGCCTACAAATGACAATTTTTAATTAACTTCCTAAAACATAGGAAGTATCTATGTTTACATTATACATATTGATATAGAATGCTAGTATCGTTAAATAAGAAACAGGCGATTATAACACCCTTTATTCCTTAGCGCTCTCTGAATTGAGTACATGTCTTGATTTTCTATTGTTATTGGCCAGTGTATTTTTCTATATTGCCTTATAAATGTAATGAAACCGCAGTAGAAACTGGCATGTTTTACATTTTTTTAAGGATAGTTCCAATTGTTTAATTGTGCCAAATTGGTTTAGAGGAATTGTTCACAGTAAGGAGACCATCCTTTGAAAGTATCTACTCTAATGTTTCACAAAATAGATAACTGAATAAATTAATGTATTTTTAAAAATATAATTAGACAGGAGTATCTATTGGAATCCATGCCCGGTCATCAAACTATTGTAAAGATACATGGTTTCTTTTTATAAATACCCCATTTTTCCTTATTTGCAAACCTGAGTGAAAATCCCCAAATATGCATGGCACCAAATTCAGTACAGAAATTTTCAGAGCAAATGACATTTATTTGGCATTACTCTCATCCTCGCTGACCTTCTTCATTTTTCATTGAATTTAAATCAAGGTTATAAAATTTATGATTTAATCTGAGCCAGCTTCTAAAGTATCACATTAACACCAAAGACATTTAAATACAAGGATTTAGACCAATACATCACTACTCAGCACGTTTCAGGCCTCTCCCTGTTCATCTTAGTCCAAGTTACCATTATGTCTTATCCGGCACTTTACAATAGCCTCTGAAATTGGTTTCTTTGCTTTCCCTGTGCCATCTGCAATCAAGCTCCAACACAGTGGCCAAAGCAATATTTTTAAATAAATTAGATCATGTCAATTTCCAGCTTAAATTCCTCCTGGTGCTGCCCATTACACTTAAAATAAAATTCAAACTTCCTACCACAGCCTATCAGGATCTACGTGACTTAATTGTCCTTTTTTCTTGTCCTTCCTCCACTCATTTGTATATTCCAACTCCACTGGTTTCTCTGTGGTTCTCAGGGAAGTCTAGCGTGTTCCCTACCCAGGCCTTTGGCCCTATGACTTCCATCAGGAATGTCTTGGCTCTTGGATTTCACAAATCTGGATTCTTTTCTTTCTTTAGGTCTTAGCCATTCCCTGCTTGTCTCTGTACTGTTGCGCCAGACCACCCAGTTCCTCTTTAGAATACGATCCTGTCTTATTTTCTTCATAGTTCCTGCTACTGGCTACGATTATATTTTATTTATAGCTCTTTCTCTGTTTGTCTTTCCTCCCCACTAGAATTTAAGCTCTATGAGAACCGGGATCTTGCCTAGTTCTTAGACACTGTCACTGAGAACTGTTCCTGGTGCATATAGTAGTTATTTAACAGTAGTTGAACTCATGGTATTTTAAACTATTTTAAACTAGGAGACCTTAAATACTACAAAGTATCACCTTTTCATGGTACGGATAATAAATTAGAGCACAGAGAGAGGAAAAGACCTATTTGATAAGTTATAAGACCCATACTAGAATCCAGTTCTCCTGACTCCATGACAGCACGTGGCCTCTCCATTATAGCCAGGTGCCCTGAATTCTCCTAGTTGCCTACTTCTTCAACTAGTTTGATCATATTTCTTCCTCTTCCTTTCTTAGACAATTTTTTTCTAAGCTATTGTTTTGTCTATTCATCACTGCTAACATAATTCATTTGTTTCTGAGGCTTACTAGCTTTATTATTAACTCCATGAAGTCCTTTGTGATGCTAGTTATGTGAAATATCTTATGAAAATAAACCATAATGTGAAAAGAGCCACAGTCTATAGCAGTACTGTACACAGTGCCTATAACAAAGGCTCGGTTGTGTTGTTGCAGGAAAGAGTCAATAATTAGTAACACATTTCTAAAGGTCTCTCTTGCATAATTTTTGTGTCCAGATGTCTATGACATTTGGGTTCTAAAATAGAGTTCCAAATACCACACATTCATGCACATTTTCCAAGAATAATTGGATGATTTTTGAATCTTTCTATTTAATAAACATCAGGACTAAAGATAGACTACTTCACAATATCAAATTTATTCATTTTAAACATCCGTTTTGATGTGGAAAGTGTTTGGAATAAACACAATTAAGAGTGCCCAATTGTAAATCTTTTGAAGTTTTTGTTCATGATATGTCTCTTCCAACTGCTAGTAGTGTAAAAATGGAAAGTAATTTACATAAAATTTTTCAATTCACATGTTCTTGGAGATTAACTATTTTTTCCCCAGTCTTATTGAGAAATAATTGATATACATCACTGTATACATTTAAGGCACACAATATGATAGTCTGATTTACATGCATTTGAAATGATTAGCAGAATACACGTTCAGATAACATAAATATATATCTGATATATATTTATATAATATATATCTCATGTAAATACAGTAAAAAGAAAGAAAAATAAGAAAACTCTTGGGATTTACTCTCTTAGCAACTTGTCTATCTATCACATGACAGTGTTAGCTATAGTCATCAGGTTGTACATTACATCCCTCGTACCTATTTATCTTATAACTGTAAGTTCATACCTTTTGACCATCTTTCTCCAATTCTCTCTTTCTCCTCTATCCTCCTCCTCCTCTGATAACCACAGTCTAATTTCTTTCTATGAGTTTTTTAAAATTTTTAGATTCTACATATAAGTGAGTATACAGTATTTGTCTTTCTAGGTCTTATTATTTTTTTTTAAAGATTTTATTTATTTATTTGAGAGAGAGACGGTGAGAGAGAACATGAGTGAGGAGAAGGTCAGAGGGAGAAGCAGACTCCCCATGGAGCTGGGCGCCCGATGCGGGACTCGATGCCGGGACTCCGGGATCATGACCTGAGCTGAAGGCAGTCGTCCAACCAACTGAGCCACCCAGGCGTCCCTCTAGGTCTTATTTTACTTAGTATATAGTGCCTTCAAATTCTATCCATGTTGTCACAAATGGTAGAATTTCGTTTTTTTAATAGCTGCATAATATTCCATTGTGTGTGTCTGTATATCTGTCTGTACATATATATAGATACATATACATGATACAATATCTGTATCCATTCATCTATTGGTAGACACTTAGGCTGTCTCCATGCCTTGGCTATTGTAAATAATATCACTGTGAACATGGGGGTGCAGATATCTTTTCGAGTTAGTGTTTTCACTTCCATTGGATATATTCCCAGAGAGATTAACTATTAACAATTCCCATGAAACCCTTTGGTGGATCCCCATGGCCTGGAGTATAAAGTCCAAGCACCCTAATACGCTATGAGCTCCCTTTCTTGCACCTGGCCCTGACTACCTCTCAAGCTTCAACAGTTTCCATCCCTCCAAATTTTAATGCTCTAGGAACACTGAGCTGCTTATAATGCCTGGAACACAGTGAAATACTTCTTGTTTCAATGCTTCTCGTCTTTCTGCATGCTGTGCTCTGTCTCTCCACTTCTCCCAGTGTAGCTCTATGCACCCTTTAAGTTCCAGTTCGTGTGCCACCTCCTATAGGAAACTGTCTCTGATGCCCACTTGAGAGCATAAGTTCCTCACTGCACTACACTGAATTATAACTAACTTTATTCGTGTTTCATGTTGGGTCATGGACTACGACGGGGAGCTCATCTTTGCCTCTTCAGCATTTAGTAGGAGTTAAAGAGAGTTAAATAAGGCTTTTACGTAAGTACAGAAAAGCAATGGCTAGACTTCAGTGATAGGTGCATGAAAAACCTCAGTTAATTAGAACCAACTAACTACTTGAATTTACTGGACTTTTTGAAGAGAAAAGATTTACACTGCTTGTGGCGCCTGGGTGGCTCAGTGGGTTGGTTAAGCCCCTGTCTTCGGCTCAGGTCGTGATCCCAGGGTCCTGGGATCAAGTCCTGACATCGGACTCTCTGCTCAGTGGGGAGCCTGCTTCCCCACCTTCCCCACCCCACATCCCCGCCTGCCTCTCTGCCTACTTGTGATCTCTCTGTCAAATAAATAAATAAAATCTAAAAAAAAAAAAAAAAAGATTCACACCACTTATGCTTTAAAGAAGCCTCACGAAGATGTTTTTACCAAGGATCTCTTAAAAATGAAGGAAAGAATGAAAAGATAATTTCCAGGGTACATCCTAGCATAAGCAAGATTTAGCACAATCTTCTCAACCTCCCACATCTGTTCCAGTGGCCACCAGTCCTTGGAGAACTGGTGTTTCTCAAAACTATTTAAAATAATCTTTAATCCACTACTGTAATCTGACTATCTTTGTAGGTATGATTCAATAGTGATGCTATATGAATATTTCTAAAAGTGTGTTGAGATTAATAAAATATAAACCCATGCAAAGCAATACCTAATTCACAGAGCCAACATTGTATATATTTTTCTAAACCAGTATTCACACATTCATTCAATAAATACATATTGAGAGCCTGGTATGTGCCAGGCCATGTACAAGGGATTCAATAAGGAACAAGTTAGATGTGGCTCCTGCCCTCAAGGAGTTTACCGTCTAGCAGGAAAGAGACAACACACAAACAAATAATAAACTGGGTGAGCCTTATGAAAGGAAGAACTAGGGGCTATGTTAGAGAAAAACAGGAGAAAAGGAAACAGATATTCAAAGAAGGCTTTTCTAGAAAAGTGACTTTTAGACTAAGATCTAAGGTCTCTGAAGCAGCCTGCCAGGAAAGAGGTGAGAGAACAGCATTCCAGACGGATCAGCATGTGCGAAGGCCCAGCCAACTAAGATTCTCCAGTGTCTGACCACCTGAAGTAAGGCCAGTGTGGATACAACATACTGGGCAAGGTGGAGCTGGAGAAGTAGGCAAGACCAGGTCGTGCAGTATGGGACATTTTAAGCATGGAATTTCCTTCTTCTTCTTCTTTTTTTTTTTTTTTAGATTTTATTTATTTATTTGACAGAGAGAGAGATCCCAAGTAGGCAGAGAGGCAGGCAGAGAGAGAGGGAAGCAGGCTCCCTGCTGAGCAGAGAGCCTGACTCGGGCGGGGCTCCATCCCAGGACCCAGAGATCATAACCTGAGCTGAAGGCAGAGGCTTTAACCCACTGAGCCACCCAGGCACCCCAGCATGGGATTTCCTTCTAATCGCAGTAGGAAAAAGGTGGATGGGGTAGGTTACTCACTGTCTATCTAAATTACTAGATACAATGAGTGCTAACTTACGCTGCATGTAAATAAGCACTCAGTGGCTCAGTCGGTTAAGTACTTGCCTTTGGCTCAGGTAGTGATCCCAGGGTCCTGGGATCAAGCCCCACATTGGGTTCCCCGCTCAGCAGGGAGTCTGCTTCTCCCTTTGCCCCTCCCTCTGCTCCTTTTCCCAATCTCTCTCTCCCACAAATAAATAAATAATACAGAAAGAATACTGGCATCCTAAACAGTTTCCTAAAATATGCTCAATTTATTCTAACAGATCTAGTCCATAATGTATTCATAGAAGCTTGGACCATCACAGCACCCTTCTCAACCAACCTTAAATAAATATCCACAGAAAAAAGGAGTTATTGAAATTAGGATCGAAAGGAAAAAAAAATTTTCCCCTTTAACTCTGGGCACACTGGTTCCAAATAGCAACATTTTATTCAGTTTGTTACTATCTGGCCATGAGATTTCAAAAGGGGTATGACCTGAGACAGAGCTCATAGAGGAAGGGGATGCGTTTAGCCAGGGATGGATGCTGCTGTCTTTCTACGTGAATTCCGAAGATCACCATACTGTTTGCTCTAAGCTTATCCTTGTTGTTTATTTTCACATAGCTGAAATTGTGTTTCCAAGGTATTCACCCAAATGAGGGGGAGGCTATGCTTCTACATCTTTTTGTGTTTGAAGGACAGTCTTAAATGTGAGATAAGAATACAGTGATCGTAAACATATCTTAATGAGTCTCTATATAGTATTTCATGATTTTTAAGCACCTTCACCAATCCCTGAAAGCACAGATCCTGAAACTGGAGGCATTTACCCTCTACAGTACTTTGAGGAGAGATTGAGAAATCAGCTGTCAGTGACTTCCCTGGGGGTCTCTCAAGCTTTGGTGATGTAAGCACTTTTCTTCATTGAGTTAAATTTAGGAGGAAAGAAAAATCTGCTGAGTTTGTGTTTTTTATGGCAATAAGCCAACTTTCCTTTCCATATGTTGTTTGCCCTCAGGCACTCATAAGGTACATAGGATTCATTTCCACTGAAGGAGAAGCCTTAGAGCATGGGAGAAAATGAATGAGACAAGATGGTATGATTAGCTATTTACTGTGATCTGCAAAAAATAAAAATTGGGGCCGAAGCCTGGGGATTAGGAATGGGCACAAAGTCAGGCTGGCATTCATGAAAGCAAGCAGATTTTCTTGATCTGTTATGCAAAACAGGTTGCCGAAAAGTCAAGGCCAGGAAACCCTGACGTGCAGGCCCTCACAGTCACAGTCCAGTGGGATTTCAGACAAAGAAACAACCCACAGTTTGATTAAGGGCTCTGAATAGAGAAGTAGAGATTATCGTGATGGTAGTCCATGGGAAGGACTTGGGGCCTGCGGGGAGGCAGGCTTCCTGGAAGCCCTTGCTAAGCCGAGATCTAAGTAACGAAGATGGAATTTCAGGCACTGGAGTGGAATGGGGTAGGCTAGAATGGAGAGCCTGGAGGAGGAAGTGTTCACGCAAAATACTGTTAAATGGGAGGTGCACTCCAGGGA
This sequence comes from Lontra canadensis, assembly GCF_010015895.1. Taxonomy (NCBI): domain Eukaryota; kingdom Metazoa; phylum Chordata; class Mammalia; order Carnivora; family Mustelidae; genus Lontra; species Lontra canadensis. The sequence goes on along the minus strand of NW_022631031.1, from coordinate 9,540,573 downwards.
CTGGGTGTAACTCAATACACTGAAGCACAGTGTGGCTGGTGGAGACAGCGGGGTGGGGGATGGGGCTTATGAGGGGTAGCCGGAGAGAAGAATCCAATTATGCAGAGTCTTAGAGGACAGGGTAAAGATTGATCTGGGGATAATGGGGACCCAAAAAGGATTTTTAAAAGAAGAAAGATCAACTGAGAAAAAGCAGTTATGCATCCGCGTGAAAAATGGATTGGAGGGGTCAAGAGGTAGAACGGAAAGCCAATAGCAAGCTGCTGCTATCACACAGGTGACAGACACGATGACCTGAACCAAGGTAGTGATAGTGGAGTGGGTAGAAGGGGATGGATTAGGAAGTGAAAATAGCGAGATTTGATCATTGGTTGGAAGAAGGAGGTAAAGGAAACCTTTCTCTAGTTTCCTGTTTTGAAGAGCTGATGGACGAGGAGTCTCTTCTCTAGCCGGGAACCTGAGTCAGTTGGGTAGGTGAGTTCTTTGCACGAAGTCATGCTACTTCCCTCTACCGCAGATCATGCTGTGTTCAGAGGGAAATTTCGGCAGCCAAACACAGCTATGCATCGGGGACCACAGTCATGATTTCCCACGTTTGTCCTGTTTCAAGCCTATTGTCCTGATACCTCGTCTGGTTTAGCATTTTCCCAGAGAAGGGTGTCCTGGTTTGGACCCTCCTCATGGGTGACTACCCTTAGAAAGAAAAAAATAAGTTAGCTCTTCTCTTGAACATAAATTTCACTAGGGTTGCAGTCATAAGCTAATGTGTAAAAGGAATGAGTAGGCTGGAATAATTCAGTAATGAATAATTCATTATTCATATCATTTATCTCAGTAAAATTACTGTAGAAGAAATTCTAAGTTATAACTATCCTGATTGAAAAAAAGTTCAAGTACTTGTTGAACTTTGGAAATTATCTCACCCCAAACTGCTTTAATTTTTAAATTATAAGTGATGCTACATTCTCCAGAGAGGGCTAATAAACAAACCATGGGCCTGGCTATACAGTATTGCATGTTTTACAGAGTTTTTTTTTTCCACATAGCTATGATTTATTATAATGAGATTATTCTTAGGATATATTTAAGGAAGCCCTGTAATATCCTAAAGTAAATAGGTGATTTCATGGGTATGGGGGGAAAACAATAAAAGATCTCCAGGATGTCTGAATATGGCGAAACTATTCTATGGCTGTCTTAAAAATCTTGAAATCTACCTAAATGTTTTAATGTCTCACCTCATTTATATATTTATAGCCCATTTCCTTCCAGAAAGTATATAAGATAGCTACAAAAGACTCAGCCCCCATTAGAAAACAGTTTTTCACAGAAGCTGATATGTTTCTCACTGCAAACTCTTTCAAAAGAGAACTCATCCAGGCTGCCTGGTTATTTCACTTTCAAACAGATTGCATTCCAAAAATGCATTTGAGGGTTGGCTCTTTGGAAGTTGGAATACATTTTTCTTTCAGAAACACTGTGATGGTTGAGTTCCTAGGCAAATGCACAAAAACCTGCTTGATCTTATATATATATACCACTTGCTTGCATTCTGGGTCCTAGAAGCATTACTGAGGACAGAGGAATAAAGAAGAGCTTTCCCCCATTTCCTCCATAAAGAGGAAAATTCTAGAAGATGTGAAGTCTGTCCTGTTATCGCCACCCTTCTCTCCCTGTTTCTCTCTCCTGCTGGTGATTCTCCAAGGTCCCAGTGCTTCCCTCCATTTGGGCCTGATCCAATTCCTTGAAAATGCCATATTCCCTAATGATTGTTCTATTCTTCCTTAATAAAACTCCTATGCTCTCAGTGTAGTTGTCTTAACTTCCCATTAAAACATTCTAATTGTGAATGACTAATGAATTCAGGATATTTGCAGAGCTCTTTAAAAACACAACAGGCAATTTATATTGTTTCAAACATTTTTGGTTTTGGAGCAAGAATGTAATGTAATTTAACAACAGAAAGGTGGGAAACTCAGATGAGGACAAGGATTTATGGGCCAGGGCCTCCAAAGTTTGATTCTTTACATTCCTACTCTTATTTATTTGTTGCCTTTACTTTTAAATGAATAATAGCATCAATTAACATATCACTTTATAAAGTACACTGATATGCTTTTGAACCTATAAGGTATTATTCTTATTTAACATAAAGGGAAGGTGGGGCTCAGAGAAGTACGTGTCTTGCTGAGAATCTCCAGCTCAGACTGGAAAGAATCCAATTTCTGAGACTCTGCTTCAGGGCCAGTTCTGCCTTCAACTGCCTCTCCAGTTTCGAAAGTCCACAATTCCCATCGTCTCCATGCTGACAGTGAAGGTTGTGGCACTACAGGGGAGGTGAAAGACTTGGGATATAGTTTAGAATTGCCATCCTAGAAGACCATTTTTGCCTGAAGGTAGATGTGTTTCCTTGTGTAAGAAATGGTCATGTTGCTAATAGCTGATGTGAACTTGAGACGTGGTCAGAAGAGACGGAGGAGGGGAGACAGGAATAAATGGAAACTTTGCCTATCAGGGGGATGTATTTTTATATAATTTTATATATTATATGTATAAAATGACTTTACATTGCATATCAGAGAACATAGATCAATATCTACCATAATTGTTTTTCATTTTGCCGTTGGTGATGAGACAATGAAATTATGTAAGCTATAAATGTTAGTTTTTAGGAAACATTCAGAGATAGAGAACATACACTTGACCAAATCATGAAGAAAAGGGGAAAAAGAAAAGGAGATATCAATCCAAGAGGCCATAATTTTCATTGTTGTAATCAGAATTAAAAGAAAGACTGTCAAAACAAAATAAAATAAGAGTCTGTACCTGTGGAGGAAAGAAAGTACCTTGATGACAAGGTCGATCACGGCATGGAAATTCTCTTCCTCTTCCCCCCAAAAATGTATAGACCTGTTAGAAGGACTTGGGGTTACTTTCTCCTTTGGCGTTGAAGCAGTTTAAAATAATACATTGGAAAACAGACATGTTCAGAAGTCCCAACCACAACTTTTGGCATGAAGCCCCAAGGAGACCATCAAGGCACCTTTTGTGGTGGTTGGAAGGATGAACTCCTGAAAATTTTATTTTGGTCCAATACTACAAGTGCTCTGAAAAAGTGACAAGGAAAGAACAGAAATCATTAACACTCACCATATGAAAAAATGCAAAGAGACACCTGAACTTAATAATATGAGGCAAACATTTATCAAAAGCGTCTCAGGGGCGCCTGGGTGGCTCAGTGGGTTAAGCCTCTGCCTTCAGCCCAGGTCATGACCTCAGGGTCCTGGGATTGAGACCTGCATCGGGCTCTCTGCTTGGCAGGGAGCCTGCTTCCTCCTCTCTCTCTGCCTGCCTCTCTGCCTACTTGTGATCTCTGTCAAACAAACAAACAAACAAACAAAAAAAAGCATCTCAACAAGGAAAAACTTAAGCAACTGTGATTAAAGGAAGGTATTAGACAATTGCCTGCACTTAGAAAAAAAAAATAGTCATGATCTTTTGGGAAAGAAAGGGGTTTTAGGAATGGGGGGAGTAAACTGAGGAGAGTGAGCTAAGGAGGGCTGTGGTGGTGGTGGCTTTTTTTTTTTTTTTTTAATTGCTGATAACCTATCAAACCTAGATTGGAGAAAATTCCAACAATGAAAATGTTAATCCATTTACTTTAAACAAAGGCTAGAACTTGAAGTAGGCAGATAGGTTAGACTTTATCATTATTTTGGAATGACTGGATCTATCTGAAATCCAGAGCCTCCTCAAAAACATTGAGGTTACTGCAGCAAAAGAAGCATTTTTCATTATGTTTTGGCAGGTAGGGGGACTTGTTGTTTGTCTAGAAGCATTTTGGGGCTAAGGTATTGGGAAATTCACTAAGATTAATTTACTATACTATACTGGTAAAATAAAGATCATAAAATCAAAGACCTATTTCTATGCAATGTTATTTTTTATAATCTTGACTTAGCTAATGCATCGTTCCTTAGTTAGACATAAAAATCTGCAACCTTGGGGCCCCTGGGTGGCTCAGTGGGTTGGGCCTCTGCCTTTGGCTCAGGTCACAATCTCGGGGTCCTGGGATCAAGCCCTGCATCGGGCTCTCAGGGAGCCTGCTTCCCCCCACTCTCTGCCTGCCTCTCTACCTACTTGTGATCTCTGTCAAATAAATAAATAATCTTTTAAAAAAAATCTGCAACCTTAAATTCTAGTGCAAATTATGATTCTTTTCTGATACTCTCCATCAATGTACTTTGCTTATGCTAGCAAGTAATTTTCATAGTTTGAGAAAGGAGCTTCTTTTGTATTTAAAGGATATCTTTGAATGGAAACAGTATATGTCATGTTTTGGATACATTTATATTCAAGTCTTTTGTCTTTAGATGAATGCTAAGAGCTCAGTAGTTTTTGAATAAATTAGTTTAAGAAGAAGGTAAATTTTTTAGACGAGCAGATTTAGTTGGACGGACAGGTGACCCAGTACATACACAAAGAGCAGATACCAGGAAGCCTGACTGGCCCCAGAGCAGCTCCTCACAAGCCCTCTCAGTTCAACAAGGCCCAGTGGGACGGGAGTAAAACTTGAAGTATTGACAGTATTTTGTGGTCCACTGAATTTGCCCAGTTCATTATTCTGTAACGTCTTCACAACTTCTACCTCCAAAGTATGTCTTCAATAGGTCTACTTTTCTCTCTCTCTCAACCTATACTGCCACTCCTTAGTCTAGACCTTCAAAGTCACTGCCTTGGGTTACAATTGATGGTTTTTACTTCATTCCATTCTCCACACAATTGGTAGGACAATTTAAATCAGATATGTCACTCCCTGGTTTAAGGCCCTCCTGCTACCCAATAACCCTTGGAATAATATCCATGTGTTTTTTTTTTTTTAAGATTTTATTTATTTATTTGACAGACAGGGATCATAGGCAGAGAGGCAGGTGGGGGGATGGGGAGCAGGCTCCCCGCTGAGCAGAGAGCCCGATGTGGGGCTCGATCCCAGGACCCTGAGATCATGACCTGAGCCAAAGGCAGAGGCTTTATTTAACCCACTGAGTCACCCAGGTGCCCCAATATCCATGTGTTTTATTGTAGCCTGTGAGGCCCTAAAGATGTGGCCCCTGCCCATCTCCAACATAATCTCATGGCATTCTCCTTTCCACTTGGCTCCTGGCAAGTGTCTTCTTTTAGTTCTTCCAATATAATAAAGCCTTTTCCAACTCAGGGTTTCTGTATATATGGTTCTACTTAAAAAACTTACTTGCTACCATTAACTAAGCTCCTTCCCTCTCATTGTTTTACTAAAATATTATCATACTCATCCTTTCCTACTTTCTCCTTCTTGCTCTTATTTGTTTTCTTCATATTTATCACAATTTGTAGTAACTTTGTTTACTTCTATTTTACTTGGTGTTTTTGTCATTTCCCTCTAGATCCAGGACCACAGGGACTCTGCCCATTTTGTTCTGATGAATGCCCAGTACCCAACACAGAGCTTGGTGAATAGGAAATATGTAATAAAAAACTCATTACATGAGAATTCATAAATGAAGAGATGAACAATAATCCTATAATGTGCACAGGCTTTTCAAAGAAGCCAAAATTATTTAGCGATGATCATACACCTGTTAAGTAGAGACCCAAACAGAAGTTAAACCTTTATGATTGGTAGTTTAAGGTTCAATCCTATTCCTTGACTGGCCACGGGCTGTCTCTTCCTCTTGCCACACACCTCTGTTGAGAAAACTACTTAATAATAAGAGGAAAGCTGGGAATAATCATGGAGAGGAAGACCACACGATAAATTTGTTATTTAGCAATGAGCAGACCAAATATAGTATCTGAAAAGTATGCAAAAACCAGACTGGAAAGGGCGCAAATGTCAGGTAGAAAAGTCCCATATTTGGGGGTAAAGAGCAGCCTGTTAAGTTTCAGAATAGAGAAATGGTATTTACAAAACGGAACTTTGAATGCAGAATGGGAGGTTAGTGTATCAAAGGGATATGGAGGGATATCCACTAAGGGACATACTGCTATTTGATTCCGTGGTTGGCCAAATCAAATCACGTCCTTCCTGCACATAGTATTAAGATGATAAAAGGAGGAAAGTCCAGAAGCAGAGGAGAGTGATCCCTGTTCAAGTCCCATCACTACCTACCTACCTACCCAGGTAAAGTTGTCATATATACTAAGTCTTTTTTTTAAGATTTATTTATTTGTTCGAGAGTGTGAGAGAACCCAGTGGGGATAGGGGCAGAGGGAGAAGGAGACAAGCAGACTCCCTGCTGAGCAGGGAGCTGATGCAGGGCTTGATCCCAGGACCTCGGGATTAATGACCTGAGCCGAAATCAAGAGTTGGTCATTTAACTGACTGAACCACCCAAGTACCCCTCTGTGAGTCTAATGACTCAAACAAATGGCTTGTATTAAATAACCTCCAAACTTCTAATTCTAGCACTGAGGAAAGTGCTAAGCACATAGTAAGCACTAAACATACACTTATTTGTTAAACAAGTTAGTAAGTAAATGGAATCTATATTTTTCATATTTCCTTTATAGTTCCTTGTAGAGACCTTGACATTTCAGAAGAGCATGAAAAAGGAAGCAAAAATCACATATAACCCCACATCCTGAGACAGCTATGATTAATATTCTTATATACCTCCCTCTTCCACCTCTTTATTTTCCAATTTTATTTCTTCCACTTTATTTCTTTTACTCTACCCTGGTAAACATGTTGGTTATGAATTGGGGAAGAGACTGATTAATATATTCCTTTTATGAGACATTTGGAAACTCCAAAAGAAGAAAATCTTTAGAATCCAGCTGTGTGTGCAATTTTATATTCTACTTTTAAAAAACTGTCTTAGTAAAAACATTTTCTCATATTACTAAAAATTCTTTGGAAGTATGGTTTCTAATATCAGCTAATAGACAATGATATGGATTTTCTCTTTTTAAAATTTATTTTTTAAAAGATTTTTATATATTCGAGAGAGAAGGAAAGAGAGAATGAGGCGGGCAGTGCCAGAGAGAGAAGCTCCCTCTTCTGCAGGGAGCCCAACACAGGACTGGATCCCAGGACCCTGGGATCATGATCTAAGCTGAAGGCAGACATTTAACCGACTGAGCCACCCAGGTGCCCTGGATTTTCTCTTTTTAAATGACCCAGTACCTCGATTCATACCCACTGATCGCCTGCAATGATTGGTCAAGCACACACTGTGTGCTGTACATGAATACTACATATAGCTCAGGGCGTTTGCCCCGGTTTTCTTTTCCTTCAATTTAGTGCTGATCTCTTCACCCTGGGAAGACATCCTGGACTTCCACAGTGTCAGCAGAATTATAGAGTCCCTCCTTTGTGTTCCCATTTCACTGTGTCTATCATTTTATCACTACAACTTTTATTTTATATCATAACCGGTTATCTATTCCTTTCTGTTCATTATGTATGGGCTCCCAAAGGGTAGAGACGGTTGTTCATCCTTGCGTGTTTATGGCCTAGGACGGGGCCTGGAACAAAAGAAGGTTCTGTTTTCTTTTATTTATTTATTTTTAAACTGTCCTTTTAAAAAAATTAATCTTACTTATCTGACAGAGAGAAAGAAAGAAAGAAGAAAAAAGAAAGAGAACACAAGCAGGAGGAGCGGCAGGCAGAGTGAGAGGGAGAAGCAGGCTTCCCTGGGATCATGACCTCAGCTGAAGGCAGCCACTTAACCGACTCGCCACCTATATGCCCCCATTATTTGTTTTGTTTAAATCTCATTTTTAAAACGTGTCCTGAGTATAAAGAGCCATCAGTCATAAATTTCCACCTTTCATGATTTCTCACCATTGCAACTCAAAATATCTACAACTATTAAAATTCATCTCAGGACACCTCAGTGTGCAGTCAGTTAAGTGTCTGCCTTTGGCTCAGGTCATGATCCCAGTGTCCTGGGATCTAGTTCTGCATCAAGCTCTCTGCTAAGCAGGGAGCCTGCTTCTTCCTCTGCCTGCTGCTCCCCCTGCTTGTGCTCTCTCTCTCTCTGACAATAAATAATCTAAAAAAATATTTATTTAAAAAAAAAAAAAACCTCATCTCCTCCTACAAGAAAACAAAGTGAAACAAATACCTTCCTATTCCTTTTATAAGAATATTTCTCTTTGTTATTGGTACGTTATTATCTTGGTCAAGCATTAAACCTTGAAATTATTTTGACTATACTTGGTTGCTTCTTGTTTCCAGCAACAACTTCTTCAATCCACCAATATATACCGAGTATTATTTTATGGCATGCTTGGTTCTGGGTGCTAGGTCTCTAATAGCAAACAGGACATGCATGGTTCCTTATTTTTTGGAGCTTACATTCTAGTGGATGGAGACAACTAATAAACAAAGAAGTAAACAAGGAAAATATCAGATAATGATAAGTGCTTCATGGAAAATTAGAACAAAATGGTAAGTAGAGAGTAGCTTCTTTAGGTTAACCATCAGAAAAGGCCTCCCTTTAGGATATATCTCCTGTCTTTCCCCTTTCTTTCTCGTTCTGCCAACAGGCCCTCCTCACCTCATGCCTGCATTAGCATAACAGCTTAATGGATGGGCTTCCAGGCTCCAGAATTAACTCCGTATCTCACCACTAAATTGATCTTCTATTTGATTGTTGTGGGAAAGACGGGATAAGATCCGTGGAAAACTGTGATTTTCTCCTTTGTTAAGCACACGGATAATAGCCTAAATTACAGAACTCAGGTCCAATTTTTACTCACAAACAAAAAAACTTAATTACTCATTAAGTTAATAAGGGATTAAAACTAGAGAGATCTCTTTGAATTTTGGCTCAGAGACCTATCTGATGAGTGCTTAGGGAAAAGGGATTCAAGAGTTATACCCTGGAGGGAGCGAGGACTGAGTACTTTTTCTTTAACCACTGAGGCCAGACAGAAAAGAACATTCATGGAGCTCCAACCAGGTGCTATGAACTATACTTGTTTCATTATCCTTCTATTACTTAAAGCTCATGAAAATCATCTAATATAGCTATAACTAGGTAACTTGCCTTAAATCCCCCGAATTAGTAAGTGGTAGGTAGTATAGTGACTAGCACTTAAGTTTGGGTAGAAACCTTAACCTTTACAAATTGTTTGGTTAAAAATGATATCCGGAGAAACACAAACAAAACTACAAATCAGTTGAAAGAACGTGGCACCTAGAACATTTATAGAATAAATGAAAAAACAAATGAAAAAGGAAAATGTACACCTAAAGCAGTCATTTAGGGAAATGTGCAGGTACGGAATTTACTACCACTAAAGATACCTGTTTATTCATTAATGCAACAAATAGTCTGATGCTGGGGGCACTGGACCTTGGCATTGGGGGCATTGTTCCTGTTCTCTTGGGCCTTATGAGATAATGGGGCAGCAGATATTAATTTCTATGTGCTTTGAAGGAAAAGCACAAGCTACAATGAGAGTTGGGGACCTGACCTACTCTCGAGGGTCCTTAACAACTGACACTTAAGTTAGAACCTGAAAAATAAAGAGGAGTTTGTCAGGCAAGTTAGTAGGCTTCGAGCACTCAAGGCAGATTGAACATTACATTCAACATTATACGATTACATCTTAAGGCAGAAAGCAGCATGGTATTTGAAAACTGGAAAGGGACCACTTTGAATGGAACAGAGAAAAGAGAGTGGGAGGTGGAGTGAGAGAGATCATGCAGGGACTGAAAGATTTGGGGTTTTATCCTAAGAGCAATGAGGAGACATTAAAGGGTTTGAAACCACAGGACAACATCAGATCTGTATTTTAAAGAGATCACTATGTCTGCTTGGCAGAAAACAAACTGGAGAGAAATTAATTTGGATGCAGAAAGACTACTAGGGACAAGGGGGTGAGGGGAAGGGTCGTTAAGACAGCACAGGTGAGACTTGGTAATATATCTCATTGGGTGGGGAGAATAGGATGGATTCAAGAAGTATTTAGAAGATAGAATAGATAGGATTTGATGACTGATTGCATTAGCACATGAGAGATAGGAAGTTTCCTGGAATGACTGGCCATATTTCCAAAGTGGTAGTAAGAAAGTGGTATTAATTAGTGGCATTGAGACCGCAGATGGAAGGAGAATTGTGTGGGGAGCGAATACCATAAATTCAATTTGCAGAAGTAAGCAGCTGAAGAATGAGGTTTGGAATGGGCTGTAGAAGCCCACCGTGATAAAGGAAGGTTTGAAACTCATTGGCTGAAAACATTGATTGCTGTTAATTTTTTGTTTTTTTGGAGGGGACCCTGAAGCTATGGGACCCTGTCCCTCCCAGTGATAGTGGGGTGGGGCCAGATTGTTCCTAGTTGCAGGTCATTGATCTAAACATTTTTTGGTTTTTCATGTGTATGAGTAAAAACAAATTTTTAGTAAGTAGTCCCATAAATTATATTTGTAAATCATAAAATATTGCTAATCTCTCCATTAATTGATTGTATAGATAAAATAGAGATAAAAATGGTCTCAATTTCTTCATATACCCCAATAAATCATGATACTCTGGAAGTTAACTGGCTCTAGAGAATTTTGAAAAACAAAGTATTATCATTTCAGACATAAAACTCCTGAAAGAACCAAAGCCATTTTAAATCTTTTAATTTAAATGAAATTGTAGCTCATGACATGCAGTGAAGTTTGAATCTTAAGCTTTGAAATTTGTCTCTGAACCTATCCTCTCAATAAATAACCTTTGGACACCTTCCTCCCCCCCAATAACAGTAAACCATTATTCATCTTGATTACCAAGTGCTTTGGCAGCCCCTCAAATTTTGCACCTGAAGTAAGTGCCTCCACTCATTTCAACCTAATTCTGGCCCTGCTCTGCCTGCCCCTGTGAACCTCACTCTGTGTGAGACCGGGAGCTATCTCCATGCTCAGGAAAATTTTCTGCTAGCGTAGTCAGATGCACTCCTAAATCATACCCTCCTTAGGTGTAAGATGTGTGAAGGACAGACCATCTGATCTTCACTGCTATCTAGCGCTAGAAAACCCTCAACAAACATCTGTTGAATGAAGGAAACATTAAAAAATGGATGACAGACAGGTGGATAGATAGACAGACAAACATACAGACAGATATCATTTTAGAGCAGTCAAATGAACTTTCTTAAGATTAACACTCAGTCAAACAAACTAGATAACAAAGGAAGCTCTCAACTAAACACCAAATACCTTACCCAAACTGAGAGGCTACTATCCTGGAGCCCAAGTAGAGACTCCAGAAAAGTAACCCATCAAAGACAGGCTGCTCCCAGCCCACACAAAACAAACTTCAAATTCATAGGATATTAGAGCAAAAATGTATGTTTATCTATTAGCTGGCACTATTTTAGCTGCAAGAGACAGAGACACACATTTGAACCTGTTTGAGCAAAAAGGGGAGTTGATTAGAAGGATTCTGGAGTGTTTTACGGGACCTAACGAGAGTAACATGGGCTTGGGGAATTGGACACTGGGACTTCAATCACATCAGTTTCCACTGTCTCAAGTCCCTGTGCCTTTACACGTCTACTTCCTCCCTTTCTTTTATATTAATTAATTTTCATAACCTTTGAAGTAGATACAAGTAACATTTTCATTTGATGGATAAGGATGATGACCCTCATTGTTTAGGGTCATAACCTTAAGCAGTGGTACAGCCAGGATTCAAACCTAAGCGGTCTATTGCCAGAGCCCATTAACTTATTATTATTGTGGAATAGCTTAAAGATACACAAAGGTGGAAAGACTAGCACAATTGATCCCATGCATGGACTAATCTAGCTGCTAGGATACACATGGCTATAACAATCATCAACTTATGCTCACTTTGGTTTCATATATACCCCTGCCAATAACTCCCCATTGGCACTGGATTATTTTGAAGCAAATCCCATGATTTCATTTCATTCATAATTATATTAGTGCATATCTCTGAAAGAGAATTTTTACCATAACAGCAACATCAATACTAGACTTAACAATTAGCAACACTTCCTTAACATCATCAAATATCCAGCCAATGTTAACGTATCTAGTTGTTTCGCAACTTGTTTTTTTCTATAGGTGATTAATTTGCTTTGGGATCCAAATGGTACCCAAACCTTACATTTGATTGCCATATCTCTTAAGTCTCTCTCTCTCTTTTGAAGAGCCGACACTTTATTAGGTTAGATAAGACCTACATAGTTACATTTGAAGTAGAAATTGACATATGACAAAAGACATGGAGACCTAAAGTAAAATAGGAATTCAGAAATAACTTTTGGTGAGAGTCACCAAGAATAATATTGTTCTGAAAAGAAAATACAGTGGAATAGTACATGATACCTATTACATCCCTTGTAAATGACAAAGGATTCTTAAACTTCTTTTTTTTTTTTAAGATTTTATTCATGTATTTGACAGACAGAGATCACAAGTAGGCAGAGAGGCAGGCAGAGAGAGAGGAGGAAGCAGGCTCCCTGCTGAGCAGAGAGCCCGATGCGGGGCTCGATCCCAGGACCCTGGGATCATAACCTGAGCCGAAGGCAGAGGCTTTAACCCACTGAGCCACCCAGGCGCCCCAATTCTTAAACTTCTAAGCACTCAAATACCTTCCTGTATCTAGGAGATCCAATGCCCAAATATACACAAAAAGATGAAAATATATTTATACCTACCTTGTTTACAAATTCCTAAAAACTTGATTATGGTAAATTTTAAACCTATAACAGTAAACATAGTACCCTTGATAAGCTTCAACAATAACCATGACTAATCTTGTTTCATATATAGCCCCACTCATTTATCCTCTCCTGTATTATTTTGAAGCAATTCCAGACATGCTATCATTTGATCTGTAAATATTTTAGTATTCATCTCTAAAAAAGATAAAGATTTTTAAAAAATACAACAAAAATCCTATTATCACACCTAAACTATTAAAAACAAAACCTACGTATTATTAACTATCTAGTGTTCAAATTTCCAGTTGTCATAAAAGGGCTTCTTTCATACAGTATGTTTGTTTGACTGAAGACCCCAGTAAGGCCTACAAATTATAAACAGTTGATAGTTTCTTAAGCCTCTTTTTTTTTTTTTTTTTTTTAATTTATTTGACAGATCACAAGTAGGCAGAGAGGCAGGCAGAGAGAGAGAGGAGGAGGCAGGCTCCCTGCCGAGCAGAGAGCCCGATGCGGGGCTCGATCCCAGGACCCTGAGATCATGACCCGAGCCGAAAGCAGAGGCTTTAACCACTGAGCCACCCAGGCGCCCCTCTTAAGCCTCTTTTACCGCATAGGTTCTCCCTCCATTTCTCTTTCCCTCCCTTGTAATGTACATATTTATTGAAGAAACTGGATCCTATAGTATATCCTTGATATATCGGACTTCGCTGACTATAGCCCTATGATGTCATGTAACATGTTCTTCTGCCTTCTGTATTTCCTATTAACCCAGTAATTACCCTAACGAATTGATCTTGTACAAGGGTGGTTCTTTAAAAAGATTGATTCATAGGTGGTGTTATATACTTCCACCAGGAGTCACATAATAACTGATTACCTATTTACCTGATATGTAGGCACTTAGTGATGATCACTGTCCACAGCAGCACTGCCCAAGATGAATATAACATGAGCTACACATGTAATTTAAAATGTTCTAGTACCCCTATTTTTAAAAAGTGAAAATAATTTAATAATATATTTTATTTAACTCAACATATCCAAAATATTATCATTTCAACACTTTCTAAAAATGATTGGGATATTTTATAGTCTTATTTTCATACTAATTTTTCAAAGTCCTATGCATTTTTTCCACTCATAGCTGGTAGGTGTTGGAAGCTGCTTGCACCAGCCCATGAAGGCTGAGCATCTCATTCCAGCTTTATGGGATGGGATTCATGACATCCCATTGGGTAGCTAAAAACTGGCCACAGTGGTAGTATTTATATCACAGCAAATATCACAAAGCAGATTTTTTTTTCTCCATCTCAGAGAGCCAGTTATTAGATGTTTACCAGCACAACACTGCTTATAACTCATATCACCCTGGACCAGCCTCATTTTAAGTGCTCAAAAACCATGGATAGCTAGTGGATATTGTACTGCATAGCTCATTATGGCGCCTGCAGCTGAGTGTAATGTGTTCTATCATTCCTTCTCTGTTTATTAGCTGGAATAATTCTATAGATTAAAATTTTCCTCATAAACTATTTAACTATCTTTATGTATTGTAAATTTAAAAACAACATATAGCTTCAATTCTTTTCCTCTATTAATTACTGTTCAAAATAATGAGTTGATTCCCTAGCAAAAGTACCCAATTAGTATTTTTTGGTAGTGTTATGAACTCATAGATTCTAACATATTTGACTGTTTCAATCTGTTGCATTTACTATTTTTGTTGATGCCCATATTGTCCCACCTTTGGCCACTGGAAGCTTCCTGAAGTTCAGAGCCCACATTTCAGACTGCTAAGCTACCACTAACACCAGTCAAACTGTACATCTCATAATTTCAACCACTAGAAAGCGACTGACCTTATTTTCTAGACAAAAAGTTCAAAAAGCCTGGGATTTATCAGTCCCGCTTGTTTCAAGTGCGTACCACTACATCCAGCAGTGTCACATGGGAACTTGACAGCTCTGTTAGGAATCAAGGGAGGGGCTATCCAAGAACCATCGCTTGGTAGACAAAACAGTAGATGTCCACAATCACATATTTTAAAAATGACACAGAAAATTTTAAAGCACATCATCCTTTCCATGTGCACTGACTGGTTGCCTTGTTTACTCATTCAACACGTATCTACTAAGAACCTTTGACAGGCCTGGAACTATTATTCCAACTGTAAAAGTTAATTTTAAAAAACATACACCTATATGAAATTCTTGAATCCCTAAAGATTTTTGACTTTATCTAACTAAAAGAGAATGAGTGTTAAAAACACTGAAATGTTTCAGAAAGTAGGCATAGGTCCTTTGGAAAGTAGCAAAGAAGGCATAATTGCACATAGTTAAGACAAAGAGCATCCTTTTTGTTTCATATGAGTCAAGGAAAAGGGCATTTTTGACTCAGATTGCCCCTTGGACATGAAAACTAAATTTTACATTAAATGATCTCATTTTAAATTTATCTATGGTAAAAATTAAATGGGACAATAAAACAGCTCTAATGGAGCAACTGTGGCCCCTCAGACTTCTTAGTATCCTCCCACTAAAATCTCTGAAGGCACTAACGTTCATCCAACATCTCTACTAATCAACTGAAGATTGGGCAGTTGGGTATTTTAGTCATGGTCATATGCTTGTGTAATTTTCTGAGAGCAAAATATGAAGAACTTATTTTCTAGTAAAAACAGAATGCACAATAACCAAAACATTCAAAGAATGAATTGTTAAAATTCACCAGGTACTCCAAAATAAGCAAAGAAGTATTTTCATGATTTCCTTTTTAAAAACAAAAATATCAGTAAGGTTTCAAAACTTAAACTTAACTGACCTTAAAGTTGCAGTTGTCTTTAAAACAAAATTATAGTTGTCTTGTAATATTTAAGGTTTTTCAATAAACTTGTTGCACAAGTACATTTGTAGACGATTTAACAAACACACACAACCTAAAACATGCTGGCAGGGAAAATAATTACCCAGGGGGAATAAACAGGGAAAATTAACCAGGCAAGGGAAGGCCTAGATTCCAAGACCTCCATAAACAAGAAATTGTTCATAAAATAAAATAAAATAGTTCATTTTATTCTAGAAACTTGGTTCTTTTTTGTGGTTGAGGGGAGGCCTAGGAGATAATGTAGGGAGCATAAAAATATTATGACTATATTTATAATTTTTCATTCAAAATGGAAATACTATTATTGGGAAATATATATATATATATACTTTTAGAACTCAAATGATGTATTTTATTGAAGACTAGCAATGAAGGAAAGAATAGGGCATAACTAGCCATTCTTTCTAATTTTGTAATACTGATGATTCTAATTATCTTGTGTTTTGAATAACAGTAATACATGTGTATGCAAATAAAATTTCTTAGGTTTTCTCAAAAAATTAATTGATAAACAGTAATACATTTTTGCAGATTTCCCTTGTAAGAGGGGCTTGTACTTCTACAGGAAAATTGTTTCTTTTTTTTTTTCTTTTGGTCTAAATACTTTGATTTAGAAATGTGTTATTTAATAGTTCTGATTTGGTTAGCAACCTTTAAATATCCTACTTAGTCATTTATGATAATTTGGCATTAATGATGAATAATTATTCATATTTGCTATATTCATTTGAATTATAAGTTTCAGTGGTTTCTAGGGGATTTAAAAGTACAAATAAGAGTTATTATCCTTGCTTAGTCACTATATTTTATACTCTCCATATCAATATAATCTGTTGCAAATTCAAGTTAATGATATTACTGCTTCTAATTGTGTTCTACTGCATGAACTAATAATGATACACTGTTATTTTTTCAATCAACATCTACAGAAAGACTGCCAATATAAGACACTACGTTAGTCTGTTATGGATCCAAAAGTAAATATGACATGATGTTCCTTTAGAGAATTCATAGTGTGGTGGTATAGGCAAATCATAGGTAGGCATGTTAATCTAATATGGGAAGGGCAAAGATAAGTAGGGGTCCTGGGTATTACAAAGGCACAAAGGGATGTGTGTGTGTGTGGGTGGGTATGTGTGTGGGTAGGTAGGTAGGTAGGCAGAAAAGACTTTTTAGAAAGAGATAAGTTTTATCAAAGAATAATTAGTAATTAATCAAATGATGAGAAAGAGGGTAGAAAGGAAGGTGTTCCAATAGCACCACTGTTAGAGAGCAAAGTGAAAGATAAGAAGTGGAGGGAGATGGTAAGAGATTAAAACAGAAAGTCTGAGAGAGGCCAGATCACAGAATTATTGAATTCCATGGTAAGGAGCTTGAACTTTATCTCACAATGATGATGATTCACTAGAATGCTTAAATAGGGAGACAAAAGTGTAAGATGACAGGGCCAGACCAGAGACTTAGAAGACTAGTTAAGAGGATGTTAGTATCCAGGATGAGAGAGGATGAGAGAAGATGAGAGCCTAAACTAGGACAGTGACAGCAGAAGTGGGGAGTAGGAAAAGGATTCAAGAACTCATTAGGAAGTAAAATGCATTAACAGCTGAGGATTGATTGAATGTGGGAAATACAGAAAATGGAAGAGTCAAAGACAATTGTGAAACATGGCACCAAACCCAGTACAACAGAGAATACAGGAGAAGGAGTAGTCCTCAGAGGAAGTGAGGACTTCAATAATTTTAGATTTGTTGAGTCTGAGGTGTAACTGAAACACTGATGTAGCAGCCAATCAGCAGCTCTGCAGAAAGTTTTGAGGTACAGCTGTAGACTTGGTGCCATTACCAAGTGATAGCTAAAGTCATGTCAATGCGTCAAGCAACTCAGAAAGATTGTAGAGAATTTTTCCCTCTCAACTCACGGTGAAGTTATACTTTTAGAGTGCTTGTCTCCACAATTAACTACAGACTTTAGCTTCAATACCTACCATGACTGGATCAACCTACTTGATATATCTTGGAGGCTATCTTCTGAGTCCAGACATGGAGGCTCATGTTAAGTGAAGAACCACAGAACAACAGAGACAAGCAAACAAAATATCTAAAATTAAATGTATTGACAGTTCTTCATGACTATTTCTTACATTCCAAAGGCTCAACAATACTCCCCAACATACTAATTCCTCAGTTTGTTCTACCTCTTAGTCCAGTTTTCTCACCAAACTCTATCTGGCAAAGATACCACTAAATTTTTAGTGAGTCAATCCTTTGTCTATTAATATGTCATTGGACAATATGCTATCAAAGTAACAAATAGGAATAGTACCATAAAATTTCTTGTGGAACTTTCAAAGTAGCAGCTGAATTCTTTGATTAGTTAAAAAAAAACCACACTATTATTTTTGTTGACTTTTAAGTTAAATCAAAACTATTTCCTGAGCAGCTTCAAGGAAAGAACCATGAATAAAACTCTTATAATGACATTTCATAATCATGTGTGGCAATCATGCAGATTAACACTGACACAATTTCCAAGAGCTACTAAAGATAGACCTTATGCAATTGGGCAAAATAAGTGGGTGGATAATTTTTTTTAAGTAGGGCCATGACCTCTGAGATCTTCTGTTGTCTTCACTATGATCTATAAACTGAACAAAGTGCTATTTTCTTTCTCAGAGAAGGAGTCCATTACTTGTCTGGGACCAAGGCATTGTATAGGAATGAAGGCATAACTTCTGTTGTTTTTAGTGGCAAATATGGACTACCTATGCCTCCTCTCCTATGCCTCATGTCCAGCCAAGGTCAACAATTGCTATGGCAATTCATATTTCTAATTTTGGACAATTCTAATTTGCCACAACATTTTTTGATGATCTAAGACTCTGTTGCATAATCCTTTTAATCACATTGCTCAGCAATAATTAAATTGCTACCAATCAATTGAACTGACAAGCAAGGTGGAACTTGACTGCCACTGCTGGTCAAGACCTTCCCTTTTCACACTTGATTTAAGGCAGGCATCAAATGTGATTTCCCTTGAGATAAAAAAGTGAACTGAGAATATAAAGATAACCAGAATTGCGTTCTTCCTTTAAGGAGCTCACAAGGGAGTGGGGGTACAGACATGCAGAATAAGTGAGGTTCTTTCACATTCATGTTTTAATCTAATTCCACAATTTAAACAAGAAAGGGTAAATGGAAAAGAACACATGCTTAATCTATGTCATCCTATGCAAGTACATGGGAGTACAAAGCTTTTACCTCCCACCCAAAACCGAGACCAGGGCAGATAAATGTATTTCATTCAGTCACGGTATTGAGAATGTTCTCTACGAAATGTCACAATCAAAAGGGATTTAATGTTAACAATAAATAAGAAAAAATAGTTAGTTAGGCATAAATAGCCAAAATAACAGTTTACTAGAGATCTGTATTTGACATGGAGCAAATCTAAGCACAACACTGAGATGTGTGAAGTTACTACACAAAATATTTAAGAAAAGTCTTCCATGATCCTCAAAGTGAATCTGAAAAGTATAACGTCCAGCAATGGACTCTGTAAGTTAAAGAGAGATGTGGAGAAAGTGGAAAGGATTCAACAGAGAGTCACAGAGATGATTAAAGGGTTGGGGAAATGGGAGCTAGAAATTATTTAGCCTAAGTTAGAGAAGACTACCAGGTTTCTTAATAACAGTATTCAAGCCTAGGAAGGGTTGTTATATACAAGATGATGAACAGTTGCTTTCTATCTCAACTGAAGAGTGGACAGAAGAAACAGACTTTGATTACAGCATGAAATATCTAAGTTAGACATAAGGAAGAACTTTCAAGAATGAGGGTTATTGGATAAGAGACCTTAGGGTCCTCTTATTACACCTGTTCCTTAAATGATGCTATTTCACAGGGTCCTTTTTAAATTCTTCTTTTCACTTTGTCCTTCATTTATTTCACTTACACTGATTTAAATTACCTATTATAACTGATAATCTCCAAACACATATATGTTTGGGGGTATTTATATATAATATATATTAGTGTATATATAGTATATACACAGTATAGAATATATTATAGTACATAGTATATACAATATACACTGTGGTATAGTATAGTTTATATATAGTATACTACAGTAAAACTTAGTATAGCATATATACTATATATTTCTCCAATCCAGATTACTTTCCAAATGCCTCCTGGACATCAGGTTTCTATCCTTTACCTGTTCTACTGCAATAACATCATAACTGATAACTGTCTCTCCAGTGTTCAATTCCACCCTCTGGTCTATATAATGGTCTCAACCTTCCTATTTACAAGCAAACCCAATCATTTCCTGACTTATAATTTTCTGATAGATCCCATCATTTACTTGTTTTCCATCATTTGGTCCCTTAACCTTTCCAATATCAACCCTGTCTTTCCCCCAAATGTTATTACTTACAAGATAATTTCACTCTTTTATCCCATTGTGCTTTTATAGGTCTGTACTTTTTTTTTTAATATTTTTTTATTTATTTGACAGAGACCACAAGTAGGCAGAGAGGTGGGCAGAGAGAGAGGAGGAAGCAGGCTCCCTGCTGAGCAGAGAGCTGGATGCAGGGCTCGATCCCAGGACCCTGAGATCATGACCTGAGCCCAAGGCAGAGGCTCAACCCTCTGAGCCACCCAGGCGCCCCTAGGTCTGTACTTTTTAAGGTCTTGGTATGCTTTACTCCTCCTAAACACACCTTCCCCCTTACTTCTGTGTCCAACTTCTACTCTTCTGTTCCAGAAATTCTCCAATGTGAGGATCACATTGGATTAGTGATGCTCAATAAATGCTCATGAATTTCCATGAAAACTTGCCTTGAATACTTTAAGGTCATAGTTAGTATTAGCAGGAGCCTTTCCAGACTTCAGATTCAGTAACTGCTCATTTAGAAAACATCTAGGGAGCTTGCTGACAGAATCTAGTGATCAACCTTCAAAAGTGGCATATATATCAGAGTCTTGTGTTTATCACACCTGATTCCGACTGCTGCTTATCTGACACTCCTTGCACCATTTCCTTGGGCATTTCCACATCACTGCCACTACTGGACCCAGTGCCTTTTCTTCCATCTCTTGGCCTGGTACAATTATGGATACATGCTTAGGCACTTTATGTGCATCCCCTCCAACTCATTTCTTACAACAGTCCTATGAGGCAGGATTGGTATTGCCCATTTTACAGGTGAAAAAGTCACCACCTACCCACAGATGACATATATATATATATATATATATATATATATATATATATATATTTATGAGACATATGTATCCTATGAGCTGTAGCCTACTTAATATGCCTCATAAAGATCTCAAAAGAAACTCAAAATGAAATTTCCAAACATGAATGCATAACTTTATTCCCAAACTTTGCTCTTCTGATGTTACCTGTTTTAGTGACTGGTGCCGGACACTTAAGAGTCATCCTCTGCACTTCACTCTTTTTTTTTTTTAAAGATTTTATTTATTTATTTGACAGAGAGAGATCACAAGTAGATGGAGAGGCAGGCAGAGAGAGAGAGGGAAGCAGGCTCCCTGCTGAGCAGAGAGCCCGATGCGGGACTCGATCCCAGGGACCTGAGATCATGACCTGAGCCGAAGGCAGCGGCTTAACCCACTGAGCCACCCAGGCACCCCTGCACTTCACTCTTTTTAATCCCCACATCCAATCCATCACCAACTTATATAACTTTCCCTCCCAGATAGCTCTTAAATTTGTGCAGTTCTCTCCACCTTTACCCTTCTTAATCTGGCTGAAGTTTTCATCATCTCTTATAATAGCCTCTATTTCCTTTGTCCTCATCTTATCTGTTATCAGCAGCCAAGATGATCTGAAAATCCAAATCTGATCATGCTACTTTATGCTGTCCTTTCTTCCTACTGCATTCAAAAGCCCCTTAGCAGCTTCCCATTGCTCTTATCAAAAAGACAAACTTAAAACTGCTTTCAATGGATACATCCACTTCATCTTAAACCCGCTTTTTCTTACATCTTGCTCCCACCCCCTCAACTACTCTGGCCATCGGTGCTTGCCTTTTATCCTTCAAACCTGTGATGGCCCATGCTTCTGCGGGCCTCTGCACAGGCTGGAAAGCCATCTCTCTCGTCTCTACTTCACCAAGTTAACTCTTAATCATCCTTCAGATGCCACTTTCCTGGAGAAATCTTCTCTGATCACCCTCAAAAGCCAAGTCTTACCTATTACAAGCTCCAAAACCATGTTTTTCTCCTTCTCTCTCTTCCTCCTTCTTTACATTTGTTTTTGTGATATTTGATTGTCAACCTCCTTTTAAGTGTTATGAGAGCAAGAACTGTCTATTCTTGCTTTTATCTCCAGTCCTTCTCTCTGCTACCTGGCATGTAGTGTTTGAAGAATTGAATAAATTAACCTGTTGGTTTGTACTTGCTAGGCACTGAGCTAAGTGCTTTTTGTGTATAATTTCATTAAATTTTCACAACAGACTTAGAAGGTTACTGCCTTTCTATTATTAGCTCTATTTTAGAAATGAGAAAACCAGGGTCTAGAGATACTCGGTAATTTCCCCAAGTGTCGCAGGTTGAAAACTGAAGTCTTCTACGGTAAAACCATAAACCCATCCCTCGTGGATACCTTTGTAGACGTAAGTATATTAACTAATGTGACATTCAGCACATGAACAGGAAGAAGTCTTTGAATTACAAATTGATCATTTGTGTCTCTTCAGCAAACCTGAAAATCCTGAAATATTTTAAGAGTCAACAACAGAATCCCATAGTTGTTAGGTCAGGTTACTTAAACAGAAGAAAAAAGTAGGCTGGACCTGAATTGTACTTGTTCAGTGAGCCTAACTGTTCCACTGACCAGTGAGGCATAATAACTGAGCACAGTACAACACTGACTGTGACTGGCCTGGGGGAATGGATCTCAAAGCAGCCAAAAAACTTACAAAGCCAAAATGATTGAATTTTCATTTCACCAAAAGGAAAACAACTCACCTTACTCATGTCAACTATCCTTGTTCATGCAGAAGACTCTGGGGAGCCCTCCTGAGGAGTGCAACTCCTTTGCGCAGTTTATCCAAAGGTGATTATGAATTTTTCCTTTCCACCCACACTGTCTGGTCCACTCATTTTGAGAAGAGAGGCATGATGGCACAGCCATTCTTTATGACTCTTGTTGCAGGAGGATTATCTCAAAGGTTGAGGCAAATTTATGTTGGTTGATCACGAATGCTTGGAAGAGCTTTATCTTCATTTCTGGAAGTTGTGTTACGGATCTCTAAACTATCATTATCATCTTTTATGAAATTACTTTCATCATTGACTACTGAATTCTCAATAGACCTGAGAAGGTGATGGATATGTAATCTTTAGGTTAGGATGGAGAAAATCTTTAGACATCCCACTAGCTTTTTCAGCAGAACTTTGAGAAGTAGAAATAATTTGTTGATCTCAATAATACTGTCTTAGATCTGCAACTCACTTGGAGCATCGCCAAACTGGGGTGGTTCACTATGTTTAAAACATGGTACATTTTGGACATGATCTCAAACCAATTTAGAAGAGATTGCCAATTCATTATTTTTCAGTAGAACATTTACCTGGCAGGGTAACCTACTTTGTTTATGTTTACTAAAAGAATTTCTTCCTATGGGTGAATCTATATAGGAGGCCAAGTTAAAGATCAAATTGTTGAATGAGCATAGAATTAGGAATTAGATGTTATTAAGAAGTGTCTGATTTACTTATTTCCTTGCTTAAAATGTCTTTTAGTCTTCCCACCACTTTCAGGATAAAAAAACCCAACTCTTTATTCACGTCTCCTTGTTCTTTCTTTACAAATCTCACCTTGAACAGTTCTAGAGTCTAAACATTCTGAACTACTTAAAATGGCCTTACTTTTAGGATAAATGTACTTTTATTTTGGCTAAATTCTTATGTTCATCTATATTCCCTAGCAATTCAATTTTTAAAACCAGCAACAATCATTCTATCCTCCATGTTTCCACAGCAATTTTATGTATCTCTATCAACACTTAACCATTATAATTATTAATTCACTTATTCCTCTCCCTCACTGAAAGATAAGTTTCTTGGAGGTTGGGACAATCTTATTAATCTGCTAAATCCAGATGTTTAGTACACAGTAGAAACTCAATGTCTTTAAAGGGCTTGTTGGCTATGTCCACCACACCAGGTAGTAAACTGGCTATCTCCATTCCTCATTAATTCCAGAATATTCTGTTTTATAAAATAAACATTCCTCTTTACATTCTATTAGACCAGTGATTCTCTCAGGGTTTTGAATTTTGTGCATTAGTAAAAATAACTTTTTAAAAAACATTTTAGGGAGTAATGAAGAAAAGAACATTAAAAATAAAGCTACTGTCCATTAACACCATAATTTCAAAATATATCTTAAGTCTAAGCCATAACAAAGGATATCATTTAAAATAATAATCTTTTAGGGTGCCTGGGTGGCTCAGTGGGTTAAGCCCCTGCCTTCGGCTCAGGTCATGATCTCAGGGGTCCTGGGATCGAGTCCCGCGTTGGGCTCTCTGCTTGGCAGGGAGCCTGCTTCCCTCTCTCTCTCTCTCTCTCTGCCTGCGTCTCTGCCTACTTGTGATCTCTGTCAAATAAATAAATAAAATCTTTAAAAAAAATAATCTTTTAAACTGAACAAATTTAACTTTATGAAAATTTTTCCTTATGAAAGTTTTTTTCTCATTTCACTATCAGCTTATGAAAAATAGGTCATGTCTTCCCCAAAATAATTTTGAAATACTATGTATTTTACACATTTTTAAGGTAGCATCTGAGATATTTTCATAGTAAGTTCAAATTGTTGTAATGAACGTCATTTCTGGCATGTTACAAATACTGATACTACAAAATATCTTAGAAAACCTATCCATTGGAATCTATATACCATAGTTATTTAATACCCACCATTATTCATTTAAAAATATGAACAAGGGCACCTGGGTGGCTCAGTGGGTTAAAGCCTCTGCCTTCGGCTCGGGTCATGGTCCCAGGGTCCTGGGAGGTCCTGGGATGGAGCCCCACATCGGGGTCTCTGCTCGGCAGGGAGCCTGCTTCCCCCTCTCTCTCTGCCTGCCTCTCTGCCTACTTGTGATCTCTGTCTATCAAATGAATGGATAGAATCTTAAAATATATATATATATATATATGAACAAGCAGTTGAAAAATTTACATAATTCCTTTTTATTTCCATTCCACTTCCAGAGTTTTATAATATGAAATTTATACTTAGAAGTCAATTATCAACTGAAATTTAATTTAAAAAATTTCTGTAACCTTAAATGTTATAAAATATCCTGAAATGAGTTAGCATTATAATTACTAGCACACATTTGGTCAAAGCAACATAAATATATTGATATTAAACATGATATAAACATTTACTGAAAATACATTTCTTAGTTAGCTAAGTTTCCTCAACTAATTAATGTGGTCAGAATTTGTTTGCTAGGCTCAGAAAGGGTTTGTACAATAAAATACATTTTATTCCTTTTTTTCCTCTTTTGGAAGATGTGCTGAGACTACTTGTTCATGAAAAATTATGAATGATGGAAATAGAAGGGGTTTTGTTTTAGTTAGGTCCCAAAATTCTTTAAACGCCTTCCGAGTTATATGCAAAAAAGCCTTAGTGATTTATTGTTGAAAACTATTTTTAATGATTAACTGATACTTTGGTTAAGTCCTTCTTCAGTTTCATTGAAAGGAAAAGCTGAAAACCATTTGCAAAAGGGTTGCTAGGAAGTAATCAGGGACATTTTACTTCTGTCTCTGGTGCCCCTTTTCCATCCTGGGGCAATGTTAACACAGTAAGATTAGGAGTGGGTGAAATGTGTGCCTCTTTTTGTTGAAAAGAAAAAAGTATGGTTGGGCAAGGTGAGGCAGGTTCTTTAGCAGCTCAGTTTTAGAAAAACAGTGCATATGAAAGTTGAAAGCCTAACCACTAATTCTCTTAAAACTATCTATACACAGCTTACACATCTCTTAGAAATTCCTGGTATACCTCCTGAGCTGAGTATACCCCATTTTGAGGAGCACTGGACTAGAACTGAAAGAATACTAATTCCATTAGCTTTAGTTTCAAAGTGTGGTATTTTCTTTTTCCTTCTTTCTTTTATTTTTTTTTTAGATTTATTTGAGAGCGGCAGCACAAGCAGGGGGAGCTGGCAGAGGGAAAGGGAGAAGCAGATTCCCTGCTGAACAGGGAGTCTGACATGGATCTCAAGACCCTGAGATCATGACCTGAGCGGAAGGCAGATGCTTAAAGACTGAGCCACCTATGTGCCCCCAAAGTGTGGTATTATCGGACTTTGACATTACCTCCAAATTCTGGGGGAAGTTAACTTATTTGGAATTTAAGCCTCCTATGAAATTATTGCATGAAGTTGTATAGAAAGTCCCACTTCAGGACATTTCTTCATAGCACTGTACCTTTATGTCCCTGACTTCTTTCTCCCATGTTTTCTCACATGGTCCTTCTGAAGGTAAATGGTTTGTATTTGTAAACTTATAAAAGAGGATTGGCATGAAATCTGTGGCTACGGATCAGAGCCTAGTTCATCAACCGATCAGGAAAATGAATGTGTGAGCCAAACAGTATCTGTAAGCTAAATATTGATCTCCTATAAAAATTGATATTGTATACGTGGTTTTAGTAATTGAGTTTTCAATAAAAATAAATATTAAACCTCTACCCCTACTTCATTGTTCTCATTCTTTACAGCCAATATAAAAAATTCATATTGTAAAAATAGGCTACTTTTTTACAACTCACATACATGAAGAAGGCATTTTAGTTTTTACTTCAACTTTCTCAGAGAACAGAGCGCTTGTGATTAATTAAAATGCAGAGATCACCTGAACTTAAAAAAAAGAAGACATTCTAAAAAATTAAAATGAAAAATAAAATGCAAACTGCAAACACAACATGGTTAGCTATCATTAAATTCTTAATTTTCAAATATTTTTTAAATGCTACTCACCTAATTTTTAATTTTTAAAAAAATGTTTAAATTTTAAGTAGGCTCCACACTCAACATGGGGCTTGAACTTATAACCATGAGATCAAGAGTCACATGCTCTACCAACTAAGCCAGTCAAAGCACCCCTGGATTTTCAAATACTTTTGATTAAAACCATAACTTCACAGGGACGCCTGGGTGATTCAGTTGATTAAACGTCTGCCTTAGGCTTAGGTCAGGACCCTGGGATCCATCTGGCATTGGACTCCCTGCTTGGTGGGGAGCCTGCTTCTCCCTCTGCCTGCTGCTCCCCCTGCTTATGCTCTCTCTCTGACAATACATAAAATCTTTAAAAATAAACAAAACCATAACTTCACAGATAAAGTAACATTTCATTTTTGTATATTTTTAATGACCTAGTATAGTAGCTATAATTCAATTATTTTTTTCACTAGCTTTAGTTCTTAAAAACTTTGAAACAATCTTCCTACAACTATATGCTTTATAGAAATGCCTTACATTGTACAGCATGCAAATATTATCAATACCTAACCCCTACAGCATTTCTGCTCTACTAGTTTATTCTGTTCTGATCAATTTACTCTGTTTTAGCCTTTTGTTGAAAGTCCAAGGTTGTGTATACCTAGTATTTGCAAATTTGCTCATTCATATATTGATTCATTTGACCAATCCTTACTGATTGCCTGTGATGTCACAGTCCCTGTTTCTTGATGATGGAAATACAAATATTGAGCAAAACCATAAATAGTCCTTACCCTCATGGAATTTTGGTTTATCGGGGGAGCATGCAATAATCAAATAATTATATATGTTTAAAAACTACAATAATGAGAAGTCTGTAAAAGAGAATTTAAAAAATGCTAGGAGAATCTGCAACAGGATATTTGAATAATGGTGGGTATGAGTGGTTAGGAAAATTCATCTAAAGATGAATGTGAATTAATTAGGAGAAAGGAGGGGAAAAGGCCAGGAAGGTAGGTAACAAAGCAAACACAAAGGAAAGAAAAAGGCTAGCTTTAGGAGGAGAGTGTCAGAGGCAGGGAGAAACCAGACATGAGATGGAGCTTGAGTAAGAAAGTCAGCCAGACCTTGCTGGACTGTACAGGCTGGCGAATAGAAAGTGTTTTGGGGGTGCCTGGGGGTGCTCAGTGGGTTAAAGCCTCTGCCTTCGGCTCAGGTCAGGATCCCTGGGTCCTTGGATGGAGCCCTGCATCGGGCTCTCTGCTCAGCGGGGAGCCTGCTTCCTCCTCTCTCTCTCTCTGCCTGCCTCTCTGCCTACTTGTGATCTCTGTCAAATAAATAAATAAAATCTTTAAAAAAAGTGTTTTGATGTGCACACCAACAGAAAATAATTGAGATCTTTGCAGGGTTTTAAGCATGAGTGTGGGTGGGGAGATAGGATCAGATTTGCATTTTGAAAAGATTACTGGCTTTGCTGTAGGAATGGATTAGAGGGCAGGGCCAGAATGTATGGTTTACTGAGATAGATGCTTCTCTGAACAAATGCATGTAAACTTGAGACTCTGAAACATCGGGTTTTAAGGAAATTGAGATTTTCTAAGAAAAGAAACCCTGGTTTTTGTCTTTTAAATCTTTTATGTTTATTTTTTAGGGGCAAGGCAAAATTAGTTCACA
This sequence comes from Lontra canadensis, assembly GCF_010015895.1. Taxonomy (NCBI): domain Eukaryota; kingdom Metazoa; phylum Chordata; class Mammalia; order Carnivora; family Mustelidae; genus Lontra; species Lontra canadensis. The sequence goes on along the minus strand of NW_022631031.1, from coordinate 9,512,357 downwards.
GTGAGTAGAGAAAAGGAAGAATGAATAAAATTCCTTCCCAGAAGTCCTGGGAAAAAGCATGTCATTGATTATCAAAGTTAACTTTTCCTCCCAAAATGAAAATTGCTTTTTTTTTTGGAGCATATATCTAATATAAATTATATTCTCAATAAACAGCAGTATAGAAAATGTGTCAAGAAATTTTTTTAAAAACTGAAATTCAACTACTGAGCAAATTAACAGCCCCATTCTGGTGATTATCCTTTTAAACTACTTCCATGCTAGTATTCACATATGAACTTATGTATATATTCTAGGGACCATAGCTATCAATAAACATTAATAGGATGAATTAATTATTCTTATTATATATATTAATACATTGCTTTTTTTTCACTCAACGATAAGCCTTGGACTCATAAAATGCCACATCGTCCTTCTTAATGGTTGGTCAGTAATTCATTATAAACACGTACCACAATATAAGTAAATAACCCCACATTGATAGAAGCTCAAGTTTTTTAGGCATATAAACAGTGCTCAATGAACATCCTTGCGCAGACATCTTAATATACCTGTCTAGGATAAATTTCTAGATAGGAAATTGCTGGGTAAAAAAATATATACATACATACATATATATATGTATATATATATATTTTTTTTCCCCCTATTTGGATACATATAGCCAAACAGCCTACCAGATAAGTTATTCTACATTCCCAATTATATTTATTTTACTATACCTCTGGTGGATTAAAAATTTACTTATCCACTGGTGTTTTTTATGCAACAGTCCTCTGGTTACTGGCCAACATATCTTCCCATATGTAGTCATTTGTATTCCTTCTTATATAGTTTACTATGTCTTTTGCACATTTTTTTCTTCTACTAGATATGTGGTTGACCTACTGATTTACAAGAGACATCTGTATATTAGTGATATTGAACCTTTCTCATATATACCCCAGATTTCTTTTTCCCAGTACACCTAAAAAAAATCTTTATTAGGTCTCTGAAAAACAAGTTTTATAATTTTATATAGTCAATTATGTCAGAGTTTTTTCTTTAAAGCTCTTGTTTATGTGTTCTACTTAGAACTAGGTCTTTCACAGTAGAAATACTTCTCTAATTGTATTTTCTTTCTGTACTTCTTACACTTTTTTTTTTTTAGATTTTATTTATTTATTTACTTGACAGACAGAAATCACAAGTAGGCAGAGAAGCAGGCAGAGAGAGAGGGGGGAAGCAGACTCCCTGCTGAGCAGAGAGCCCGATGCGGGGCTTGATCCCAGGACCCTGGGATCATGACCTGAGCCGAAGGCAGAGGCTTTAACCCACTGAGCCACCCAGGCGCCCCACTTCTTACACTTTGGAGAGCATTTCTGGAGGGCAACAAATAATACTAATGACTTTATTAAAATGTTTATAACTTTTGCAAGAAATTCCCCCTTTTGGATTTATCCAAAAGAAATAATAGAGACAAAGTTTTAGTTTCAAGAATATTCACTAAAGAATTATTTATAATGACCAAAAAATCTATAAACAATGATAAGTCCAACAATAGAAGACTGGTTAATCAATCATGGTATTATCCATAGCCATTAAAATGACACAAAAATATTAATAACTATAAGCACAAATATCCTAAGACCCAATTCATAAATACCAAAAAAAAATTTCAGCTAGGTACAGAAAAAATGACTGTATTTACACAACAGTGGTTAGTTTTGTTGCCAGAAAAAATGAGTGATCTTTTTTTCTTATTTTTTTCCCTTATGAGCATGTTTAAAGTATGAAAAAAGTTTAAAATTTAGCGTAGCCTATAATTATGCAGATAAAGTGTAGCACGTGTGTTTTAGTAGGGAAGGGTGCCTTAGACTAGAGGTTGTCTTCAACCTTACAAACACAGCTTCTGCCTCATCCGATAATCTTGAGCAAGTTGGTTAACCCTTTTGTACTTGAGTTTCCTCATCTGTTAAATGAGGATAATAATACCTACCTTGATTTAACTTACAAGGCAGGGTGTAAACTGTAATTCACTGTAAGCTACATAGAAAATGGTGCTCATAATATGATATTATTTATATTCAACTACATGATTATCATTGCTTTTTTGGCTTAAACCCCTTTCTTGAGGTAGGACTGACTACAAAAAAATATACAAACCTTTTATTTCTTTTATCATTTCTTCAAGGGTTTTTTTTTTTCTTTTTTCTTTTTTAGTAATCTCTACACCCAACATGGGGTTCAAACTCACAACCCCGAGATCAAGAGTAGCATGCTCTTCTGGCTGAGCCAGCCAGGACCCCTGCTGCACCCATTTAATGTACACGAACTAATGAATATGGAAATAAGTACACATCTGTGAAACCATCATCACTTCCTATGCCATGAACACACCCATTGTCTTCAAAAGTTTTCTACTACCCACTTTATTTTTACTTTTTTGTGAAGGACACTTAATACCCACATCCTTAGCAAAATTTTATACAGTACAGTATCCTTAAATATAGGCATGATGCTATACAGTAGATGTCTAAGACTATTTACAGGGCATAGCTGAAGCTTTGTACCCTTTGACTAACAGCTCTCATTTCCCTCTCCCCACCCTCAACCCCTAGCAACCATTACTCCACTTTCTGCTTCTAGGAGTTTGACTAAATACCTCATAAAATAGTATCATGCAGTATTTTTCCTTCTGTGTCTGGCTTATTTCAGTTACCATAATGTTCCCCAGTTTTATCCATGTTGTTGCAAATGGCAAGATTTCCTTCCTTTTTTTTTTTTTAGGACAGAATAATATTCCATTGTATATGTATGTTTTTTTTTTAACATAAATTCAGTGGAAACATTAGCTCAGTACTTTAAAAAATAACATCTCTTACTTAATAAGGAAAGAAAAAGGAAGAAACAGAAGAAAAAAGTTGCCTACCAAAACACATTGCAAGGAAAGATAAATTATTCAACAAACATTTCCTAATTGCCTAATATGTGCTAAGCTGGGATAGGGGTAGGGGATTACAAGAGTGAGTAACACACAGTTAACATTCTCACGTACTTCATTCTGGCAGATGACACATGTCAATCCCACAGACAGAATCATACGCCATTGTTCCTAGAACCTAAAGAGTCAAAGTGTCTCTACCAAGGCAGTAAATGACAGTCATGTTTGGCCATCAAATATCAGCTGACCAGAGTATAAGATCTCCGCCTCAGAGCAATTCTAGTGGGCCAGTATCAAAATAACCTACAGCACTTTTACAGAGCCTCAAGTGAATTTAGGGGATAAAGTGGTTGGGGAATGCCCCATTCTCGAGGGGTTCCCCTGGTAAGCATAAGGGGGAATCCCCTTAAATATGGTAGAACCCCCAACTGCAAATATAGGGGCTAAGGGGAGAACAGATCCCTGCTTGCTAGCAGGAGACTGGAAGGGGTGGGGGAATTCTTAAAAACTCCATTTACACAACAGGAGATCCCCTGTTACTCAAAGTTCCCTCGTAGGGCTGTTTTTGAGACATTTGTAAGCACTATCTTCTACTTTGCTTCTGATCCACCCTCCCTAGGGTTCAGAGAAAGACAACTGAATGTATATTCATACAGAAAAAATGATAAAAATATAAACACATACAAACACCACACAGTCACACTATTTGGCTCTTAGAGGAGTTCAGTAGTCCTAGAATTTAAGTCATTCATTTGTACCATTTTAATCTAGTGTTCATTCCTAATTAGTTCATGTTTAAATATAATTCCAGACAGAAAACAAGATGGATTTCACAAAATATAAGGTAAGATATACGTCTGAGAAAAACACAGTCCTGACGCAATTCACACCATTAGGGATTCAAACACTTTCGGTGACTCTGGTGCTGCCTGAAAGCAAAAATAATAATACTAGCATAAACTTTCAGAGCGCCTATTAGGTACTAGACATATAAAATGAATAAAAGCAAAGACATGCATTTTACAGTTTGGGAATGAAAACAATTTGTAAAGTTGAAATAAAAATTCATAAGTCCATTTTCACTTACCATTACCTTAATCCTAGATAAGCAATTAACTTCAATAATTCTTCTCTCTTTTTATAGTGGAGGCAGTGGTGGTCAAAATGCAATAAATAATGCATTTATTTGCAAAGTACCTGGAATTGAAAAAATGCATTAAGGACAAAGTACAATATTATTATAACATTCTCCTATATATTAATATGGAAGCACATATTTATATGTGCCCAAGCAGGCAGAATCATTTTTCTTCAATGTACAAATTAGGTCAGTGTCATGATTCTACTGTCTTAGATTTCCCAACTACTAAAACAAAGCAGGACAAAATGAAGAAAAAAAAAAAACCCACAAACAGTAACAATCTGAGGATTTATATCAGAATTTCAAGCTGTTGATCACTGGTAGGCAGATGACAATATGATTATTACTGGAAAAATAACTCAAAGCCAATACCTTTTTGTGGCAGGTTTATCAGCAGCATTCTTTACATTAAAACTGTATTTCATCTATAAGATAAAACTAACATTTTTTTGATATATAATGTTTATTTCTATAGATACTAAAATTATAATGAATAAAGCGGAAGTTGCTTTGTATAAATCTGTACAATCAACAGTATATATGAGTCTCGATGTGCATGAATGTGCTTATCCATTGAAAAATATTAATACTAATGGTACTTTACGTCTGAGAAAAATCTGTTTGTTAAAATTAATCTTGAGAAACATACCATAGTCCACACTCCACATTATATACTCAAAGCTGTAATTTCTATCTCATTTTAGAAATGGAAATTTCAAGAGAACAGAATCATAAAACTAGAGGGCCTAAAAATTGTAACACATGCTCTTTATTAAACATATTACTTTCCTTTAATACGTAATGCAGCCTCTAACAATAATCTGTAAGTGTAAAAAGTTTGTGCATATTTTTAGTTTTTTTCTTTGCACATCCCAAAGTATTTAATGTAAAAAGTATACCCTGTCATATAAACGTCCTTTCCCCCTTTTTCAACAGTAATTATCTTGAATATATTTCATATTAGTTTGATTAAAAAAATTAACATATTTCTTTAAAAAGTTAAAAAGCCTCGCCATAGGTTGAAAACAACTTTTTAAAACCTGAAATAGGTTTGAATAAAAAGAACTTAAGATTATTTCACATTTTAAAATAGTAAAACGAGTCCAAACACATTAGAATTTTCTAAATTTATCCTATTGAAATTTCAGGAATAGGAGTGTAAGGGCTCTAAGTTGGAAAACCTTTTTTCTGAAAAACTCGGCCAAGATTATGAATTTCATTTCTAGCTCAGTCTGTTCTTCTAATCATTCTGAATTCCATATGCAATTAAACAATTAAAAAAATAAATCTCAATAACTAATTCTTGTTTTTAGATACACAATCCTCGGAGTCGCACACAACGTCCGTAGAAACAGACTCCTCCCCGCTCCTGGGGAAAACCCTGCCTAATATTTATAACGTTATGACATACTGTAATACTCACAAGGTGGTTGTAGAAGTATAAACACGACTGGAGTTATCTGATTGGCTGGTGGTGATGTAACACCCATGTCAATACTTCCCAGTGAACGCACGTGTTCGACCTTTTATTTAAATTTCCATTTCATCACAGCAATAAGACACTCGGGGCGGTGCATTTTCTGTGAAATGATTATTGCCTTGGGCCCGAGGTGCTGCCTCGCACACACAATGCTGCAGACGAGGAGGTGTCGGTGGCTGTAACCTCCTCGCGTGAAAGGCACCGCCTGGTCCAGTCTTTGTGAAGGAACAAAATAAGTTCACTTCCTTGGGCACCGCCACCCACCCCTAGCAAATGACAAGGCTGGAGCGCAGCAGCTCCCACCGCACAGTTATTTCCAAAGTCCCAGGTGAACTCGTGGCGAGAGAAGGAAAATGTGCGTCCCGGGCGCGGGTAGGTGCTTGTGGGCAGCGGGGAGGCGGCCAGAACCTGACACTCGCCAGCTGTTTGTCCTCTGCGTAGCCCAGCCCCGGCCGCACACGCCCGCCCCCTCCCCGAGACCCCCAGCCAGACGCTCGGCCTTTTGTCCCCCGCCCCTAGGCCGACTTCCTTCCCCCCTGGCCGCACCCCCGCCCCCAGGCCGGAGGCGCGGCCCAGCCCCTTTCCTGGTCCCCTGGCGCCCCCACCCCACCCCAGCCCAGCCCCAAGCCCAGCCCCCCTCCCCCAGCCCGGCCCCCACCCTTTCCCCCTCCAGCGGTTACTGCTACCCCGGTGCATTGTGGGCGCACGGTCCGTTGTTCATTTGCCATTCGACCTCCGCCAGGGCCTGGTCGGACGGAAACGCTCCGCCGGCTTTATTGTCGGCTCGTTATGTGGCGGAGCCCAGCAGTTTAACGTGCCTCTCGCCCTCAGTGCCTGGGAAGCGGGCGACCGCGTCGGGACTCCTCGGCGCACCGGAGGAAGGATATCTGTTTGGAGGGTCGGTGTGTGCGCGCGGCTTTAAAGAGGGGCAGCGGAGGGTCTCCCCGCACTCCGCCTCTTAACTTCGAAGGCCCCACGCGCCCCCGGCTCGCTGCTCACCTCTCCGCCGCCCGCCCCCTTCTCCGCGCGGGACGCTGCCCGGAGCACAGCGGGGCGGGGGTGGAGGACGAGGAGGCGGCCGGAGGCGGCGGCCCGGCGGGCGGCGGTGGACGCGTGAGGCAGCCCCGGGAGCGAGCACGAGCCGGGCGGCCAGGCGGGAGGGCGAGGCCGAGCCCCGCGAGACCGGAACGCCGGGGGTGGGGGCGGGGGCGAAGCCGAGGGGGAGCGGCGGGGAGCGCGCGGGACGCGGCCCGAGGCCGGGCGCGAGCCGGGGCACCGGGCGGCGGCGGCGGCGCGCGCCATGTCGTTCAGTGAAATGAACCGCAGGACGCTGGCGTTCCGAGGAGGCGGGTTGGTCACCGCCAGTGGCGGCGGCGGCGGCAGCAGCTCCACGAACAATAACGCTGGCGGGGAGGCCTCGGCTTGGCCTCAGCAGCCCCAGCCAAGACAGCCCCAGCCGCTAGCGCCTCAGCAGCTCAATGGGCGGGGGGCCGACGAGGAAGTGGAATTGGAGGGCCTGGAGCCCCAAGACCTGGAGGCCTCCGCTGGGGCGGCCGCCGCCGCCGAGGAAACCAAGGAGTTGCTGCTCCCCCAAGACGCGGGCGGCCCCACCTCGCTGGGCGGCGGTGGCGCGGGGGGCCCCCTGCTAGCGGAAAGGAACCGTCGGACTCTGGCCTTCCGAGGAGGCGGCGGCGGCGGGGGTCTCGGCAACAATGGCAGTAGCCGCGGCCGCCCCGAGACCTCGGCGTGGCCCCTGAGGCATTTCAATGGGCGAGGGCCAGCGGCTGTGGATCTGGAGCTGGACGCGCTGGAGGGGAAGGAGTTGATGCAGGACGGCGCGTCCCTGAGCGACAGCACCGAGGACGAGGAGGAGGGGGCGAGCCTGGGCGACGGCAGCGGGGCGGAAGGCGGCAGCTGCAGCAGCAGCAGGCGGTCGGGCGGCGATGGCGGGGACGAAGTGGAGGGCAGCGGTGTGGGAGCTGGCGAAGGAGAGACTGTCCAGCACTTCCCGCTCGCGCGGCCCAAGTCCCTAATGCAGAAGCTACAGTGCTCCTTCCAGACCTCTTGGCTCAAAGATTTTCCCTGGCTGCGGTATTCCAAGGATACTGGCCTTATGTCTTGCGGCTGGTGCCAAAAGACCCCTGAGGACGGGGGAAGCGGGGACCTTCCTCAAGTGGGGCACGATGAGCTTTCGCGAGGGACCCGAAACTACAAGAAAACCCTTCTTCTGAGACACCACGTCTCTAACGAGCACAAACTCCACGAAGCCAACGCCCAGGTACAGTATATCCTGCTCCTACTTTTTCAGATCTTTCAGGGAGAGGTTTATCAGCCAAAAAGCGACACACTCTTGGGTGAAGGCATCGTTCCAGTTGTGGAATTGCAGGGAGCTGTTGCGTGGGGGTTTAGAAAGCCTGGGAACAAGTTTTCAAAAGTAATCTGTGTTGGGGGGGTGGGAAATGGAATGACAATTTTCCAATCGTAGCGCTGAATTTATTTATTATGAGTCCGTCCTTTGCCCATCAGAATTTTTAAGAAGTTTAAGAAGGCGAGGTTGAAGGTTTTAACTCCAAAAAGTTGACTTTGCGGTCGAAAATTTTATTAGCTGTGATTTTAGAAAAGCTGCCTTGTGTTTCATAGACTTTCAGCATGCTGATGGAAGTCAAATCTGGCATTTAAAGAATGAGTTAAACAATTTCCTTAACCTTTGATGCAAACCCTTTCAGGAAAACATTCAGCTGAGAAAATTCTATATATCAGGTCTGGATAATGTGAAATGTGAGCGCAGTATGTAAATGTAGAGGAAGCTATTTGGATAACACTCCTTGTGAATAATATTACTAAATTCATCTCCCTTGAACTTTCTGTTGAACTTTCTCTTACCAAAGGCATGGCTTTGGTAAACTATTGGAGTTTTTACTTGTTTCCTTCTACCCAGATTTTTGCGCTGAGATTTTCTGTAATTCTCCCTTTGAAGAAAAGTTTCTTGTAAATGCAGTTTACTTTAAACTTTGCATATTAAGGATGTTTCGTGTGATTTTACTTATATCAGGTAGTAGGCTGGTAGAGAATGTATTTCCTAAACTCCTTGAAAACATAAGCCCTTAGTTAGAAAACAGATAAGCTATATTTCAGTCCTTATTTCTTGATTTAGTATTTCCAGTTTAAAGATAGTAGGCTTACCATTTTGGTAAATCCTTTTTTGAGCTGAAAGAGATGTTGAGCCAGGTCTTGTTTTAAGTCTTTTCAGACAACCTGTATGGTAGATGGAATTCATTCTTTTGTATTGGTAACAAGTCACTGATTTTAGAATGTCAACTTTCAGATGTGATACCCTCTGCGTGTTTATTGGAGTGATCTTGCTGTTCAAAACACTTACGCTGGAGTTAATTAGGTGCTATCCAATAACCCCATTGCACAGTAGTTTCTCAGAAGTTAACTTTAAAGCATAAGGTTATTTTTCCCATGGGAGAATGGTAATAGTTTTTGCACAAATTTGAGTTGCCTAAGCTCTAGAAGGAAGGTCACTTAAAGATGTACAATCCCAAAAGGTTAAGTAAATTGTCCTAAGTCTTAAATTCCCTAATGACAACTGAGACTAGAGCCTATAGGGAATGTTGTAATGGAAAAAGAATGGCTTTTGGAGTAAATCTGGGTTCAGATCTCAAGCTTTTCTGCAATTACTAGCTTTGTGAGCTTGGCTAATGGAGTGAAATATAACTAACATTTCCTTTTGTTCTGTATGCCGGGCACAACATTACCTTACTCTGCAAAGTAATTATTTTATTTTATAGGTGTAGAGTTGGGGACTTTGTAGGATGATGGAGGTGGGAGACTTGTGAAAATGAAAGTGTACTTTCCTAAATAATTAGGTTGGTTATTCAGAAAATTCTAAAAAGAAATATTCTTAATATACAGTGGACTAATATACAGTGGACAGACAGCATAGTCTGTCCCTGTAGGCAAATCTGAGTGGGAATGCAAAATATAATTAGCTGCTTAGTGAACCTGAAATCAGAGGAAGGGGAATTAGTTGGATAACCTTATGATAGACTTAGAGTGGTGTATCCTTCTCCCCTAGGCATTATCTGGATCAGGGAATTCAGTCCCTAGGTAAAACGTTTTCTAAACTTGATCTCTGAATTATTCCTCCTTTTCTCTTGGCCCCCCCTCAGAAGTCCCCCTTTTAAGATAGCATGTGCATGTCATCTTTCTCTTAGGACATTCTCTCATTGGGCTGAAGACAATACAATTTAGTAAGTCGTGTGTCTAAGGTTATATATTGGTTTCCTTAATTAGATTCTGGATGTTTCTACCCTGAATTGATCCTACCTTCTCTGTTTTCCTTGCAACGTCGGTTTGGGGTGTTAACCTTGCTGTTGACCCCAGGTACTACCAGCATATCTTTGTCTTGTTGATTAGAGTGACCTTTTCAAGAATTGACTTATTCATATGGGCAGAATTCAATTAGGTGTTGTTTTTTTTTTTTTTTTCCCCCTTTGCCCTGTAGCCTTTGACTACCTGTAGGAGGCAGTATAACACAGTCTGTAAGAGCATTCTGGGGTTGGTTTAAGTTAGGGGGACTGAATCCTAATCCTCTACTTTCTGGGCAGGCAAATGAGTTTAACTTCTAGTTCCTCTGTGTATGCAAAGTATATGTGCCAGCATGTAATCACTTAAATGCTAGCCATTATTATTTATCACCAATAACTACAAGTTTTTGGTAGCCTGGTACTTCGTGTGTCTCAGTGTTAAACCAATTTTGACAGTTTGGAAACCACTTCATCTTATGGGATCAATCCTTATTTTAGAGAATCCTAAGTTTTCTTTTTTCATACCTTCAGAGACTTTGGCCATCCTGTTCTTTAAACATTCTGAGACTTTCTCATACATGCAAATTTTTTCACTACTTCGTAAGAATATCTTGCATTAGCTTTGTCCTATCTTAAAAATGAAGTGAGAGTTCTGTAGTTCTTCAGGCAAGAATTCAGTTTGACGCGAAGGGTCGTACACACCCTTTATTCCCCTCAACAACTCTTGGCTTTTTTAAAAGAGGGATGCTTTTTGAGAGGAGGTTGGCCAAATCTTAGAATGTCACAAGTGTTACTTTTCTTTCTTACGCGTTCTGAAAGTAAGAAAAGTTCTTTTTCATTAAGTCCGGGTGGCCAAAGAATTAAAACACATTTCTAAAAAGTTTGCTGTTCTGTAATATTGCTCATGGGAGAGTCAAAATAGTCTCTCAAGAATCTGTTCTGAGCCTTCTTTCAGAGAGATCCTTATATTCTTCATAAGGACGTAAGGGGTAACATACAGTTTTCATTTTAAGTAGTAACGGTCTTCATCAAGGAAAGTTAAGTGATTAGGTTATACAGGATTTGACCATTTAGCCTAGAGGACTTCAAAATTGCTTTAACAGTGGTTACCACTGTATCTCGGTTCAGATCACTTTCTACCTAACTGTGAAATTTTCATAACCTAAATTACATTCTGTCAACTCTTTCCAGTTTACTAAGTCTAAAACACACGGTCAGATGTATTGCTACAATTTCATTAATCTTTCTAAAAAGTAAATACTGAATTTAGGTCAGTGATCTGATAGACATTACCAATGAGAGTACGTTGAGGTGCTCAACTAAAGCAAAACTGACATGGTCTGTCTGTAACAGCCTTCTTTGCATTTGACAAAGATAAGGCTTAAAGGTTTTTTTGTTTTTAACAGCGTAGGAAGAAAGGCTGAAGAACCTTTCATTAAATACTAAAGATGAGGGGCACCTGGGTGGCTCATTAGGTTAAATGTCAGGCTCTTGATCTCAGGGTTATAAGTTCAAAGCCCCCATTGGACTCTATGCTAGGTGTGAAGTCTACTTTAAACAACCAACTTCTGACCCATTAAATATGCATTTTGTATAATATATAGGGTCTAACATTCATTATGTTTGATTTATTAAGCTGGTTCATTTCCCTTGTGTTTTTGTTTTTTTTTTTAACTTTTTAGTAGTCTTTGACAGTACCCTACAGTGTATGTAGGATTGGTTTCTTTCTCCCTCTTCAATTTACTTACGTGAGGTAGATCCAAAGCACTGGAGCTAAAACCTATAAATCAGACATTTTCTCTGCCCTCAAGGAACTTGTAGTCTAGTGAGAAGAGGCAGACATAATAAAATGAATAGGTATCTTTTTAGAAGTATGTTCAGGTTACAGTGAAAAAGCAAAAGGAAGTCATCAATTCTGCTTGTGAAAAGTTGGGAGAAGCTTGTATAATTGGCTCTTGAACTTCATTATGTTAAATGAATAGGTGTTGAACAGGGAGGGGTGAGCATTCCAAGCACTGCGATTGGAAGCAGCATTAACAAAATAAAATTGAGAAGTGGATAATTGGTTACTGAGCAGGAAGAAAAATCGAGTTTGAATAGGTAATAGACTATGGAGGGTCTTTTGTCATGCTAAAATGTTTGTATTTTGTTCTGTTAACAAATGGGCAAACTATTTAGCAGTGTTAAATGGGAGGATCATGAAGAAATACGTTGCTGTCATAGACACTTGCTTAGTGTGTGTGTTTTGAGAAGAGTGCTGGTAATAAAGCCTATCTTTGGGATCTAAAATTGGCTGAAGGGTAAAATCACCTGAAGATTTCCATTCCACCACTGATGTATAGAATTAGAATTTCCATTTTCTTCAAAAATTCGGATTCAGAAGTGGAATGTTTTTATTCTTTAAATAAAGTGTTCCAGTGGGCAGCTGCAACAGAAGTAGTAAAGATTTCTTTAAGATTGTATTTTTTTATTTGAGAAGAGAGATAGCACGAGTGGGGAGGAGAGGGAGAACAGGGAACCCAGTGCCAGGGTCTATCCATGACCCCGGGACCATGACCTGAGCGGGAAGCCAACGCTTAACTGATTGAACCACCCAGGCGCCCCAAGATTTTTGTTTTTAATGCTTTCAGTTTACACTTCCATGTTTCATATTGGAAATGCCTTTTTTCTGCTAATCCATTTATTGAAAGGATTATAATTTTGAGTAAAGTAAAATAGTAGTTGTTGATTTTTTAGCTAAATAGTATTTTCTTATCCTTTTTGGATTGACTACACATGAACTCAACTGTCAGCAATTGAAATTTCTCTCTTCAACTCTCCTTTCATAAGGGTGGGGGAGATTAGGTGATGGTCTTGGGTTCTCTGCCGGTTGGGGCATTATCTACCTGCCCAAGCTAGAGTGCTGAAGACTGAGCCTACAATACCCCCACAATATCTAGTATGTTCTGTTGATTTTTATCTTCCAGATATTTTTCCAGATTCTGACCCATTACCCCTCCCTCCATTAACATTTTAGGTCTTAGGTTAGTTAAGGTCCTGGTTTCTTGCAAATATGTTGCACTATTAACAGTACCTTCACCTGGGTCACAGTATCTCTAGTTTTAGTTCCCTGATACTAGTTCCCTACTTAGCTGTCAAAACCATCTCTTACATTACATAATCCAATCAGATGTAAGGCACCTGTCACAGTCATTTTTAATCTGGGGGGGAATATGATTCTCTTGATAACGGATGGAAGCTATAGCCTCCAAAAATACTCATAAGGGCATTAATTGCATTTCTTGGGCTTTGTGGGGGATCACCTTGAAGTTCTTTCATAAATCCGGAATTGTGAGGGTGCTGTAAGACCATCTTGTTACTTTTTAATGCTGTTATATTTGTTTGGAATGCTCATCCTCCTATCCCATTTTTTCATATTCTGAGGCTCTGCCCAGGTACATCTTCGAACCTCCCCACCGCGCCCACCACCACCACAAATAACTGGGCTAGGTAGACTTTCTCTCTGCTCTCTTAAGAATTTGTTACACTTTTTAGTACCTTAAGAGTCTTGCCCTCTAGTGGTCTGAACTCATTTTGGGTCTACAGTTGTAGAACCTGCTTAAAGTAGGCATTCACTTTATGTTTATTAAATAATTGAGTCAAGTCATGATTTTTCAAACTTTCAGCAACATTTTCCTCTGTAAGTAAAATATTTACTTTTTTTTTTTTTTAGTTTCTCTGGAAGTAAGTTTAAAGATGCATATTATGTATGCATTTTCTTTTTTATATTAATTTTAGAAGAGTTGATTCTAAGGTCTCCTCCAGATCTGAAATTACAATTTTACTTATGGGCATCTTCACAAATAAAAAACTTGAAGACTTTTCAGATTTATAGAATCTTTGATGTAACAGTTTGTCTGATTTCTGAAGTCTGAATATCCCTTTTTTTTTTTTTTTTTTTAATTTTTAAAGATTTTACTTACTTGTCAGAGCATGCATGTGCACATACAAGCAGGGGGAGAAGCAGGCTCCCAACTGAACAGGGAGCCCAGTGCAGGACCCAATCCCAGGATCATGACCTGGGATCATGAGCTGAGCCTAAGCAGATAATTAACCCATTGAACCACGGAGGCGTCACTGAATGTCCATTTTCTTAAAATCTTGATTAGCCAGTTTAGATGAATGTTTTCCATTTTGGGAAAAGGAACAGAAAAGTTTCCCAGCATCTGAAAAGACCAGTTCTAGAAATACTGAAAGCTTTTCATCAGTGTATTTTTTATATCTTCAGTGAATTCATCAGTATTCTCAGTGGGCATTTAGAATGTTAAAGAAGGAACCAGAGGCAGAGATGGCGTGAGTTCCTTTGGAAACTACTTTAAGATTTTTATGTTTATTACTAAGATTTCCTTAATATATTTAGTTCAGCAAATAATACCAGCTGTTTGTTTTAATGTTATGCCCTTATTTAAGCTCTGATTTACCCATGTGCCCAAATAATACTCCCCTTTGAGAGTACACATACTCTTGACTTGGAAAGCCTTCATTTTAAAGAGTATATTTAATAGGTGCTGTAGAAACGAGGCACAGTCCTCTAATCAGTAGCGAAAAAGAAATTGGTGGTGGTGCTTATTATAAAAGCAGGAACATTATTCTTTTAAAACATTAACAAGAAATAGTGGTTGAATAGTTGTGTTTGATTTGTATATTTTGTGTTAAAATAGAATGGGCAAATATTTTGGTGGATAGGCTATTGTCTGAGTTATTTTTAAAAATTAGGACATTTGGTCTGATAATGGCTGAGAACTTCAGACTGGCCCAAAAAATGCAGAACACAGTGACCATCGCCTAAAATGACTGTATAGTTAGACACAGCCTCCTCCTTAAAGGTTTGAACTGCCAGATTTATAAACTTTAGGTGGCTTCTTGATTTGCAAATGCTAACTCACTGCTAATCACAAATTCTTCGTGATGTGCTGCCAAATTTTGATCAGTGTTTAAAATTTTGCTTCTTCCAAGTGTATATACTGTTATTGCAACATCAGAACTTTGAACCAAATGAGCTTTTTGCTGGACATGCATGGCATGCATATAGCAATGCTTAGTTTCAGGCCTGCATTAACGGAAGGTTCTCAACTTGGGATGTTTCTTTATTGAGTGGAAAGCATAAGCAAGTTAGTAAAAAGTCTTATTTAAAGGGACATCAAGTAAATAGTACTCTTTTACAGAAATTGATACTGTAGCATTAATTGTAGTTTTTAGTATTGATTTAGATCTTTATATATTCATACATTTTCATTCCCTTTTGGTAAATAGTTTAAAATTTCACATTCACAACATACTGGTTTATGTACAAGCTCCAAGGTTAAAACTGTGTCTTTTTTTTAATCTCACTTCCTTCACTTCACACCTTCAAAAGCAAAAATTTGGGACTTGTGAATTAATTTGTTTTGCTTACTTCCCTTAAACCTGCCAGTTGTTCATGAAGATTGGGTGTTTGGTAGGAGGTAAAAAGAGCTAATTTAGACCTTGAGACTTCATAGATAAGCATGGGGGGAGTAGGATGTTAACATACTAGGGCATTATGTCTGCGAGGCACTGGGAACTAGTAGACTGCTAAGGGTCATTTGGAAATGAAAAGAAAAATCTCTACCTCCCATTCATCCTTCTATAATGATCATATACCCCAGACTTCCGGCGTTATCTGTACTATTCCATTACCCCTGTGGGATACTGAAGTGGCCTGGAATTCTAATATTTGGTTTTTCAGTTGACTTCTCATACTTGAAAGCAACACAAAAATTCTTAAATGGATCATTGACCTGGTTTAGTTTCAAGGAAATTGATCTTATTTTATGTATGGCCTCCTGTGTTAAGTACGCAGACTTAACCTACTGTTTTTGTAATTTAGCCATACCCGTGTGGGGTTAAATGGAGTTGTAGGATTGTTTGGGAATCTCACCACCAATTAAAATATTATCCCCATGAAAATTCTTTTGCAGTCTTAACTGTGTTCCCAACACCTTTCATTTTTTTTTTAATTCTTCCTCTCTCCTCTTCTCCAAGCCTGTTTTCTCAGCATGTTTTACAATCTAGTATGTATTTTCCCATGTTTTTTTCCCATAGTCATGGATGTTTGTCATTTACAGAAATGGCCTGTATTTAAATTATTATTTTATGCAAAGAAAATACGAATTTTTAATACTTTAGGGCCAGGAGTTTCAACCATCTTTTCTACCAGAAATATCTAAGAACATTTTTGAGTGGAAAAAATGATTACTTCATTTCTCTAACAGCCATTATTGTTTTTTGTTCTTTGTTTAAAGATATTTATTTATTTATTTGACAGAGAGAGCGAGAGCGAGACCGTGAGAGAGGGAACACAAGCACGAGTGGGTGGGAGAGGGAGAAGTAGGCTTCCCGCCAAGCAGGGAGCTGGATGAGGGGCTTGATCCCAGGACTCTGGGATCATGACCTGAGCAGAAGGCAGACGCCTAACAGCTGAGCCACCCAGGTGCCCCTCTAACAACCATTATTAAAGTGTGCTGTTGTTTTATGGGAATTACCATAACTTAAGAGATGCTAAACAGAACTATAGTGAATACTTGTCAGATTGATAAGAAAATTTTTAAACTTTTAGGAGTTTTGAGTTCCAGGGTGCCTAGCTGGCTCCCGTGGTAGAGCATGTGGCTGTTCATCTGGATGTAGCAATATTTAAAAAAAAAATAAAATCTTTAAAAAAACAAAATACATAAGAGAATTTTGAGTTCAGGAATTTTACTTTACATTTACTATTTATGCCCCTAAAAAGACAAGGCATTTTGAAAGTTAATTGGGAAATTATATGTCTGGGTATTCCTATAGTTGAAACACATTTTCTTACCCTTTATCTTTAGATTTAATTTCATTGACCTATTTGATTGGATGTTTGCCAAGACTAAAAATTTACCTTTTTAGTAGTGTTAAATGGGATGAAGTACCCAATATTATAACTTAGATATTTTATAATTCAATAGAGGGACTGTTGCATTCTTATCAGTTAGAGATAAGGCAAGCTAATTTGATTCCTATATATGAAAGTTTCTTTTCATAGGAAAGTAATTGCTATTTTAATTTTACATAATTCTGGATCCATGTCCTTGGCTTATATATGATACATGCTTTTTTTTTTTTTTAGATTTATTTGTTTGTTTGTTTATTTGAGAGAGAGAGAGGAGAATTAAAGAGCATGAGAGGGGAGAGGTCAGAGTGAGAAGCAGATTCCCCACTGAGCAGGGAGCCCAATGTGGGACTCAATTCCAGGACTCCCAGGATCATGACCTGAGATGAATGAAGGCAGTTGCCGAGGCACCCTGATACATGTTATTCTTTAAATCAAATCCTGCTGATCCTTAATTCAGATGTGTTTGATTTTTCTTAAAATAGAAGTGGCTGGCACTAAGCTTTTTGCACTTTTCTCCTCTCAGTATTTGGAATTGTGAACACTGCAGTGTCAATAAATCATGACTGCTAACCAAGTAGTGCATTTGATTAACGCTTTTTAAAAAGTTAAATTGATACTTTCCTTCATTTGGGGATTTGTAAAAAGTAAATAAAATTTAATACTAATGTTTTCCATCCAATTACAGGAGACAGAAATACCATCAGAGGAGGGGTACTGTGACTTTAATAGTAGGCCAAATGAGAACTCTTATTGCTATCAACTTCTTCGACAACTAAATGAACAAAGAAAGAAAGGTATTCTTTGTGATGTCAGCATTGTGGTGAGCGGAAAAATCTTTAAAGCTCATAAGAACATCCTGGTTGCAGGCAGCCGTTTCTTTAAGACTTTATATTGCTTTTCAAACAAAGAAAGCCCTAACCAAAACAATACTACCCATTTAGATATTGCTGCAGTTCAAGGTTTTTCAGTCATCTTGGACTTCTTGTATTCTGGTAACCTGGTGCTCACAAGCCAAAATGCCATTGAAGTGATGACAGTGGCCAGCTATCTTCAAATGAGTGAAGTTGTTCAAACTTGCCGAAATTTCATTAAAGATGCCTTAAATATAAGCATTAAATCAGAAGCTCCAGAGTCTGTAGTTGTGGACTATAATAATAGAAAACCTGTTAATAGAGATGGTCTGTCTTCATCACGGGATCAAAAAATTGCCAGTTTTTGGGCAACTCGGAATCTTACCAATTTGGCAAGTAATGTAAAAATTGAAAATGATGGTTGTAACGTCGACGAGGGCCAAATAGAAAACTACCAAATGAATGACAGTAGTTGGGTCCAGGATGGTTCACCTGAATTGGCTGAAAATGAATCTCAAGGTCAAACAAAAGTGTTTATTTGGAATAATATGGGCTCCCAGGGAATTCAAGAGACTGGCAAAACAAGGAGGAAAAACCAAACTACAAAGAGATTTATTTATAATATACCACCTAATGAAACAAATTTAGAAGATTGCTCAGTGATGCAGCCACCTGTTGCCTATCCAGAAGAAGATTTATCCTTCATCAAGGAAGAACCAGGTAAATATTTTATATACAAAGGTATCTCAGTTTTCATGCTAATTAACTATGATTAATTGGATATAATTGGTTGGATATAATAATCGAGGTATATTTGTAAAGTATTTCTTAAATTATAGAAGTAATACACAGGTACTGAATTTTGAGTGTTTATAATAGAAGGGAGAAGATAACTCAGACAAGAATGTAATTTTTGTATGTTTTTTCTCTCCACATGTGTATGTGAGTTTTTCAAAGTTGGTGCTAATAATCAGGTATTTGCTTATATTACTTATGGCACGTGGACTCTTCTTCATTTGTAGTTCTTTGACTTCTCTGATTTTTGGTCTCTGATCACTTTTTTTGTACCCAGTGCTGCAAAAGATATAATGTAATCTTAGTTAAAATCTTAGTTGTAATATATAATCAGTTTGTCATTTCAGAATATTTTTAAGACCTAATGAACATTTTTCCCAGTTTGGGGTGTTTTTTTTGGGTAATTAAACATTTAAGTGTTTTTTAGAATTTTGCAAATGACAGTGGGATTATTCCAATTTGTTTAGACCTACTGTTCTTACCATAAATCTTACAGAAGCTGAAATGTTTAAATTTGTCCCACTGTCCCCTCATTTTCATTCTCATTAATGAAGACAGGACTCTGAGATATTTCTCCTCACTATGTAACTAAAAGAATATATACAAAATCTGCATGTCACAATTGTACTGTGGACTTTTTTTTAACGGGTTTTAATGGGGTGGGAGACCATTGTTACAGTGTATAAATAGAAGCATTTGAAACTTAATTGCCTTTGCTTAACTTAATTATACTTGAAGAAGCAGCCCTGTGGATTTGAGGTTTTCCTATGCAGACCCCAGACTTATGGTATATGTGTACCACTGTCACATATGATTCAGTGTTTGTTTGGCTGCCTCAGAGCTCTGTAACTATTCAGTGTGTCTGATTTACATCATGGTGATTATCTAGGGATGGAATACTTTGTTAAAAAGAATCACTGTTTTTAGTTCTACAGGACAGAATGCCATAGTAATCCTATGAAATGGTTTCTCTGGCCTTTTAGGTGTGGATTTCGTTTCCATTGGTTTTTGGATTTACTTGGGTGAAAATCAGCATATTTGCATAATGAATATGATTTAGTGATCTTTTCCCTCATACTTGTTGACTGTTACATAATTAAATCCTCAGAGGCAGTTTCTTTCAAGTATTAAGGTAGATTTTCATAGCATCGCTTTATTTTGGCTTAATTTTTAATATAGAAGACCTTGAAATTCTCAAAGATGAGCTACATTGTTTTTCTGCTGCAGAGATGAATCACTTTATGGTGGGAACCTTGTGTTTTTTTAAAATACACACATGCACGTGGGCACACACAAGATTTAAGGGATAAGCAGGTTTTGGGGGTAGTATTGGCAAAATCGATCAGAGCTAACCCTTTCTTAATGCCACATACAATTGAAATAATTCAAAGGAAAGCACTACTATTGAGTCACAGTGCATAATTTACAAACTGCTTTTTTAAAAAAAAGATATTTATTAAAGCACAAGCAGGGGGAGCAGCAGGCAGAGCGAGGAGAAGTGGGCTCCCCGCTGAACAGGTAGCTTGACATGGGGCTTGATCCCAGGACCCTACTGAGCCACCCAGGTGCCCCTACAATGCATACTTTTAAAAAACAGCATTACTAGCTATTGTTTTGGCAAGCACCCCGTCAGCTGAGTTTGTATCAATGGAATAGATGTATCATAAATTTTTGGCAGTATAATATGCTTTCAACATCTCTTACATCTTACAACTTATAAAAATTCTGTCACGTTAGGGGTATCACTTTGGTGTCTGAACCTTGCCTGACATTTTATCAGTGATAACGCTATATTCCAGCTGTTAAACTTAATGCAACTTCTCAGTGCCTCTAAATCCAATGTCATTGAGTACAAGGAAATGGGGTGTCTTATAAGGATATTATGATTAGGACATAATATGATACAGAGCCAGGGTTTGGCAAATTTTTACTGTAAAGAACCAAACAGTAAATATTTCTGGTTTTGCTGGTCATAAAGTTACTTAATTCTGTACCATTGCAGCCCGAAAAGTGGTCACAGACATTAAGTATACACAGAAGATCATGAATATGCTTCAGTAAAGCTTTATTGCCAACCCTTGGTATAGAGCAGTGGGTCTTTATCTTTCTTGACTGCATATTGACATTACTTGGGAACTTTGAAGACCATGATGCTTGGGTCTTTGCAGTAGAGATTGAGTTAACTGGTTCTGGGATGTTGCCTGGTTGTTGGAATATCTATAAGCTCTGTAGGTGGTTACACTGTGAATGAAGTTTGAGATCCACTGACAAAGAGGAATGAGCCAAAATTGAGTCATGATTTGAAGGATGAGCTCTGTACTTAACTGTGTGACTGTGACCAAATTAAATTAACTCCAGTATTCAGTTTCCTCATCTTTAAAGTGTGGTACTTATTTTAAGGAATTAATTAAGAAAATTAAATGACAAAAGCACAACTGTCAAGGTCATTATAGATCCCCTTAAAATGGGAGATTTGAGATTATTTAAAATGAGTTTTCCAGTGCAGTATGCTTTCTACTAGATTGTAGAAGTTACTTTATTTTGAGCCAAAATTTGTTCTTTTAAACTTCATGATTCTGCCATTTTGAGTAGTATAATCTGAGCCTAACCTATTGACCTGATAACCAACCCTTCAGATATTATAGATAATTTATTAAACTAAGTGAATTCCTTATGAATTCCAAGCCCCTTTACCATCTTTCTTACAATCCACCAGTTGTTTTTTTTTTCACCCAGAAATTTTGTTGTACAAAATTAACTACAACTCTGGAGGCAAATTCTAACCGATATAGAACACAGTGGGTCTGTGTTGATCAAGGTTAAGGCCTGTCTCAAGGTCATTCAGCTAGTAAAAATAGAGGCAGATTTCATGTTTAAGACCAGCTTACATTAAAACCTTGCAATTAATGAACTGGTAGACTGTCTTTAAAAAAAAAAAATTGGTCCCTTTTAAAACCACAGACATTTTTATGAACTGCACCATCATTGGTTATACTTTGATTTCCACTTAACTGAGAAAATACTGATAATGTTCAGTGATATAAATGCTTTTAATAAATTTAAAGTTCTGTAGGCAAATATCTGAAAAGACATAGTAAATTATTTATATGGCCTATGAGCAATGCTTGGCATATTTGGACTTGCAGATCCCCTTAAGAACTGTGACTTCCCCAGACTCTTAAGCCTAGAGTCTGGGGTTCCTGGGTGGCTCAGTTGGTTGAGCAACTGCCTGACTGCCTTTGGCTCAGGTCATGATCCTGGAGTCCCTGGATGAGTCCACATTGGGCTACCTGCTCCGCGGGGAGACTGCTTCTCTCTCTGACCCTCCCCCTTCTCATTCTCTCTCTCTCTCAAATAAATAAAATCTTAAAAAAAAAGTCTAGAGACTGTAAACCACAGCTCTAAATAATATCTTCTTGCCACATACTACTGAAGCTCATTTTTGGATGCCTCATAGAGAAATGTTTTAAGATACCAAGATAAGATGGTATACCCAGAAATATCAGGGATTTTAATTTTTTTTTAAATTTTAAACTAGTATATTCATTATTTGACTCACTACTGCAGTTTGCTTCAAATCATTTTTTATATATAAGGGTATTTGAAAGTATAACTTAGAAAAGGTTAGAAACTTCTGTCCTTTTTACTGTTTTATTGGAGTTTATGGGAAAATTAAAACTGTCAGAAAAAAAAATTCTAGGTAATAAAATAGGAAAAGAGGTGTTATTAATGGGTTTCTCTGGTAGTATAAAAATTTCAAATCCTTGTTTTACTGATACACAACCAGAAAACGAATGTCTGCCAAATAAAGTATTTAAAGATACGAGACGAGATTAGGAATTATAGGAGTAAACATAATACCTATGTTGTTTTACAGAGTGTGTTCCCACATGCTGTTGCCTTTAATCAGAGCAAGTCACGTGTTAATCTTACTGTTGATCTTTTGATGCTCTGGGATTATTTTCTGAATCTAGATTTTTCAATTATGTCAGCCACACAAGTTGCACCCATTGTAAATAACTGCTCTGCATGTGTACACATAGATTTAATTTTTGCGTGCATATATAATTCATTTTGAACAGACATTTTTTAAATGACAAGAAACATCAGGAAAACAAATAACATAACAGCAATAAAGAAGTTAAGTGTGCTAGTAGAGAGTGTTAATATAGTTGTCCTAATTAAGCTTTTAATTGGCTCTAAGATGCTAAGCAGCCTCTCAAAGGAGGAAACATGCCAGTTCTGGAAGATGATAAACTTTTCTGGTACTGAATTTTGGGTTTTTATATAGTTGATACCATGTAGCATAATAAATAATATCCTCAAAAACGTTTTTAGTAAACGAAGCAGTAGATTATATAATTGATTTTTTTTATCTTTAATAATACAAGCTGATAAAATTCTGTATAGATGATTTTTTTTCTTAATGTCATACAATATTCAGATGCAAGGTGATTTTACTTGAGCAAAGAATTTAGAGTTGTTATTATTTTTTTAAATAGACTATTTTTTTAAGATTTTATTTATTTATTTGACAGATCACAAGTAGGCAGAGAGGCAAGCAGAGAGAGGGGGAAGCAGGCTCCCTGCTGAGCAGAGAGCCTAACATGGGGCTTGATTCCAGACCCGGAGATCATGACCTGAGCCGAAGGCAGAGGCTTTAACCCACTGAGCCACCCAGGCGCCCCTAAAAGTTCCTTGCTTTCATCTATACTTCTGGGGAAAACAGTATTAAAACATTAGCAAATTTTTATTAATCCTTACAAGTAGAGTTGAAATCAGGTTTCATTTTACAGTTTCAGTTTATATATTTGCCTTTTGGTTAAAAAGCACATAATTTGAATATTTAGAAGACAACCTTGAACAGAAAGCCCGAGCTGAATATCTTTAAGATATTCTAATGAGTCATATTTGAAGCAATGAATTATTCTATTTATAGTCAACTCTTTAGAGTTCTATCCAGCACTTACGCTCTTCTATGTTTTGGATGATAATTGATACTTGACATTACTTTCAGATGTTGCAGAATCCTAAAATGCTTTCTAAATGATTAAATTTTTATAATTTTGAAAACTGGCCATTACATTTGACACTAATACTTTGACCATGTCCTATAAATTTACTGTATAAACTATTTAAAATATGTTTAAAAACCATGGAACTTGGCTTTGTTTAAGGAGATGTGGGCTTTCAACTCAGTTTTACTTGACTGTAACTAGCCTTGAGTGTATCCCACATTATGACACTAATGGGCAGAAAGAAAAATTTCATAATTCTGGCATCTTGAAATGAGTAAAAACTATCCAGAGCTTTTTCTTAATCATTTTGGCAACAAAACCCAATCCTCAGCAGCAAAACCAGCTATTTATATCTTTTACTCATTTCTTTAAATGTGAATATTCATGTTTTGTGCAGAAATACTGTTCTGATTATAGGATGCTACCCTAGACCCCACTGGGAGTATTGTAGTTACTATTTTCTAAAATCTGAAAATTACTGCATCCTACATCTTACTCTAAGCATTTCAGATAAATTTATGGATCTGGATTAGTTTTTCTTTGTTCTTTTATCTTAGGGGGTTCCAGATGTTCTCCTCTACCTTTCAGGCATCCTTTTGGTTGGATGTATGAAGGATGCGCTACAAATGGCAATGTTAAATCACTTTCCTTCAGAAACTGTTAGAATTGGGTATTAAATGGTAGTTTGAAAGCCTGATGTTCATTTTAAAAAATAAAGGTCCAGCAGTACTTTATGGGCTATAAAATATACATAAGAATTTTCCAATGTTTAATCTTAAGAGGATGACCGTAGGTAGTAGGAATATTCTTTTTTTTTTTTTTTTTTTTTAAGATTTTATTTATTTGACAGAGATCACAAGTAGAGAGGCAGTTAGAGAGAGAGAGAGAAGCAGGCTCCCTGCTGAGCAGAGAGCCCGATGCGGGGCTCAATCCCAGGACCTGAGATCATGACCTGAGCCGAAGACAGAGGCTAACCCACCGAGGCACCCAGGCACCCCGGTAGTAGGAATATTCTGACATCTTTTTACCCTTCTTTACTTTTCTTCTGCCAAGTGTTCCTTTCCTTCCCTATCTGCCATATTTATCCCAAGAGATGAAGGTACTCATTATTACCTACAGGTTACAAACACTAAAGAAATAATCTGTGTGGCCAGACCTGGTGTTGAAGAAGCCTGTGGACTAGTTTTACAAAAGCATTTTTTGAGTTCTGCCTGCTCACAATATCAAGTTATCTAAACCCTTTAAGTGTAGATTGTTGAGAGATCTGTAAAACTGAAATTTTAATTTCTGACATCATCTTAATATTCTGGGGGTGTCTTAAGTCTTCATTCATCATTTTACATTTCCAGAAAAGTTACATTATAATCAAATGCTACTTTCCTGGGATACCAGAATATCTTTCCACATCATAATAGGAAATTTAGTGATTAAATTTTTTTTAAATCCCCCCAAAAGTAAGCATCTTGCCACATGTCAAGATTGAGGAGTTCCTTACCTGGAACTTGTTCATAATAGGATTGCTGTGGGGTAGAAACATACCCAGTGTCATGTGACCAATGTTAAAATAGTAAGTACGGCAAGGGGTGCAATGGGAGACTTGGTGAAAGCTATATAGAGACGGCAGTGATAAGAATTGGATCTTGTGTAGGAGTTTCCCAGGAGAGGGAGGGAGAAGGGCATTCACTGACTACAAGGTGGCAGGAAGTCAGGGCAAGCAGGTTAAAGAATAGAAAGAATGTAATAGGGAATGAGGTTGCATAGATACATAAGAGCCAAGTTGTGATTCTCTTTGTTCTGCATGGTAAATTTGTGGATTTTTACATACTGAGGCCATGGGAGATTTTTAACTAGAGATTAGGTCTGTTTATACTTGCCTTTGGGAAAAAACATTTGGAGGGTGTTCGTGGATTAAAGTTGGGGGAGTGATCTGGATAGACCTTTTAAGGACTAATGAGAGCAGAAATAACAGCCTTGTTTGGGTAGTGCAAAGAAGAAACAGAGCTTAGTCTGAGATGGGGCAGTCACTTGAGTCAGTGGGGTGTGAATGGAAACTACTATATGTTGAGTCTCTAGGCTGCTGTAGGAACTGTCAGGGATGCTTTATATAATGTATGTATTTGCAAGTGAAGTTAGTCCAGTGAAAAGTAGAAAAAAACAGATCACAGTGAGTAAAGAAGAAAAATTATACCTGTTTATGAAAAACAAAATAGTTCTGAAACTGTCTTCAGAGAAGAGAAACTTGATGTTGGTATATATTTAAGTGAAAATGAAAGTGGGGAAAGATCTTACTGAGTCTCTTGAGCTTTGT
Organism: Lontra canadensis; assembly: GCF_010015895.1. Lineage (NCBI taxonomy): Eukaryota > Metazoa > Chordata > Mammalia > Carnivora > Mustelidae > Lontra > Lontra canadensis. Next base: position 9,486,606 of record NW_022631031.1, on the reverse strand, counting down.
GCAATGGAGTTATTTCTAAAACCTTGATTTCTTTCTTCTCTCATTTCATTCTTAAGAATATTTGTCTTTTAAGAAAAAAAAATTTTTAAATGATTTTTTAAAAAGATTTTATTTATTTGACAGACAGCGAGAGAGGGAACACAGTGCTGGGGGCGGGGGGTGTCGGGCAGGGAGGGATGTAGAAGCAGGCTGATGGCAAGCAGGGCTCGATCCCAGGACCCTGGGATCATGACCTGAGCTGAAGGCAGCCGCTTAATGACTGACCCACCCAATCACCCTTAAGAAAATCTAAGTTGGTCTGCACCTGCCTCATGTTTGGAATTTTGAGAACCAAAAGAAAATCAGGGAAACCTTCTTCCCAACTTAGTTCTGTTAGCACTTCGAGTCAGGTGCTGTGCTACTCCCTACCAGATGATCTGGAAGCACTGCTAACCTGTGATCCCAGGGAAACCTGTAACCACAGGCACCAAGATTAACCTCACTTAATGACACCTATATTTATATTCTACTTTACATTTTACTCAGTATACTGATGTCACTTTTCATAGCAGCTTTGTGAAGTGTGCAAACTCTTTTTTATGTGAGGAAAATAAAGTCGATAGTTAAAATTTTGAGGAGTAGGAACTGAGATTTGCTTTATCATTCCTTTTCTTTCCATCACATGTTAATCTGGTTTTTTAAAAATCCATGAATAAGAAGTCTTTTTAAAAAACGTGCAAAATATGGTTAATCTGAATTCTTTTAAAATGAACCTGAAGAGAAGACTGCTTTCAAGGATAAACAAAAATGTATGAACTATAAAGAACAAGAATAGCTGATATCTTCGTACACTTAAGATTTTGGAAATGGTTTTATTAAATAAAGAAGTTAGTAAAGTGAGTGTTGGTTTATCCCAGAGTGTAAGGTTTATTTTTTCATTTAGCAAAAAAGTATATGAAATATCACTAGGAAACTAAATTAAAGATGGGTGTACTTGACTTCTTCGCTTTTATTTCTAGCATTGCAGATTGTGGGGTTTTGTTGTTGTTTCGGGTTTATTACTCGGTATGTGCCAGGTCCATAGCTTTGGTAGATCATTGTTACCTCCTGAAACTGTTTTAATAGCTCTTCAGAAAGGTCTTTTGTTGTTAGCAGAGATATCTTAGGCCTTTTTGCTAAGTTTAAATGAAGTGAAGGATTTCCATAGAAAGGTCACGAACGTCAAAAACCAAGTATAGAAGAATTTATTATTTAATCCTATAATTTGGAGAAAAAGATGATGACCAAGAGTTACTGCTTTCACTTCCTAGGGAAGCAAAATTCATTTCTATTTCAAGTGAATGGTTAGTTGCCTTACTTCTATCCCACTTAACATCAGCTGATTAAAATGAGTTTCTATGCAGTTTGGCTGATTTCAAATAAGCTACAACCGTGATAGGATGTATTGATTCCTGAGTTAAGTGTGCTCTTTATGAAAGTTACTGTCAACCTAGAAGAGCTCACCTGTTCTGAGATTTGTTTTTGATACCAATAACTGATACCTTTCAAAAGAGTTTGAGAAAAAAACACGGTACAAAGGAAGAATATATTTGTCATCTGTTAAGCTTTCAGGTTGAGGTGTTCCGTGCTTAGTATAGGATTAAAGATCACAAGTTAAATTCTGATACTAAAGGGGTAGGGTTAGGAGACAGGAAATGTCTATTTTAAGAACTAGCTGAGGAAGCCTTCAACAAATCACTATAGAATATTACATAAATAGAAGCAGCCTGCCTGTATTTACAAATCCACTTGGCAGAATTTTAAGAAGTGCCCTCTGAACAGACAGTACACTCTAGAATAGTGACTTTTTTTTTCCCCCTAAGATTTTACTTGAGAGAGAGAGCATGAGCTGGAAGAGATGCAGAAGGAGAAGCAGGCTCCTGGCTGAGCAGAGAGCCTGATGTGGGGCTCGATCCCAGGACTCAGATTAGTGACCTGAGCCAAAGGCAGATTCTTAACCAGCTCAGCCACCCAGGTGCACCTGGAATAATGAGTTTTTAAAAAGATACTGGGAGGGGCGCCTGGGTGGCTCAGTGGGTTAAGCCTCTGCCTTAGGCTCGGGTCATAATCTCAGGGTCCTGGGATCGAGCCCCGCTTCGGGCTCTCTGCTCGGCGAGGAGCCTGCTTCCCCCTCTCTCTGCCTGCCTCTCTGCCTACTTGTGATCTCTCTCTCTCTCTCTGTCGAATAAATAAATAAAATATTTAAAAAGATACTGGGAAACCTAGTACAGTTGTTGAATATTGATTTAAATTTATTTTGGAAATATATTCAGCTTTTCATAGGAAAATAAAGCCACTAAATTTCAGTTAATCATTTTCAGTTTGTGGTTATGTTTTAGTGTTACTATAGACCAGAAAACTGAAAAAGTATTCTTTAAATACCATTAATTAAAACGAAACTACTAATAGAGGTTGCAGAGAGAAGAATATTCAAACCAACATTTATTTGAAAAGCATTTTGTCAGGGTGCCTGGGTGGCTCAGTTGATTAAGCTCTGCCTTCATTTTCAGGTCATGATCTCAGGGTCCTGGGATCAAGGCTAGAGTCAGGCTCTCTGCTCAGCAGGGCATCTGTTTCTTCCTCTGTGCTCTTCCTCCTTCTGTCTCTTTTTATCAAATAAATAAAAATCTTAGAAAAAAAGTATCTTGTCATGATGAGTGCTGGGAAAATAAAACCTAATGAGTACCCCTCCTCTCAGGGGACAGGTAAGGGAGTCTCTCTGCTGTTGCTCTTCTCCACCTGAAGTACTTTTTCATTCTCCTGACTTCCAAGCCATTTACTCTAGGCAATAATCTCACTTTTTACTCTTCAGCTTTTATTTTCCCTGTATGGTGGTGGTAGATGCTGTCCTTAAGTAACTTGTCTTCAAACTTCTCTCTATATGTTGATTGTCTTTGCTGTCTCCTAAAGACCCACACATTTGCTTCAGGATTCCAGAATCCTTCTCTTTGAATTTCTTCAGTACTTTTAACTTGTCCCTTTCTTAGTGATTTCATTTCAGCATTTAAATGTTTATTACTTCACCTTTTAAAAAAACACTCTTACTCTGTGTCTCCCCCTTTGCAACCAAATTTCTCAGTTTATATTATGTAATTCTTCATCTTTATTCACAATATAGGCCACTCTTAGTTTTTTCACCTTGCCCCACTGATATACCAGTGTCACTTGCTCTGAGATCACCAGTGACCTCCTAGGTGTTCAGCATTTGTTGAATGAAAGTATTGCATGTTTCAGTCCCTAGCTTAAATTTTTGGCAGCATTGTTATGATGGGCTACTTCTTGAAATAACTCCTTCCTTAAAATCTGTATCATTTTCTGGTTTCTTAAATGCTAGGATTCCTCAGCATACTGGTCATAGTTTTTTTTCTCATAGTCTCATCTGTTTAATTCCATGGCCTTATTTACCACACACATTCTGACAACTCATTTTTATTACCAGTTTAAGCATTATATCTGTATAGCCTTTGGTGCTAATTTCTCCACTTAGGAGCTTAAACGAAAAAAAAAATTAAAATTTTGAGTGTTTGTTACATACCAGGTAGAGCTGAGTGCTTTTCTTTATTATCATTTGGATAATAATAAAGTGCATAGATCTTTCCCTGATAATTTCCCTACTCTTACAATAAAACAGTTCTCAATCTTTAGTAAGCATCAGAATCACCTAGAAGGCTTTATAAAGTGCAGATTTCTAGGCCCCACTTCCACAGTATCTGATTCTGTAGGTTGGGATGGGGCCTGAAATTTTACATTTCTAGCAAGTTCCTGGGTAATGCCCATGGTGCAGATTTGGGAACTACACTTTGAGGACCACTGCATTTAAAAAGCAAAATAACCTGCTTCACAACTGTCACATAGCTGGGATATGACAGAGCTGAGACTTGGTCCCAGGTAGTATCTAGTGTTTACCCATTTAACCTACTATTCCTACTCCAAACATATAAATTCCTCTTTGTTAGGTGTGTCAGACTGTGTCTTCATAACTACCTAAAACTGGTCCTCTTTTATAATTTTTTTTCTTCTTCTTTTTTTTAAGATTTTATTTATTTATTTGACAGAGATCACAAGTAGGCAGAGAGGCAGGCAGAGAGAGAGAGGAGGAAGCAGACTCCCTGCTGAACAGAGAGCCTGATGCGGGGCTCTATCCCAGGATCCTGGGATCATGACCTGAGCTGAAGGCAGAGGCTTTAACCCACTGAGCCACCCAGGCGCCCTACTGGTCCTCTTTCATTAGTATTAGTATAGGATGGAAGCTTCCCACATTACTTTCAAACCCTGCCTCTCCCATATTCAGTCTCACCAAGCACTGTCAGTTCTTCTTCCACAACTACTTTCTTCCATTTGCTGTTGCCATCAACCAAGTCAAGGCCACTACTGGTTCTCATCTGGATTTCTAAAATAGCTTCCTAACTAGTCTCCCTGCTTCTCCTTTTGATCTCCTTTAATCATTCATACAATACCAGCCATAGTCTTTAAAAGGTAAATGAGATTAATACTTTGTTTAAAATCCTTTCACTGGTTTTAGATTAAAGGCCAAAATCTTTACCATGGCCTTTAGTGCTCTTAATTATGCCTGCTTGAGGATCATTTATACTGTTCTTTCTCTCCTTCATTATGCAATTATGTAATCCTACTGGCCCATTAGAATATAAGAGCTAGAACTATTTAGTGTTTTGGGGTTTTGTAACTATGCACTAGAACCATTATTGGGTGGTATTCTGTTGTATAAATGTACCACGGTTTTATTTGCCCACCATCAATTGTTTTTTGAATCAAGTACCTGCTGTATACGTAAAAAGGAATTCGTGTGTTTTTTCTTCTTTGGGTTTTTTTTTTTTTTTTTGAGACTTATGACAGAGGACAGATTGTTCATAAAAAGTGGCATTTTAAAAATGTCTCCATATACTTTTTTAAAGATTCTATTTATATATTTGAGAGGTCGAGTGGGAGGAGGGGCGGAGGGAGAAGAGTACTCGCTGTGGAGCAGGGAGCCCAACCTGGTACTGACCCCAACATCCTGGGTTCATAACCTGATTTGAAGGCAGACGCTTAACCAACTGAGCCGCCCAGGCGCCCTGTCTTCAGATACTTTCAATTTGGGGGAGTAGATAGTACCAGTGGGATGATGCTAGGTGCACTAGTAGGAGCCCGACGAATATTAGGACCCTGTATTCTAAACTACGGAGTTTGAAGGTAAACCTAAACGCTGTGGTGAACCATTGAAGATTTTAAATTAAGGGAGCAACTTAGGATTTATGTTTTAGGAGAATCTTTCTGGCATGATGAATATAAGTACTAGCACTGTATTTTGAAGCAAGGAGAACAAGAAACTATTTCAGTATTCATTAATCCAAGAGAATGGTGATGGGTACCTGAATTAAGGCAGTGGTGGAGAAACAGAAGGAATGGAACAGATTCAAAAGAAAACAGATTGTAACCAAAAGTATTCGTCTCATTAGTGTATCTTTTCTTTTAAGCTGCCTCTCACATCCTTTCCATACTTCAAGATTAAGGAATTAGTTCTTCTCTTAAGTCTACTCTTCTAGCTTTAATTTGTCTTTTTCACTTCTGAATCAATACAGAAACAGTAATGTTTTACACATCTAGTACTTAATACCAACAGTAGCAGCTGTCATTGGGTGCCAAACTCCTTAATTTGTAACACTTGACTTGCATTATCTAATCTCTTTTTTTAAAGATTTTATTTACTTATTTGAGAGCAAGAGAGCACTAGCAGGGGGGGTACAGCAGAGGGAGAAGAGAAGCAAACTCCCCTCTGAGCAGGGAGCCTAATGTGGGAGTCGATCCCAGGAGCCTGAGATCATGACCTGTGGCAAAGGCAGCGGGCAGCCTCAGCCGACTGAGCCACCCAGATGCCCCTAATTTAATTTCTGTATCAAATCTATGATGTGGTTGGAAGCATATACCAGGAAGCTGAGGCATATCCTCACATAGCCAGTAACCTAATTCACCCTGCCTCTTAAAGCTTATTCTTACCCAGTATACTCTTCTTACTGTTGAGTGTATTTGTTCTTGTGGTTGAAACCATGTCTTAGGGTTTTGTGCCTTAATAGCATTAAGCACATAGTAGATACTATAACGTGCAGATATTTTTCTATTTAGTCTCCATAAGAAACGGTACCAAGAAAGGAGTGGTTGATGATGGCTGTAGTGTGGTTGTAAATAACAGATTATTCTACATCTCCTTTTCAGATCTGGATGGTGCTCTACTCTCAGGGCCAGATTGTGATAGGAATGTGAACACAAATTTATTGGCTGAAGCCGGCTCCAGTCAGGATGGAGGTGATGCTGGTAGGTACAGTAGGATTTTAGTAAGAGTATATTATAAGAGGATTTGAAGATGGGGAAGTGTTTGTGTGCATGATTAAGGACCTGTTGCAATTTCTTTCCCCTAAAGGAGAGTATTAAATGTAAATACCTTAAACCTGTGTTAGCTGTGTTTATGATAAGACTTTGGAAGCCTGATAATACAAATGGAAGGGTGTTCATTATTGTTTGAGGGAGCCACTTATTTAGGGCTTTAAAAATTCTTAAATATCAAGTAATTAATAGAGCTGGTGACTTTCTGCTAGTACATACGTAGCATGAAAATGGTCATCATCCAAATAGTTGATTAATGTATTTGACTGACATTGATGTAAAATAAAAGTATGGTTGGTAATGGAGATAGAAAATGTTAATTCTAAATAGCAATATTTCTATCAGTTGTACTTTGGGGGGAGTATCCTACACATACAGGCAGAGAGTCCGTAGATATTCCAGAGAACAACATGAGTATAAATAAATTGGGAACAGAAAAAGCTTTCTTTAGAGAAGAATGCCAAGCTAATAAGTACAGAATGACAATTGAAAAAAATACCCCACAGGAGATAATTCAAGATCATCTGTGGATGTTAAGCCACTATTGATGGGCTTATCACAATGATTGGGCAAAAAGGCTGTTGTAATAGCATATTCACATGGTCTCCATATAATTTCATAGATTACTTCAGTTACAAAGAGGGAAAGATTGCTTTATAATAAAAAAAATTGGAAATACCATGCCTCTTGTCATAATGCACTAGCCACCACACATCATCACTCATGTAATATTCTTGCCAAAAGGTTTAACCCAAATCTAATCATGAGGGGGGAGAACATCAGACTGGTCTACACAAATCCAGCTACTCTGGATTTTAAAATGTTAATGTCATGAAAAACAAGCAGAGGAACCACTAGATTGGAGCAAACCAACTAAATGCCTTGTCAGTCTTGATGACATCAGGGTTCTAAAATGACTAGGGGGCATTTGGGGAAAAGTTGGGAATTTGAATGAATAGTATGGATTAAATGATGGACAATTTTAAATTTCTCAGATGTGATAAAGATACTGTGGTTATGTAGGAGAAAGTTCTAGAAGATACTTGCTATATTGAGGGGTGAAGCAATGATGTAAAGATTTTCAAATAATACATAAAAGGTGTGTGGATTCATAGAAAGCCCATGTGGCAAAACTAACATTTGTCAAAGATACACAAAGGGATATAGATGTTCATAGATTAAACTTCTCATAGCCTTGGAATTCTTTAAAAAATTGATGGGGAGGGGGGCAGCTTAGGGGTACTCCATTTTCACAGGCTTCTGAATATAGTATGCACTGACCACAGTTAAGCCATGTAATTTTGAAGGAAAGAAATTGCCTTAAGGTGGTTTCTCTTAATTGTGGAAACTAATTTACAGAAAGTTTTGAAATGAGCCATTTACAGATCCATATAGGTTGAATTTTGAAGACTTTTTCCTGGTACAAAAAATCATGAGTAGTACAAGGTATTTTATTTTTGGTTTAGAAATCTGGTTGAAGAATGGGTTTAGACAGGGTATGTGAATTCATACACAGCTTTCATTTCCCCACATAAATATTTTCAGTGGCGCGGGGTCCATAAAATTCATCTCCTTTTCAAAAAAAGTAAACTCGATTTAGAGTCATTTCTGTTTAGGGGACATTTTGATCCATTTTTGTTTTTGCAACTGAGACCAGCCTTTGTCTTCTGATTCTGACTTCAAAAGAACGCTGCTTTCTTTTTAGTTTGCCGTTATGGAAGAACGTACCCTGAAGGATACTACTGAGCAGTGAGCACAGTTTTCAAGTAGAACTTGAATGACCTTAATGGTCTTTCAGTGATTGAATTACAAAAGCAATACCTTTGTCAATCTGCTTATATACTTCTAAATAAGTAACCTCTACTGTATAAAGAATTTGGCCAGATGAAAGAAGTTTGGGATGAGGTTTTTTGAGTTACCATTTTGTATTCTAGATGCGCTGTCTCCTGTTACCATGGATGCTTTTTATTAATCTGTGCTTTAGGTTATCCAGAGAAACATAGAATTTCAAGTATTAGGAACTTCTAATTCTGAATTTTGGGTGATCAGTTTTTAATTTTTTTAAAGATTTTTTTTATCTGAGTGCAATCATGAGTAGGGGGAGTGGTAGGGGGTGAGGGAGAAGCAGACTCCCCACTGAGAAGGGAGTCTTATGTGTGGGGCTTGATCCCAGGACCCTGACATGGACCTGAGCTAAAGGTAGATGTTTAACTGACTTAGCCACTCAGGTGCCCCCTATAAATTATTTTAGGGCTATTCTGTTCTTAAATGTAATGATAATACTAACTTGAGGGTCTTAACATATCCAACTTAATTTCTGGCAGTAGTTTTTCACAAGTATCTTGAGCAAGTCAAAAAAACATATGTGTTAGTATTTGCTAGATAACAGTTACTCAACAAATAACTGAAGGGGTGTATACTTTGAATTGGACATTAGAAATACAAAGGTGAGTAAAACAGGCACAGCCCTTGCTCTCAGAGCTTAACTTTTTTGCACTGATTTGATCAAGAGCTATGAGTCAAAGCTCAAGCTTTGTTTAAAAATGTAAAGCTGAAAATTGATAGATTCGTGTTCACAGGCTACTACCCCTGTCCTAATTTCCATCCCCTGTCCGCCCCCCACTCCACAGATACGGTGTCTCACTTGAGGATTCCGAAAACTTTCCCTCAAACAAAAACAGATTGTAGTTTAATTATATAATTACAAAGTCAGAAGGCTTTCCTAACATTTAAAAAATGGGTGAAGGTATTCTAAGTATAAAACAATTTACATTATTAGTAATGAAATTTTTAAATAACTTAGGGACCTGTTTGCATTGTTGGGTATTGATACTTTTCACCAAAGAGGAAATATTAAGTTATTTTAATTTTTTTTTTTTTTAGATTTTTTTTTTTAATTTATTTATTTGACAGAGAGAGATCACAAGTAGGCAGAGAGGCAGGCAGAGAGAGAGGGTGAAGCAGGCTCCCTGCTAAGCAGAGAGCCCGATGCGGGACTCGATCCCAGGACCCTGAGATCATGACCTGAGCCGAAGGCAGCGGCTTAACCCACTGAGCCACCCAGGCGCCCAAGTTATTTTAATTTTTAAGAGAAGTAGGGCATCTGGCAGATAGATGGAGGAAAATGAATTTTTAGAAAACCTATTTTGGCAAGCATTCTTTATAAAATCCATAGTTTTCATGGAAGGAAAATTAGTAAATTACTGCACAAATAATCTAGCATATAGCCTGGAAAGCAGTGTTCAGGCAGAGGAAAGTACAAAGGTCTTGCAGAGGGAGCCATTTTTCCATGAAGGAACAGTACAGAGGCCAGTATGCCTGAAGCAGAGTGACCCAAGGGGGTGGTTAGATAGAGGGCTAGATTTAGGTAAGTCTGTATAACATACTGTCAGTCTTTGGGGGTTTTATGTTTGAGATGGGTAGTCCTTGAAGGCTTTTAAGTGCCAGGTTCTCACTTAAAAGTTCTGAAACAATTTCTAATTGGTGTGTTGAGAGCAAACTGTAAGAGGGCAACAGTTACGAACTGGGATGGCTCTGATGGCTATTGAAAATAATCCACAGGCAAGAGTTCATGGTTGATTGGATCAGGGTGGCAATAGCTAGCTATGGAGAATTCTGAATGTTTACATTGCCAAGAGGATTCCTGGATCCAGGTAAAGACCTATATATTCCAGAAGGAATCCTATCCAGGGGGCGCCTGGCTGGCTCATCCTGGAGCATGCGACTCTTGATCTCAGGGCTGTAAGTTGGATCCTCACTTTTGGGTGTAGAGATTACTGAAACATAAAATCTTTTAAAAAGGGGGGGAGGTGAGGGAATGCTATGCAGAGGAGGTAATTTTTATCTTCGCTAGTCTGAAGATCCTCAGGTACAGATTCCTTAAGGGACATTGATTATTTTAATTCTACCTTTTCAATTTTCATTTATTTAAGGATGGAGTTAGAAAGAGGTTTTGGTGAACCCCACGAGGGTCCAGTGTGTCTGAAACAACAAGCAAGGGTATAATACAACAAGAACCTTGCATTTGTAATTCCTAGTATTTATATTTTTCATTCTTAGTCCATTTTTCTATACTATTAAGTTTTAAAACAAGATTATGTGATTATTTTGGTGACAGTAAGGGGACTACCCTCCTGTTCCAAAGCTCTGCTATAGGGCGACAATTAAGAGAGCGTTCGGCTTGAATATGTTTGAAATTCAGTATAAAAGAGTAGTTTCATGTGGTCCACACACTGTTAAATATTATTGAAATATATTTTACCGAATTTTTCTCTCCCTATGGTTGTATTTTAAATTTTAGTTCTATTTAAGATGCTTGCCAATTAGGGTATTATGATAATGAAGTATGAAGACATTTCTGTTTCAGACTATAATGTAGAGATTTTTTATCTAGCTATTTATAATAAGCTGTCATAATCATAATATACAATAAAGTTATTTTCTGGGTTTCTTCAAATTTTGGTAATAGACAGATCTTCATTACCATCATTACATCAGAATCACTTTTCAATTGTATTAGGTACCTCACATGATTTCAAGTACGGCCTGATGCCTGGCCCTTCAAGTGATTTCAAGTATGGATTGCTGCCAGGTACTTCAAATGATTTCAAGTATGGATTGATACCAGGTGCTTCAAACGATTTCAAGTATGGATTATTGCCGGAATCTTGGCCAAAACAAGAAACTTGGGAAAATGGCAAGTATTAGTCAACTAAACATCTACTGGAATTTTAAAATGATTTTTCACAATTAAAAGCTTCCATGTCCTGGGTTTTAAAAAATCAAGATACTGGCAGTCCTATGATAATCCCTATTCTTAGGTATAGACAAGCTTTTGATAGCAAATTTTGTTTACTATATAATTGCTTTTGTGTGTGTGTGTTCTTTTTAATTCTTAAAGGTGAATCATCTCTAATCATGAACAAGTTAAAATGCCCTCATTGTAGCTATGTAGCCAAATACAGACGAACACTAAAAAGGCATTTGCTCATTCATACGGGAGTCAGATCATTTAGCTGTGATATTTGTGGAAAACTGTTTACTCGCAGAGAACATGTGAAAAGACATTCCCTGGTAAGTAACTTTAATATATATAACTGGTCTTTGAGATAAAATGTATTTATGTCAGTGAAGTTTAAGGTATTTTATTAACATGGTTACCTGAAATTTAGGGAAGGTTGGTTGTTAAATAAATTGCTTTAAACAAAGATTGATTTATGAACGAACTTCGTACAGAAAAACAAAAGCATACATTCACTTACTGTTAAATGGGTGGTTTAATTGAATGGTTCAAACGCATTATTGTCTATATTGTCCTTATATTGGATTTTTCCCCCCTTTAATTAGGTGCATAAAAAGGATAAAAAATACAAATGTATGGTGTGTAAGAAGATCTTCATGTTAGCAGCCAGTGTTGGAATAAGACATGGATCTCGACGCTATGGTGTTTGTGTAGACTGTGCAGATAAATCACAGCCAGGAGGGCAAGAAGGTGTAGATCAGGGACAGGATACAGATTTCCCTCGGGATGAAGAATATGAAGAGAATGAAGTAGGAGAAGCTGATGAAGAGCTGGTTGATGATGGAGAAGATCAGAATGATCCATCTCGGTGGGATGAATCAGGAGATGTTTGTATGTCTCTAGATGATTAACTGACCTATACTCCTCAAGGATGCTGCATTTGGACATAATATGAATCGACAATTTGAATTGTTGAACTTGAAGGCTTGCAAAATATGGTACATGCTGGATGGTAGTTATGTTGCTGTGAAAACTGTAGGGTCAAAAAGCCTTATAGCAAAAAAAGAAATTTTTTTTTTATATTTGCACAGGACTGTACAGCAAACAACCTTGTGGTTGGATTACATGGAGTCCCCACATCTTCAGTCAGTTATCAAAGTAAAAATATTTTTTATTTATAGGATATACAGTAACTATTTGGGTCCTACGAATATATTGTACCTATCTTTAAAGAGCTTACATTCATGTGTCCTTTAACATGAATGAAGAAAATCCATTTATAAGACTACAGTGACAGCTGACCCAATTACTCTGTCCATCAAACCACTCAGGCTAGTTTGTACTAGTAGAGTTTTGTTTCTATTTTTATTTTTATTAATTTTATTTTTTTTTTAATACAGATTTTCAGTGAGGGGCCTTTTCAACCCCATTGGTTCTACTTTCCTGTATTTTTCCATTTTAATTTGCTACATAACTTAAACCAAGTCTCTTCTAGTTTAGGTATTATTTCTCAATTTTGTGCTGATGGGCATGTTTATAAGAACTGGAGAGGTAATTTATTGGAATGAACTAACTGACTTCCTCCATTCCCCCTTTCCTTTTTGACATGAATTTTACTACTTCACAAATGAAGAAATGATGTTGCAAAGTTAATGTGGCGAAGTTGACAAATACCACTAAAATGATTATGATTTAGAAGTAACTTTCTCCTGCTGCTCTAATCTGATAAATGGTTATTACATGACGTTTTCTGACATGGTATTCGGTTTTGGGTATCTGTTACTTTGGCACTATTCTTGTTTGCCTCTTTATATTTTTGCCAGTGTACTATACCTCAGTCCTATTCGAAAAGACAGAAATCTAATCAAAAGAAAAGTCATAGAAACAATAAGTAAAATGATTTGTTTCCTAATTTGACCTCCATGTCCAGTTTGGTTAGCTTGTTATGCAATATAAGTGAAACATCAGGTTTTTACTCCTGTGCCCTTTTTATCATTAAAAATAACATAAAAAGTGCATTCTCTTTTGTTTGATACTTACTGGGATATTGAGCGTTTTGAAATTATGATAGATAAATATTTTTTCAGTTCCTCAAAGTTTTACTACATCTTCATAGATAGTCTTTCTGGTAGTCACCATGATTCAACTGTCTGCAAAAGTCTTAACAAATAAAATATTGAGAGGCTTTACAATTATTCTGTTAATTAAATTCTTTAGGGTACAAGGAGTGATATATTAAATTGAAATGGTCAGATTTATTGAGTCTGATGACGGATGAATTAGCTGATTGTTAAACTGACAGCAGCATTTCACATAATATTAACATGCATGACATTTATCAGGAACATACTGTATATTATATAAGATGGAGGGATATCCTATTTTCAGCTTTCTTTTAATAGAAATTGAGTATATTTTCCTATTTTATATCAGGTTACTAAATTATGCTATTTGTGTGGAAAAAATTGCAAGGTACACTTTGACAGACATAATCATTTGGTGCTCCATCTGATCAAAGTTGCAAAGTTCATACTTTTTTTTAAGAGACAAACTTTCTCATTGTCTCAGATTTCGGTAGTGTAATGATTTCATGTTAGACATGGATGTTTCTGCTAGGATGAATCAAGATAAAAGTACGGTTACAGGCTTAGATACATCTTCTGTCATCCAAACTTGATTGTAGTTTCTACGTAACTGTAAAATTGACGGGAATAGTTTGGTTTGATTTTTGTTTAAGACTGAAGAGTACATCTTATTCTCCGTGTTCTAGACAAACGAGTATAATGTCATTCTGGTGGGGTCCAAAGTAGGCGTTAGTTGGGCAAAGATACTATGAATGAAAAAGTATTTTAAACTTAAAATGTTCTGCTTTGTGAATATGTAAGTATAGTATAAAGATTTCTTTCATCCCATTTATCCCCCTCCTTTAAAATAAACCATAGTTTACAATTGGTAGATCTGTCTATATATAAATATATATTAAAGAGAAAAGATATATATCTGAAAATCACCTAAATCTGCTTTATTAGACTACAGTTCACTTATTACATAGAAACTGGACTTGGCTTTACATTCTTAATGTACTTTTACTTTTCCTCAAGATATGAACTTACACTCTTTAAACTGAATTTTCTTTTACTACTTAAATCATTTATGTATATCTGGTAAATTATGACCAAATTTTTGTTAGACTGCATACAGTAAATTGAAATACACACTTGGTACACTACGGGATTGTTGTGATTTTGTTTTGGTTTTAGTTGGAAACAAAGTTTGATGTAGATGGCTTATTACTGTTAATTTAAAATATTCTATAATTGTCCATTACCTTTTATGTTGTGTTGTGACAGATTTGGCTATATTTTTAGTCAACTGAAATATACTTTAAAAGTTTGTTTTTAGAAAGGTAATCCAAAGGAATGTTTATACTCGAATATATTAGCCTCAGCCTATATAAAAATTTCTTCTTTAAAGTAAACATTTTACCAGAAACAGAATTGACAGATTTTTCTACTTGCTGACTGCCTAACTTATTTGTTTCATGATCTCGAGGGACTGCCTTTTCCCTTCTAGGTCTTTTTAAAAAATAGTTTTAGTACTAAGGTATACTACTGGACGTTTCTATTTTTTTTTTTTTAAAGTATATTCTTTTTCTGACTTACAGTACAATTTCAGGAAGTTGATAGATACTAAGAACTTACGATTGGTCTCAGAGGTGACAATGGAATACTCATAATTTTGTCTGTGGAGCCCTGGCAGAATTATGTGTTACACATTTGCTGAATTTTTCTCTTGTAACTTATATTTTAAATGAAACCTATTTTAGAGCTTGTAATTTTAATGAAGAGGAAAAATATAAACTGTTTTCTTTGCTATTTACTCTAGTAACAGACCCTCTCATATAAATTAAGATCATGTAATCTTTCTTAGGATTCTCAGAGACAGTTACTTCCATATGGTCCCTGCTTTGTCGTTCTTACTGGCCCTCATTTTTCATATTCACTAGATATGTTGCTAATTGTAGCACCCTAGCAACTAAGAGCTTAAAAAACTGTAGGAAGGGGAAACTGAACACTAATAAATAGCTTTGAAATTTGGTGGGGAAAACACTAGCTGGTTTTGGTAGAGCCATCCTGATGGAGAAGAGGGAGATAGAACGAGCGAATTCACAAAGTGCTGCAAACACCAGTACACATAGTAGAGGCCTACTACATCTTCGTTCAATAACAGATGCAAACCAGGAGGAAAGGGGGAGGAGACAAGATGAAAGGATCAGGGTTGGGAAACTATATTCATACAACGAAGTGTAAAAGGCCTGAAGATGACTGGAGTAGTATGTTATGGGGGAAAGTGTGATGGAAGAGGAGTTTTAAAAAGTCATAAATTTCAAAACTGCAGTAAGCTTTATGTGTATTTTTAGGATTTTGTTGACATAAGAATTTATTTTTCTGAAAATTCCAAAAGCTACTTTTTTTTTTTTTAGTGCCTACATGTGCCATTGAGCTTTACATTATTTTCTCTAATTCCCGATAAGGTAGGTGCTACAGTCTCCATTTCATGGAAGAGAAAGTCTCCAAGAAATCTGCATAATATAACTTGCCCAATATAACACAGCTATTAAGTTGTAGAGCTAGCTGGGTTTTGACCAGATTTGATTCTGAATGAAGCCCATGCTCTTTTTAGGGGGCTCTATTAACTGCCTCATTAAACAACTTTTGTAGAATTTCAGTGCTTTAAAGAAGTTTCTCTATGGAGACCTATTTTCCCTGTAAACTATCTACATTAGGAATTTGAGTGTCTAATCTTTCCTTCCTCAAATACCCTTATCACTCTTTTCCTCTTAATTGAGCAGTTTTGTCACTTGACTATAAATAAGATACCTGACCTCAGTGTAGCACATGCTATTAATTGGCTGTGGCATTTTTATTTTTAAAAGGATGGTTTTAAAGTGAAGAACTAGATGTGAACCCCAGTTTTTGTGCCGTTCAGTCACCCAGATCCTTAAAACTTAACTATGGTACATAATATATGTGCTTAGAACTAACAGGTGTTTTTTTGTAGTCACTTCAGGATTTAAAGTGGAAAAATTTTTTTCCTGCTGTATCCCTGCTTTCAAGTGAAGTTGAACTGTTCTAGATAGTTTAAAATGTGTTAGGAATAAGCACACTAGATGTTTTCTAGCCCTGAATTTTAGGACATTGGGTACTTATTTGGAGTACACTGGCTATTGAGAACAAGATTTTGGGTTGAAGAGAGAGGGATGGTTGAGGCCAAGATGAAATGGGAGAATCAGCATTTTAAACACTGTAAACATAACGCTTTCTTCTGCCTGCTGTTTGTAAAAGCTCTTTGGGAAGATCTTTTACGAAGACCAATTTTTTTAAATGTAATTTACCTACCTAGTATAAGTGTCCTAAGACATGTATGTAAACTTCCAAAACTGTTTGTCTGTGTATTTAGAAAATACACAAGAATCTTTATCAAACCTAAAAATATAAACTTGTGAGCACTAAACTTGCTTCTGGCTTCGTGAATTTTGTTGACTCTGACATTTAATTCAGATTTCTTTGCATTAAAAGTGTACTAATTTAGACTAATAGGGGTAGCGGAACACCTTTGTAAACTTATAATTCAGATTATCTTTGTACTTCAGGTTTACAAGTTTGAATTACAGAATATTAGGGTTTTTTGGGTTTTATGTCTTTATATGAAGTGCATAAAATGACTCAGACTACCTCCTAGTGATGCCCGGAGAGCTGCTCTAATAGGTAATAGTGATTTGTAATCAACATTTCATCTGTTTTTTCATCTTTATTACTTGTGGGAATTCTCTGCAGGTCTTAGAAGACATTAAGATATTTCCCCTCTAATTTACATGTGTGCATAATTTTGGAAGTGGTTTAAAAAAAGAAATGTAAATTACTTCATCCCATCTTTATTGCATATTAGCAGACTAATGAATTATTAGTAAATACATGTTTCAAGTCTTTGAAACTTTAATAATAATAGAGAAAACACTTACCTGGGTGTGTTTAGGTTTTTGTGGTGGTGGTAGTACTAGAACAAAGGAAATCAGAAATGACTAGATAGACTTTACTAAGGAAATGAGAGTTTTGTTTGGAGAAGGCTGTCCATGTAACACATAAGGCTTGGTGTATTAAAATTGTAAAAGAGCTGTCATGTGGCAGAATGATTAGGTATACTCTGTATGGTTCTGAGAGGTTAAGACTGGGACCACTTGGCTCAAGATTAAAAAGCAGATTTAATAATCAGCAAAAGAGTAAATGTAATTGCTTCAGAAAGAAACCAAATCTATTGTTTGAGATGTTCTAGAGCATTTTGGCTAAGGTAATATTGACCAAACATTTCTATCTATAGGTTTTCGGTTTTTTGCTTAAAAGTTTATGGACCATTGTAGTTAACCAGTTTTTTGTTTTGCTTAGCAAAAGCACTGATAAAGTTATGCATAAATATCTCATGATATTTAGAAAAATTAAAAATTTAGAATTCATGCTTAACTGTATAGAAAAAATTGCTATTTGAGCTTTTTTCTTTTTCACTTTGCAGATCATCACAACCAATATTTGGAAGCTGGTGTAGGAAATTAAATTACTGGATCCATGGTTAAATGAGAAAATTAAAGGTCCTTTGGGTCGTAGCCCTTTGTCATAAGTTTTTTTTGAGTTTTGAACTAAAGAAAAAAAAATGAACCACAAATCTATTCTGTTAAAGTGAATAAGAAAATAGGTTGTGTGACAGCATGTTGCCTTTACATGCTAGTGATACTACCTTCTGTCTGCCAGCCAGATTCTTTTTCCCAACACAACCAAAGTTTGGCAATAAGAAATTACTAATCTTCTAAGCATAATTAAGTATGTTTTAGAATATTAGTGGAAGATAAGCAAAAGACTGTTTTCTTGGCACATGTCTCAACACTCAGTAAAACACACAAAATATTGCAAGATAATTGTAGAATGTTTCAGGTTAAAACTTTGAGAGCAAAAAGGAACTGATGCCCAGAGAGGTTACTACAGTAATTTTACAGTCAGTTTTGGGATCCAGGATTTCTGAACTTCATTTCAGTATTCAAACCCGTTTGATAAACGATTTAAGATTGGGGAAAACTGAAATTCGGAACTACAAAATATATTCAGATGTAATTCCTGGCACATAAATCTGAGCTCAAAGTTAAGTGATTATTAAAAGATGTCATCAACTTTTTTATGATTTTGCTTGTTAGTACCTAATGGCCTATAGTTAACAAGTTAGTTTGGTTTACAAGCAGTTTGTGTTGCCAAGCACAGGGAACGTGGTGGCATCCCTTGGGACTTCCCGCTCGCCCTCTGCTACGCCCCTAGGTGACCTTACCTGAAGACATAATGACCAAAACCAACCTATAGCAAATATGACTATAGAAATCTCAGTGCAAGTAGCCTTTAGGTTTTTTTAACTTAAATCATCTGCTTAACTTGGAGTACTTAGTGACAAACTGCAAAATACTTGAAAATAATGGCTGGCTTGTCACCACTAGTATCTTAAGTGTCTTATAGTGTATATAAGGAAGATGGAAAACCTAGAGGAAACCCCATTAGAGTTTATACCTTGATGTGGAGTGCAACAGTGCATCAATAAAGATCATATAGATCTGATGCTTTTGTTGCTAATGATTTTTGTATGTGTTAGAGGCATGTTGAGTGGTGTATTGTATTTCACCATGTGCAACACAAATGTGTGTTCATGTGGAAGATGGAGCTGAGTATATAACTGTCACCCTCACCCTCTTCCTGCTCTTGCTGAGACCTGGATCCCTAAACTGGGATGCTGGCATTTACATAGACACGTGGGTAATTAATTCTCCAAAGTACATTTTACCACAGTAATTTTTAATTGTCACCTAAAGCGTTCAATCAATTCAGTCATTCCAAGGGAGAGCAAGTCTACAAACTGCGTCCTCTTCCAAGAGTACTACTCAGGGAATTACCGTCACCCATGGCAAGGGAGATTTGAAACAGATTTTTATGCATTGGTATGGATTCTCTTTTTTTGGGGGCAGTTTTAAATTTGTCTCTCTTAGGATTTTGTTGTTTCACAGACCTAAAGATGTTTGTTAGAATCCTACATCAGATTTCAGGCAGCGTTTTGGAGGCATTCTGAACTTTGGCCCTTATTTGTGCCTTCTGAAGGTAGCTGACTCTTACTGGCACCCCAAGTCTATTTTCTGGCCCTTTGTTACTGCTGGTGACTTACTCTGTATTCAAAATGTGAGCTCCCATTTTAGCCTATGGACTCTTCTCTCCGGCTATATATGTATTCAACAGATAAATACCGAAGACTCATTTGTGGAAAAAATGGTTATCTGTGATGGATAATGACCTCACGCTGTATTATGTTCTCAATTATCACATGCCATTTGCAACGGAAACATTGAAAAGCAAGCAGGGAACCAACAGGCCCTTTGTTTCAGTGGGTTTTGGAAAAGCAGGAATGATTGGGAATTGTGAATGGGCAGGATAACTGAAGGTACATAGTGGTGCAGATTAAGAAAATGCATCCATGGCACTTTGCATTGTCTCCCTTCAACATGATAGAAGGAGAGAATACTTTTATTGCCTTGAAAATATGTCTTAAAGTTACAGGGACAAAAGATTTGCTCCGCATACAATTTTTGCATGGACCTTAATATTATGGCAAACAAAAACGTTTGTATCAGCTATTTTATCTTTTTCTGGGATAGGACTATTATTACTTTCTAGGTGCTTCCTAGTTCTATAGGACAAGAACTACATTAGACAAGTGTGTGAGATCTTATGAGAAGATCCATTTATGTACTCAGGGAAACACGTTAACAGAGTCTACCTCCTATTCGGGGGTGGGGGGGTATGATGAAGTTACTGGGACCTAGAGAGGAGTTTTCCTGTCCAGTAAAGAAGTTCAATACAAATGCAGGCCTTTGGGGTTAATGTTCAGTCCACTTATTTTTGGCAGAGGGAAAGAACATCACCTTTTCTCAAAGGATGAAATCACGAGCTTCTATAGCCCCCCCCACCCAACTCCCAAGTTAATTTTTAAGGAAAGTAATAGCCTAAGTATCATATTCAATTTTGATGTGCCCTTTTTTTTTAAAAGCATACTATATTTACATCTCATTGAGTCTCAATATTAAATAGTCTTCAAAATTCCAATCTTACTCACTTCGCCCGTGTTTGCGCTGTATTTTACAGTTTGCTTTTTGGTCAGGATTCTAACTGTAGGGAGTCTGCAAGCTTTTTCCTTATAGGGCCAGATAGTAAATGTTTTTGGCTTTGTGGGCCATAGGGTCTCCATTACAACTAGTCAACTTTGCTGTTTGTATCATGAAAGCAGCCATAGACAGTATGTAAATGAGTAGTGTGGCTGTGTTCTGATAAAGCTTTCCTTCCAAGATAAGGCAGCAGGCTGCACTTTGCTGACCCCGATCTTTAACTTCCCACCGCGCTCCACATGTATTGATGCTTTCTCTCGCTCTTTCTGTTCTTGCAATACATACATTAAATAATGTTGTGCCTTCTTAGTATCAATTATTTTCCTTCCAGAATTACAGACCTGGAATTACAAGATTTTAACACTTTCATGGCCCCATTTTAGCAGAGAAGGATAAACACCTTACATCTTGGCTCTGATTAGACAGCAAGACCTGTTTAAGGAACCTGGTTAAGTACTGTATTTCAGTGTAGGGTGTCCTCCCCCAGCCCCATTTCCTGGTTCCTAAATAAGAGAATTAAAGAATACATCCAATTCAGAAATACATTCAGTGTTTAATAAAAAGGAAACCCTGCTTGTTGATAAAAATAACATACTTTTCTAATCTGGACCCTTTAATTGCCCCTTTACCAAATCATGTTAAAAGATTATTTCACATTAGGCTTCAACCTTAATTGAGCTCTACAGTATTGACTTTCCATAACTTTTAGAATGTAAACTACTTGGGAATCTTCAATATCTCCTTTCATAAAAGATGCCAATAAATTAGACTTGTCAGTCATCTTGGACATAGCTTGAAAATGCTAAGCTTGTGAGTAAATGAGCCAAAGAGTCTGACCTGAAAAATACCTTCCATTAAGCCCTTGAGCCCAAGACTAAAGACTACCAAACTGAACCAGAAATCTGTCCTTGTTTCAGACACACTAACTCCCCATCTTAAGCCCTACTGAGGATAATTGTGTGGTCTTGTGTTGCTGAGTTTCCTGCAATAGCAGGCCTTTGCTAAATACATGTCAACAAGTATTGAACACCACTCTTCATAGTCAAAATTTCTATTTAAAACACAGTTTCAGGGGCGCCTGGGTAGCTCAGTCAAGAGTCTGCCTTTGGCTCAGGTCATGATTCCGGAGTCCTGGGATCGAGTCCTGCATCTAGCTCAGCTGGGGGAGCCTGCTTCTCCCTCTGCTTGCCACTGCCCTCCACTTGTGCACAGTCTCCCTCCCTCTCTCCCTAGTAAAATCTTAAAAACAACAAAAAAGTTTCAACGACTTAAAACTTAATCTCAAGAATTTTTTCTTTTTAAGGCCCAAATTAATCAGAGGTCTCATTTAAGAAATTTAGAAAAGCTTTTGTCGCTCTTCTAATGGGATACTCTCCCATCAGGAGCATCAAATATATTCAGAAGGGACATATGATACAACTCTGAAAAGAACATAGTCATTTAAGAATGCAGCAGGGTTCTTTTCTGGGCAGAAGTTTCACTCAATCCACTGTAATCTCAATTGCAACTTCAATGATGGAGCGAAACTATCCTGATAAAGGCCACTGATGACTGGTTGCCAAATCCGCATCTCTGTAGCATTTGGTTCTGTTAATAACTAGTTCCCTTCATAACACCCTTCCTCTTACTTGACCCTGTAAGTATTGGTATTCTCTTAATTCTATGCCGGACACTCCTCTAGTGTTCTTTGCCTTGGTGTTCTTACTCAGCCCAAACGATCACAAGGACAAGCCTTGGTGACTCTCATAACTGACCTCTGTTCAGAGTTTACAAATATTTGCTTAAATGACAGCATGCATCGTTGTTTGAAACACAAAAGATTTTTAATCACAACCCTCATTTGGCTTACAGTTCTTTAATTTCTCTTGGATGACCTCAAGTTTTTAGGTTTATATTCTACTGTATGGGGTCTTACCATGAGCTGATACTCCATTGCAAAGGCACCTTTAGAAAAACTGTAATCCTGGTTTCTCTGGAGATATTTAATATATCCCGCCAGGTTAACCCTTGATTTGGTGAGGTGGTATTTAGCTTTTGTATCAACAAGTATGTACCTCTGTTAATTATACAGATCAATAGAATCTGTGAACTGAAGTAACCTTAGAAACATCCGCTCTTGATGTTTACCCAGCCTCTGCTTGATTTCATTCCATAAACTTTCTTCTCTAGCTCATTCCCTCACATTGCAGGTCATATTAGCCTGAGATGCTTCTCTATTCTCTAAACTGAGTAGAGCTGAAGTCCGCTTATTCCATCTCTTAATGCTACACAGATTCTAATCCTTCCATGTAATAGTCTCCATAACAGTAGAAATTGGAAGGTGGAGGGGTGAGTATACTATATTGGAGGAGTACTTAGGGACAAAATTTTTCCATTTCTAGGGGTGCCTGGAGGGCTCACTTGGTTGAGCCTCCCAACTCCCGATTTCAGCTAGGTCCTGACCTCAGGGTCGTTGGATCGAACCCCACGTAAGGCTCTTTGTGGAGTCTGCTGTCCCTCCCTCCCCACCCCTCTCTCTCTCTCTCAAATAAAAATAACTAAAATCTTTAAAACAATTTTTTTCCATTCCTAGAAAACAGTATTGTACGTTTTCTTTTTTTTTTTTTTTTAAGATTTTATTTATTTGTCAGAGAAAGAGAGAGCACACAAGCAGGCAGAGGCGGAGAGAGAAGTAGGTTCCCCGCCGAGCAAGGAGCCCAATGCGGGGCTCAATACCAGGACCCTGAGATCATGACCTGAGCCGAAGGCAGCGGCTTAACCGACTGAGCCACCCAGGCGCCCCTTATTGTATGTTTTCAATCCTGTACAGTACCAGACACGCTGTTCACCCTTTTTCAATTTAATTGTTTCACTCTTAAGGCTAAGAATGTAATATAAAAAAACAAAAATATTTTCAAGAAAAGCATTCAAAAATATTTCTTATAAAGTAGCATATTAATTTGCTGGCACTGGTATAGAACATTTAATATAAGATTAAACTTGCTTCTCCAAGATAAGATTAAGTTTGCAGCTTGATATAAAAATTTTAAATGTTGCTTAATCCTAAGCTTTTAAGAATTTCATAATTAACTGATTTTAAATGCAGTATAATTTAACACATATAAATTTAATGATTCAATTCCCTTTAGAAAATGTATTACAAGGAAGATTACTTTTTCCTTTAATTGCATTTTAGATCATAGAAAGAGGCGAGAAATTTTTCACTTTTATTAAATTCTTACAAAACTTCAGGTCCTTCAGGCCCAAACTATTCCTCTCCTTAAACAGCAGGACAGATTTATCATTATGGCTGTTTTTATTTTTATACTTATTTTGAAAAAATTTATGAAGACAGCCCTAATGCATTTATGTCACTAAAATGGAAGAATGGAATATTGTCCTTATTAGGGTAGCCATTAAGTCTTAAAAATTACTCAGTGGTCCTTAGCATAATATTTTTTTCTCAATGTGTGAACTTTAAAAATATGAATCAGGAAACTCCATAAAAATAGTTACCAAAAACACATTTTGTGAAGTTTATCACGAGCTCTTTGAAAGTTACATCATATCCTTCATCTTTGTCTCAGCAGAGATCCTAGCTCTGAGAATCTGAGGACGTTTTGCCTAGGTGTAGGTGATGAATGTCATTGCCATTTTCAGACATTTATGGATATGAGAGAAAAAGAGGGATGTTTTCACTCTTTAAGCATTTATCACGAATATGCCAATTTGTTACAACTTCAAGGTTTAATGTAAGCACTTTCTTTACAGTATCACTGTGACTCTAATCTAGACCTCCGAATGGCCATTTTGGGGAAACTAAGCATAAATGACGCCGTCATATTTTCTGCAAGCAGAAAATAAATGTGAGTTAGCTTGTTCTGCGCTCTAAGAGTCTGTGTTCTGCAAAAGGAAGTGACTTGAAAATCTGATTTGAGAATTTCCCCAATATATCATACTGCCATTAATGATCTGCTTTTTAATAGGATCTTTTTTCTTATATTCTCACCTTTATTAACATAATTCATTGTTGGAGATGATCAGTAAGACAATTGCATTTTGCATATCTAAGAAACTGTCAGTGTTATTTTTTAGCCACAGGTGTAAACAGAAAGCCAAACTTAAGCATGACAGTAAAGCAAAGTCTTAGGCAATTGAAACAAAAGATTAATGTACTATATAATTGCATTCTATTGTAATAATTGAAGTATGTTTAAAGTATTTTCCTTGTGGGTGAAAAATGAGAATATGGTATATATTTAAGCCCTTCAATATTTTAGTTTCAGAGTTGAAAGCTTTCCAAGGCTTCTAAGAGGTAAAGCTCTAACTCATTTCTGTGGCTCTCTTACTCATAGACATTGGAAAAGGGACTTATACAAGCCTCACAAAGTACACTGTATTAGAAAGAGGATTCCTCAAACAAAAGTTTTCATGATTTGTAGATGTGATTTAGAAAGTTTTTAGAATAAATGATTGAGCTTCATGGGAATTTTACATGCTTGAGCAGGTAAACTTGGTGAGTAATTAAAAAAATGTTTTCCTTTCATGTGTCCATTCGGTATATGAGATTGTTATTATCGGTCAGATCAGATACATTTCTTTAGCTCTGTTAGAGAGACCCTTTGTTTTTTCTTTACAGTGATCCAAATTACCATATTTGCTGTTGCATTCTATAGTGACTAATTAGCAGGAACTCTTCAAATCCATCAAGGCATTTTTTCTATTTTAAAAATCCATCCTTAAAAGAGAAAATACACTTCATAGGATAATTGCTAGTAACAATATTCATTTTTTTAAATAAATAATACAGTAAAATTATTTATAATGTGAACTTCTTGCAAACTGAATGTGTTGTGGGAACACTTTATGTTGCCTGTCTGCATTTGTGCTTAAATAGAGAGTTCCACATTCTCTACCCTCATTTCTGAGTTTCCTACTTGAGCTCCTTTCTTACCTTCATCTGATCTTTGGCCAACTTCTCTCAAATGTATCCAGCTGTATGTTAGATACAACACAGAGCTAAGAATCCACTTCATTCTCAAACTAACCTGAAGTCCATTTTAATCTTATTTGCCAAAAATAGTGTCAATTAAAGATTTTTTTATTCTAATGGTAACCATGTAAATTTACTGCCTAGTATGTTTCTCTCTACCTTAAATTTGACCTTTTTGCCCTGACTGTGACCTTTCTTAGTTAAGCCCAACTGGCTAACAAATGCAGAGCAAACCTCAAAAGACAAGCATTGTTTTCACTTCTAAATAACCTTCTTCAGGGATTTTCAAACTGTGCTCAAGGATTGTAGGGGTTCTTTGAAGATGCCTCTCGGTGTGGGGTTAGCTGGAGTAGAGCAGGCAGGGCCCTGGGCCTTCAGCCAAACCTCTGCACAGCTTCACTTCTATCTGAATCCTTATGCTTTCACAGCCTAGTGTTTTTTAAAAAATTTATAACTGCCAACTTAATTTTAAAATATTCATGGATGATAATAGTAATAGTAGCTTTTATTTATAGAGTGCTTATCATACGCCAGACCCTGCTTTAATTATTTTCTAACATTAATCCATTAATCTTTAAAACAGTCCCTAAGCTTAAGCATTTTATTATCCCTATTTACAGAAGAGGAAACTGAGGCTTAAGGATATTAACTTAGCCAAGGGGTCACGGCTACCTGGTGTGCTGATTAATGTCTTAGTTTAAGTCAAGAAAGGTGAACGTAAGGTCATTGTGCCATGTCCCACTCTCTCACACTGGAGGCTGACAGGGCGAATGGCTGAAACTCTCTTTCTCAAGGATCACCAACACAGCCTTAGAATCCCCCACAAGGGGCGATGGGTAGTCACTCCTGATCCATTGGTGTTGGCATTCAAGATAAGACCTATTTACTTCTCTCCACCTCCCCACTGTAAGGTGAGATACCTGTGACCTCACACTTGTGATTAGAAGGTCTCCTCCAAGTCCAAAAGTGTTGCCAATGGCAGCTCGAACATTGGTAGTAGAAAAACACCAAATTATCTTTGATCCAGATGTCATTTTTCATGATGAATCTATTCTATGAACAAATCCCTAGTTATATCATCCTCACTTTTACCAACTTCTAATAGAGGATTTTTATTTCTGTATTTTATATATTTATAATTTGTATAAATGTGTAAGTTGATCATTATAAACACTATACAATCCTCATAATTATGACAGGATTTTTAAGCTTCTCTTCGAGTGCCTACTGGAATAAGGACCTAAAGTAATTAATATTCTGAGAACTGTTTTAAGTGTGGGGTGGAGGTAGAGGCAGAGGGTGGGGAACTTACGCTTGGGATGAGTCTGCCAGTTTCCATACTGTAGAGAATTTAGTGGTTTGAACAACCTTCACTATTTCCACTACCAGCAGGCCCAGACCAGGAATGTCATAGCTACAGGACTGGGTGAATGCCCAAACATTTAAAAAAGCAACACACACACACACACACACACACACACACACACACACACCCCAGCCCCCAGCTGGACACTCTTGCCAGGAAGTAACCAATAGTTCCTGTGCTGTGCCCATTCTTACCAGGGAAAGCTGGGCTCAATTAAAATTTTTCCTGTTAGGTGCAAGACTTTTTAAATGACTCACAGTAGCTCCTGTGCTCAAGACAGAGTCACAAGAGGCCCAAGACTATATTTAGAAACTTCTCTCTGTTCTTACCTGTCAATCTCAACCAATTTTTTTCAATACAGTATATATGGAGAGTTAGTAGCAAGTAATTTATAACTTTCAATACATGAAGAC
The DNA here is from genome assembly GCF_010015895.1 of Lontra canadensis. NCBI lineage: Eukaryota > Metazoa > Chordata > Mammalia > Carnivora > Mustelidae > Lontra > Lontra canadensis. The sequence continues at coordinate 9,459,477 of NW_022631031.1, read as the reverse complement.
ATCTTAAGTCACTTTTTTGTTGCTGTAAACAGGTATTGAAATCCAGATTTTCTTAAATGGATAGAAATTTCTTTTGTGAAATTATTTAACATTCATTCAGCAAACACATTAGTATATTGGAATGATCTTCATATGACCATTATCATGAAACCCATTAAATTCTTGTTCATAAAAATGTTTGAGTATATGTCTTAAATGTTCTCTATATGAATAAAACGTTTCTTCCTAAAAGCTATTTCTGATGCTTTCTCTTTCCTGTTACTTGTAAAAGTAGAACTCGCTGAACAGTGGTCAGGGGAGTGAATCATAGTGACTGGCTCCCATGACACCGAGTCTACCAACTAGGAATTTCTTTGAAAGAGTTGAAAGGAGCACCTACTGCTGGTGAGGGTGCTGGAAAGTTCTATGGTTGCAGTGTACAGTGAGCTCCACGTGCCTCTTTTCTCCTGGCCTTTGCTTTTGTCAAATGAGAAATTAAAGCAGCCAACTGTAACTTGTCCTATTCGTAGCTGATCGGGGCTTGCAGGAAAAGTCAGCCAAAGCCAGTGATTCAGTTACACGAAGGAGCATTAATTAACATTGGTAGCACACGTGAAGTAGAGAGAGAAAAGCCAACTAAGGAACTGTGTGATTCTAAGAGAAGATTTTAGAAATGGAGAAAGAAACAGTATAAATTAAGACTGGAGAGGATACCAGGATTCTATTAAATGGTATTTGGTAGCATTTAAGGTTTGGTGAGAAAGGGTTAGTTATGTGTGTTTCAAAAGCTTGCTCTCCTTGATAATTCTGTCACTTTATTAATGCATCTAAGCCTAGTTTGTGTGTGTGTGTGTGTGTGTGTGTGTGTGTGTGTGTGTGAAGTAAGCAACCACACCTCTGCAGTTATCTGATGCTACCACATACTAACTGCATGAAAAATACTCCACAGAAAAAAGTCCTTTTGGATGTGAACTTACAAACATATATATCAATGGCAAATATCATGCTGGAAGTTGAATATAGTTCTTTTTATTCCTTAATAACTTACTAGAATAATTATGATCTAGTCCTAGTACCAATATCAAAAGTTCTTTCTCACTTAACAACTGAAATTAAAATACTGTAATATCAGAATATTACCATGTGGTGGACTAACAGAAGGCCATCACTTTTGGGGGGAAATAAGAGCTACAGATAAAGTTCTTCCTTAACCCTACTTTAAAAAAATTGTTTTAAACCTTCCCATAAATTTCTGGCCCATTATTTATCATATAACTGTCATCAAGATAGTGCTATGATAATAGCACTTGCCATCAAAATGCCATTTACGTAGCAAATAAGCATACAAAGATAATTCAGTGTAACTAGTCAAATATAAATTAAGCATTCTAGAAAATGGATGATGTTATTTTTTAGAATTGTAATACTCTAAATTGGCAAGTATGAGGTTAAGATTATCAGGACTCCTATAAGAGGTTTTCTGGGAACAATTTGGTAGTATTTTCAAGAGTCATTTAAAAATGTTTATGCTCCCCCAAATGCATTTCTAGAAAACTGTCCCACAGGAGAGATGATTTTGATACAAGGATGTTTTTCAAAATGTTACTTACAAGAAAAAAAAAATAGGGGTATCTGGCTGGCTCAGTTGGCAGAACATGCAACTCTTGATCTTGTGATTTTGAGTTCAAGCCCATGTTGAGTGTAGGAATTACTTAAAATGTTAAAAAAAAAAAAAGAAAAGTAACATTTCCAATCCCATAGGAATAAATAAATTATGGTAGCTTCTCATTATATATTAGGTACCATTAATAATATTTTCAAATATTTGATAATTTAGTGTTATCTAAATATTAAAATAAAGACAAGCTATAAATAAATACACAAAAATGTTAATTTTTAGGATTATTTATTTTTTATCCCTTACTGTATTTTCCAGATTTTCTTCAATAAACATTTATTTTAATCAGAAAATTATATGATAAATCATATACAAATCAAAGCAGTTCTTACTATTTTAGGAAACAAACATCATTTCCATTTCACAGTTTGTGGAAATTATGCTCTTTGAGTGATTAGTTGTTTGCTTTATCATTTTCCAAACAGACACAGATTTTTTCTTTTTCCTGATTATAAGGGTAATGATGCTGTTAGTTTAAAAAAAAAAGAAAATACAGAAAAGTATAAATAAATAAAAAAGAGACGTGAAAAATTACCCATAATCTCGCTACCCAGAAACAGCCATTGCTAGCCTTTCTTGTCTATTCTTCCAAATAACACTTATGCACATATGTCTACTTGCAGGGCTGGTTTCAGGGATATGCAGTGGTGAATAAGCGTATCAGCTATTTATAACTGGCAGCTTTCTGGTGGTTTCATGTCCATGCCTACCGGTAGCAAAATACAGTAATTATCACCCTTTCGCAATCAATCAGTTGGTTGATTAATCCACTGGCTGATCTGTTTTTATATTTTAAACAATGTGATCACATTATGTGCTCTGATTAAGCTGCACCTTTTTTCATGTAACCACATAGTAACATCTTTTTATATTACTAAACAGTGTGGGTCCACTTCATCATTTTAACAACTGCATTAGATTTGACTGTGTGTTTAGAAAGACCTTCTCCACTTCACAATTATTAAGACAGCATCAATATTACTTTTCAGCTAAGCTTATCTTGAGCCCAGTAGTCAGCAAACTTTTTCTGTTAGGGGTCAGATGGTAAATATTTTTGCTTTGGGGGCCATATGGTCTTTATCATACTGGTCAACTCTGCCACTGCACTGGGAATAAAGCCATAGACAATACTTAAGCAAATGAGTGTGGCTGTGTTCCACTAAAATTGTACTTAGGCACACCGAAGTTCAATTTCATATAATTTTCTCATGCCATGAAAAAATTTTTTCAACCATTTAAAAATGTAAAACCAGGGACGCCTGGGTAGCTCAGTCAGTTAGGCATTTGCCTTCAGCTAGGTCATGATCCCAAGGATCCTCGGATCGAGCCTGGCATCAGGCTCCCTGCTTAGCGGGGAACCTGCTGCTCCCTCTCCCTCTGCCCCTCTCCCTGCTTGTGCGCAGTATCACTCCGACAAATAAATAAATCTTTAAAAAAATTTTTTAAAAATAAAAATAAAAATGTAAAAATAAAAAATGTAAAAAAAAATAAAAATGTAAAACTCTCCCTCTCCTTAGCTTGCTAGTCATACAAAAACAAGAGGCAGGTCAGATTTGGGCTGGAGCTTGCCGACTTCCCTAGATGAATGCTTGCCTTCAAAGCTTTCATTTTCTGCCATGAAGTGTATCAGTGTCACACCTAAGTTTCCTGCAGTTAGAGGCTAACCTTCTTGGAAAATACCCTTTGGATGGCACAGAGACTCCCTAAGGAATGTCACATATTTCCAAACTAAGTTAGAGGCAGGCTGAACACCTTCATCCCTAGTCTAGAATCACAATGATCCACTTTTCCAGAAACTGAACATGTTCACTGACTGCAGTGGTGTATTTGATAAATTCCATTTCTTTCTTTACTTGTAAAATTTTCATTGCTTTTATACTTCTACTGAGACAAAACTGACTCAACACCGAGGACAAAGACCTTACCTTAGTGCGGTCCTGTGGAAGCCACATTCCCAAGCTTCATTATACATGCTTCCTTTTCATAGTCTGTACTAGTTAAGTATTGCTGATTTTTTTTCTTAAACGATTGCCACAAAGGAATACTGAACATTAATAGTGACCATGTATTCAGAAATGGTTTGTTGACCAACTCCTCTCCCAAAATTCTAATATACATTATCTCGTGTAATTATCATAGAAACCTTAATTGTGGGTATCTAAGTCCATTTCACAGATTAAAAAACTATGGGTCATGAAGGTTAAAAAAAAAATTAAAGCCAGCTAGTAAGTGTAGGGTCAAAATTTAAAGCTAGATCTGGGAGTCTTTCAAAGGCTGCGAGTGCTCTGGAGCAGTGCTAGCCTGCCTCTTTATAATTTGTCTGCCACCCCAATTAAGTATAATTTTTGGTAGTCAATAAAAACCTTGTTAGAAGTTATTCTGATGTAATTACAAAGGCCTGTTTCTACAAGATCTATATCCCACCCAAAACAAATTACAAATTGGCCAGCATGGTCAGAGGCACAGAATGAATTAAGCTCAACAAATTAATTACATTAAAAAAAAAACCCGCAGTGGATAGAGGTATGTTTTTCTGTGATACAATACATACAGTTAAAAAAAAACAAACAAACAACCTTTTAAACATTGTTTTGGGGCGCGTGGGTGGCCTAGCTGGTTAAGCAGCTGCCTTTGGCTGAGGTCATGATCTGGGTTCCTGGGATTGAGCCCTGTGTTGGGCTCCCTGCTCTGCAGGGAGTCTGCTTCTCCCTCTGCCCCTCCCCCTACTTGTTCTCTCAATGTCTCTCTTGCTCTCTCTCTCTCAAATAAATAAATACAATCTTTAAAAAAAACAAAACATTGTTTTGCTGTACAGATTTTTTTATGTAAAGGTACAGACCAGTTTTTTGACATTTTTATTCTCAATGGTTTCTGCCTTTGGTGTCTTGTATAGAAAGGCCTTCCTCAATTCAAAATTATTAAAATAGCCATGATTTTCCTTTCAGTATTTCTCTTAATGTAAGCAAATCCCCAAACTATTAGTAAGATTGCCTGATGATTTATTTAGAAGAAATCCATGTCAGAGGATCTGAGTCTAGTACGCTTGTGCCTTGGTTTCGGTCCCAACAAGCTAGGTAACAATTTTACTATCACATCCTCTTCTCCATTACAAGTCTTGCTATATGAATTTATCATGTTCAAATCTGACTTTGCTTTTTAACAGACTGTCACCTTTGAAACTGTGCTTCATGCTTATGAATTACAGAGAAACCCATGAACTGTAGAAAAGACAGTTCCTAGAGATTAATCTCAGATTACTCTCTAAATAGTTATCTCACATCTTAAATGATTTCTTAGATGGTCTCTTATTAATTTCCCGAGAGGTAAAATATAATTCAGAAACTGCTTGTTGGATAGCTCGTGTGTACTTATGACAACCTGTGGGGAAACTGGCTAAAATGTCAATCTCCCTAAAGCCCCACTAAGTTCTTTATCTGTTCTTGTTACTGAGATTTATTGGCTCGCAGATGAGATCTATGAGTTTGCAGGTGGAGTTGGCCATTATAACTTCTTGTTTTGTTTCTTCCCGGTCCCACAGAGATGCTCTAGTTCTACAGACTTCCTCTTCTGCTCATGGCAAATACTACTGTGTGACATGTGAATTTAATTTCACTTACATTTCTTGTGTGTTTTTCTGATGAGAAATACAAAGCCATAAAATTGTAAACGTGAGAAAAAAGTGGTATACAAAACTAGCAGAGGTTCTGAATTTTGTGCAAAAGAAAGAAAGTGTATGTTCACAGAAAAATAAAAACCTGGAAAGATCTTAGCATTTGCAGTGGTCATTCCTGAGTGATGGGATTATGGACACTTCCATTTTCTTTATAATTTCTTTGGTTATTTCCAAAATATTAACATTGAACATATATTATTTTTACATTAGAAAATGCTTACTTGGGTCTCCCCCTAAGTGAGGTAGAATCTGTGACTTGTTTTTAACCAACAAAATATGAGAGAGGTGAAAAAAATAAATAAAATAGTTGCCTGGGAAAAAAACATAGACCTAGTCCCTTTTGCTAAAACATACTGGAATGGATGTTATTTGTTACAATTATAGTAACTTTATTTCTAAGTAAAAACATAAAGATAAAAATACAGCAAAATACAAAAAATAATTATGAAGACATTGCTTATTCTATAGCACTGTAGAGGGTAAGTTGATGAAGAAAACCCAGAACACGGGGACAGAGCGCAGATGACTGATGGACAAATGGTGGGAGGACATTTAGGTTCTGAAAATTGTTTCACATCCATTTTTCTTTCTTCTATTTTTTTTAAAGGAGCATTTATTAGAATGAGAAAATATTCTTGAAAACCAAAGGATTTCTGTATTTATTATTTAGAAGACAGCATTAACTCTCTGATTACTAGCACCAGTGATTATAATTTTACCATTTTGAGGAAATTTATTTATTGAGGTAACATATACAGAAAACTGCCCCAAAAGGGTCCCAAAGGAAGCCAGTCAAGACCTAAAGCGTACTTTTCAAAAATTCAAATGTTCTGTTTCATTTCTTGATCTTGGTAATAGTTACAGGTTTCACTTTGTAAACATTCACCAAACTCTATACTTAAAATGTGTGTACTTTTATGTATGCATTACACTTCAATTAAAAAAAAAATTTGCCTGAAAAAAAAATTTCACCACAGTTTGTGTTTCTGCAATGCATCGTGGTAACTCTGGTGTTTGGTTCCCCAGAACATTCCTTTTTATCCCTCCAACTCAGGAAGGAGCCAGTTAGTGTCCTTACTTGGTCCCTTTTCTACGTGTTATGAGGGAAGGAGGGGGACAGAAATCTAGGTGGTTGAATTGGTGTTAATATGTTAATACTAACTAATACTAACTAAACTTGGTGTTAGTATATTAATCCCTGTATTGAAATATTGTCCTTGTGAGTGTAATCAGAACTCGGCTCCACTTGCTCCCTGGGTTTCTATCTGCCTCTAACTTGGAGCAAAGCTAGATTTTTTTTTTTAAAGTATGGTGATAGGGTTTGTGTATATTTTTATCTAAATTCAATTAGTCAACATATACTACATCATTAGTTTCAGATGTAATTTTCAATAATTCACCAGTTGCGTATGACACCCAGCGCTCATCACATCAAGGGCTGTGTATTTAAATATTTCCCTAGACTTTTTTCTTTTTTTGTATTTGGCCATTTACAAATTTGACAGTCCAGACAACCAGGAATTTATTCCTCGTTATCTCAATCCCTCCTCTTATCAGCTCTCTGTGTGATGGAAAGGAAAGCTGATATTCTTTCATACCCTTAAGTTATGCTTTTCTTGGCAAAACATCCGGTTCTTGAACCTGACAGTAAGGTAAATGTTCCCCATGATTCCTCCTCTGTTATGGAATCACGAGAGAATGAGTCTTAAGAGTTATACAAATAAAAAAGAACAATATTTAGTCTTCATTCGTATTTACCTTGTTCTGATAGTCTGAATAAACACAAGCCTGGAATATTTTGGTGATGTATTGTGCATTTGCTACTCCCCAGGAAAAATACATTTTATCATCTCTATTAATGAGTGTTTTGTTTAAATATTTAAATACCAAAATACCAGACACAAGTATGTAAAAAGTATATGCAAAATTTGAAATTATTAAAAAGGAATTGTATTGATTCATATACCTGTCTGAAATAAACAGTAAATATTTAGTTCTATGACTAAATGTATAAGAGTCACTACCTTCATTTCTGGCTTTACTCTTCTTTGTATATCTTCCTAGGATCCGCACATCTACACTCCATGGCTTGGGTCCAAAGTAATTCTGTATACATATAAAGGCACTTTCTCTAAAATAATTAGGATTGCACACCGTAATAATTCCAAGGAGCATCAGAAATTATTCAGTGCAAATAAACCTTAAACTTCTAAATATGAAAAACCATTGTGATTAAAAAAAATAAAAAGACAAAATATTTGCAAATTTATGGCAGATAGAAATTTACTGGAGCACCTGGCTGGCTCAGTGGGTAGAGCGTGCAACTCTTGATCTCAGGGCTGTGAGCCCTGAGCCCCATGTTGGGTGTAGACGTTACTTAAAAATAAAATCTAAAAAATTACTATTCAATTTTTAGAAAACAGTAAGGAAAATACAAATACAGAAACTGAAAAATAAGCATGGGTCACAAACTAGCAATTCACAAAAGAAGAAACAAGTGGCCAATGAATATGTAAAAATATCACATTTCATTAGTAATTACAGCACTGCCACTGAACACAACTCTGGGACGCATAAGGTTAGGTAAAATCTACAGAAATCAAGAGTTTCAAATTAACTATCCCGATAACCAGGATGCTGGGAAAGGAGCACTCTCATTTGCTGTCAATGTATGCAAAATGCTGGAAACTGTCAGGAAGGCAATTTGATCATATGCCTCGAATTCCTACCTTTGACCAAGGGACGCAGCTCGTAGGAGTCTTTTCTAGATAAGAACATATTAACTCAAGGATGTAGGTATAGCTATTGGTCACAGTATTGTACACAATTGCGAAAAAACAAAAAAATAAAAACCACCTCAACGTCCAACAATCACCAATAAGGAAAACTGAGATGAAGTATTTAAGAAATTTTCCAAATCAGCAAATAAAATGCAAGGCTGAACTGAAACCCAGGCCTGTGTGTCTTAAGCCCCTTTCTAAAGCTGGTGGTTTCCCTGGAAATTTCTTGAGGTGTCTCTCACATTCTGGAATTCCGAGTTTGTTTCTGGTTTTTGTTTTTGAGCTCAGTATTAGATGGTGGTTTTCTACCCCTCCTGTGGCCCAGCCTCAGCACTCTGGGTCCAAGTAAGATCCTGGGGACTGGAGGGGAGTAACGTTGCTACACAACAAAACCTTGGACACCCGCCATCCGGCTGTATGGAGCCTGCACTGTGCCCCCGTGAACCTGAGGCAGTCTCTGCCTCTTCAGACCATTCAGGAGCTGGGCCAAGGGCCGGCAGACTGGCACAAAAAAACCTTAACCTTAACCCAACCTTAACCCAACACCGCATCATCACGATGGCCTCTTGAACACGGACCACACTTAGATGCGGATTATCATCATCTCCAGGAAACAATGCCCCCCTGCCCCACCCGTTTTTCTGTTTATTCACAACAAACTATACTTTCTCACTAGAAATGGGTTACTTCTAAAAGCCTCTAGTGGGGGCACATGAGTGGCTCAGTCAGTTAAACGTCTGCCTTCGGCTCAGGTCGTGATCACAAGGTCCTGGGATCCCGAGGGGAGCCTGCTTCTCCCACTCTCCCTCTGCGTCTGCCTGCCGCTCCCCCTGCTTGTGCTCTAATACATAAATAAAATCTTTTAAAAAAATAAAAACAAAAGCCTCTACGGTAGTTCCTTTGCCAAACATTCTGACATGGATGGACAATGGTTGAGATGTTGCTCTCAGGAGAGAAAGCACAGGCAGAATTGTGATCTCTAAACTGGATTTCTGGGTGCCTTGACTATCTGAATCAGAGGCTCAGCTAGACAAGCCAAACATCTCCTCCACTCTGGTTCAAAAGCCAGCTGAACTTCATGCCCCTAAACTAGTGATTTTCAAAGAATGCATCATCACCTGAAGCTTGTTAGGTATGTGAATTTGGGGGCCCCTCCCAGAAGCCTCTGGGTCCCCTCTGGGGGCACGGAGGGTGTGGGAAGGCGCGGGAGGGTGGGGCCCCGAGGTCAGTGTTGTAAGAGTCCTGCCAAGGGATTCTGATGGGCTCAAGCCAGAAGGGCTTCCTGAAGCTTGCAGTCCCCATTCTGTCATACGGCCGCTCACATAGCATCTGCATCATAAATCGAACTACTGAGAAAGTTTCTTTTTTTAAGTTCTCTCTTATTGAGCCCCGACCAAGAGTCGTGTAGAATCCTAGATGGAGGGAGGACATACAAGAAGCCAAGTGAGAGTCTTCTTATTCTTAGGCGATGGCAAGAGTATCAGTATGGAATTTAGTTAGCTGAAGTTCTGCAAGACTGCAGTTAGTGATTAATGACCACAGGAGTGATGGTAAGGGAACGGGGGCCAAACAGGACTGGAGAATCCTTTGCCCCAGTCTCAGGCTTGCTGGGATCCACTCTACAAAGTTGGAGAAGTTTACTCGGTGTTTCTGCACCACCTCTGCCTCAGCTTGTCATGATGTAGACAAGCAGCTGATGTCCACAGACTCTCTGATAACTCGTCAGGGTGCATTTACTGTATTTCTACGGAGAACGTGCATCTGTGGACACAGTGCTTGCCACAGTAGAGCCAGGCCAGGAAGGATGGCATCTTGATACTGTTTTCCAGGGGACTGAAAAAAGTGAGAATCACTGTCATTGTCTTCTATACTTTGTTCCCCGATGCTGCTCTTCCTGGCCTGAGATGCCTCTGTTTTTTGGACCTGAATCTCTCTGGAGCAATGAGTGAGGAGGGTTCTCTGGCTCTGAGTAAAAACCCAAGGCTGTGGAGAAAGAAAGGGAAGGAGGTAGAGGGAATCTGGTCCCAGAGGAAGAGGAGTGGTGAGGCTTCAGGCAAAGGGATGGGAACTGGGCCTGGGTGCCACCTTCCCAGCTCGCTTCTCCTCTTTTCAACCAGGCCCTCTCCCGGTTTACCTTGGTGTTCCCAAAGATGTATGTGTGCACACGCAGGTCAATGAAATAGGACATAATGTAATATACAAAGCATTTCAAATGTCTGCTATAATGTCTGGAGCATGATAGGTCCTTATTATTATTATTACTGATTTATTGTTAAAGTAAACTTTTCTTTCCTCTTTCATGTTTTTTTCTTTTCTTTCTTTCTTTCTTTTTTTTTTTTTTTTTTTTTTTTTTTGCCATTTAGTTATCTGCCTGGCAAACTCCTACTCCCAAGGCCCATTGAAAATATTCCTGCTTTCTCTGGGAAGCCTTCTCTACCCCTTCCATCCCTCACACTAACTAGATAACATTGCTCATACCCTTCTTCCATGTGGACACTTGTATTACATTATGCTATGCTGTGTTATGTTATTACATTATGATATTGAGTTGTGTGTCTGCAATCCCCCCTTGTTGTGAGTTCTTTAAATGACAGGGCCCAGGTTTCACACATGTTCCTATCTTCAGAGGAAGCACTTAGCACTCACTGAATGTGTTAAATGAACATTGAAGAAACTGAGTCACTATGAGGAAAAGGAAAGTCTAAAAGCTACATGTGTTAGTGTGAGAATACTATCTATCAGCATGGTGTATGACCTCCTATCATTACGTTCTCAGGTTTCCAAAAGCTGCCTCTTTTTTATTATCTTTCATAAGTATCACTGCCTCTCTTATTTCGTCTGGATCTCTAGCCAATTTCCCACTGCACAGTATCTTGAACTGCAATTTGTCCCAGTTTTGTCAGCCTTGTCACATCGTCCATGGAATGCATGTTTCCTTTTATATTGGAAGTCTAAGATATTGTTACTAACATTTACTGAACCCCCTTTTTTTTCTTTTTCTCTAAAAATTACTTAAAAATATGATTTAATTGAAGTATAGTTGATGTACAGTATTTTATCAGTTTTAGGTATACACTGTGATTCGACAATTATATATAATATGAAACACTCACCACAAAAACTACAGTTACCCTTGGTCACCATAAAAGTTATAGTTATATTCCCTATGCTGTACTTTTCATCCCAGGGACTTATTTTATAGTTTGTACTTCCTAATCTCCTATTTCATCCATGCCAACCCCTCCTCTCCTTTCCTTTGGCAACCACCAGTTTGTTCTCTGCGTTTATGAGTCTGTTTCTGTTCCGTTGTTTTTTGGGTTTTTTAAGATTCTACATATAAGTGAAATCATATGGTATCTGTTTTTATCTCTCTGACTTATCTCATTTAGCATAATACTCTCTAAGTCCATCCATGTTGGCGCAAATGGTAAGAGCGCATCCTTTTTTAAGACTGAGTTGTATTCCACTGTGTATCTCTAACACGTCTTTACCCATTTATCTATTGATGGACACTTGGGTTGCTTCTGTATCTTGGTTACTGTAAATAATGCTGCAATGGATATAGGGGTGCAGATACCTTTTTGAATTAGCATTTTCATTTTCTTTGAATAAATATCCAGAAATGGAATAGCTGGATCATAGGGTAATTCTATTTTTTAAAAGATTTATTTATTTATTTATTTATTTATTTGACAGAGATTACCAGTAGGCAGAGAGAGGGAGAGAGGAAGAAGCACGCTGCCTGCTGAGCAGAGAGCCCGATGCGGGGCTTGATCCCAGGACCCTCGGATCATGACCTGAGCCAAAGGCAGAGGCTTTAACCCACTGAGCCACCCAGGCACCCTGGGTAATTCTATTTTTAATGTTTTGAGGAACCTCCATACTATTTTCCATAGTGGCTGCACAAATTTACATTCCCATTATTCACTCATTTAACAAATATATATTGAGTATCTACAATATGCCAAATGTTGTTGTAGGTAATTACGTAACAGAAGAGACAAATGTTTGTGTTATGTGTCTGGCTCTGGACTGGACGTCTTCTACGTATATCATCTTATCCAGCCACAAGCTGTAAGAATTAACTTTCCAAGGGGTACCTGGGTGTCTCAGTGGGTTAAGCCACTGCCTTCAGCTTGGGTCATGATCTCAGGGTCCTGGGATCGAGCCCCACATTGGGCTCTCTGCTCAGCAGAGAGCCTGCTTCCCCCTGCCTCTCTGCCTACTTGTGATCTCTCTCCCTCTGTCAAATAAATAAATAAAATCTTAAAAAAAAAAAAGAATTAACTTTCCAAGTGTCTGGTGCACTTCAACCTAGAGAACTGGGAAAAGTTTCTAATTTACATTAATTTCTTTTATTTGAGTGGCAAGAGAGACCATGAAATTATCACTAACTATGCCATATCCCTCTACATATTATAAAATTGACTAAGTTCCTTTTCTGGTTCACAGCTCCTCATTGTTAAGCATCCGGGAGGCACCATGAAAACAGCCTCCTAGGCCATGGGCTACATCTAGCTCTGAGTGCTTACTCAGTAAGGGACTCATCATATTTTGCACCCAGGCTGCAGCTTCAAGAAGACCATGAAAGCTCCTTTGTGCCCGGGTTCTTATAACTAGTCTTATTTTTAGGATAACAACCACATGGCACACAACTTTGAACCACTTGATTTGATCTGCAATCTACTGTTTAATCTAGGGACTACTGAAGAGTAATGAAAAGATAGTTTATCTAACGTTCCTACTTAAATAGTATTTTAAGAAACACACATGATGAAACTCAGTTTTACAATGGTAAAAAAGACAACTTAAAATTTACCATCTTAAGCATTTTTAAGTATTCAGCAGTGTGAAATATATTCATATTGTTGTGAAACAGATTCCAGAACTTTCTCACCTTGCAAATCTAAAACTTGCCGATTAAACAGTAACTCCCCTTTCCTCCCTGAAATAGATTTATAGGGATTTTATATCCAAAGCTTATAGCACGCAATCCTATTCTTGTATAGGTCTCTAAAAGCATAAGAAGAAAACAGTAAAGGCAAAAAACTGCTGTCTGTTTCACTATGAGTCATTTTCTCCAACTGTAAAAATCCATGGCTGTCAAAGAGCCCCCTGAGAGGCTTCAGGCCTTTAACAGATAACTCAGGCCCTCAGTGGTGCCAGGGAGCTGGAACACCTTTTGCTTGTTTGTATGATTTGGGAGAACTTCTAAAACAGATTCTAAGAGATAAAATCGCCTCAGAGCTGTGGTCTCAACCCCCACCCCCAACGCTGGCATTCTTTCCCTCACATCTCAGACGATAATTGCATGGCCTATACTCAAAAAGTTCCAGTGACAGAAATGTCACCACACCTGAAGTCAATGTTCCTTCACTGTCTTCCCTTTACGATTACAATAGGTTTTAAGAAAACAGCAAAATACTGCTCTCTTATGTGCCTGAAAGAAAAGTGTTTGGAATCACCTGTCCAGTCTCATTCTGTGTCTTGACTGTTTCAGGCTTTCTTTTTTTCCTCCTAAATGCAATCTGGATGTAGGAGATTTTAAAAGAAAATGTGCTAATGAACAGAGTATGTGACAACTGAGCCTTCCGCATCAGCACGGTTCCTGCATGCATTCAACAGCCAGCGTCTAGAGCACAGCCCCAGGAGCAAGGGAGCCTGGAAGCTGGGAGACCTCCTAGGGGGATACATTTGTTTGTTTGGTTGAGTCTTTTGTCTTCCCAAGATCTCTGATGTCATCCTTCCTCCCATTCTTTGTCCATGTGATTCAGGCAGAGCTCATGCAGCTCTGCTTTTATGGGCAAGCATGTCATCCCAACCTGCTTTCCTAACATCGCATTCCAGGTGATGACGGAAGCCACCGCATGATCCCTTATCTCTGTCTAGGGCTCTGAGAATTGCCTCCTGCCAGACGTGGGTGTCCAGGGCAAGATCCAATAACAGGTACTACAGTGTAACTTTCAACCTCAGGGTAACGCGGTCAGAGAGAGTCAAAGTGACTGGTCACAAGTGAAGGTCACCAGCTCAACATGATTAGAAGGATAGCAAGAAAATTAGCTACATACAAGAAAGGAAAGTGAGATTTTGTTAAGAAACTGCTACTGAGGGGCACCTGGGTGGCTCAGTGGGTTAAAGCCTCTGCCTTCGGCTCAGGTCATGATCTCAGGGTCCTGGGATCGAGCCCCACATCGGGCTCTCTGCTCCGCAGGGAGCCTGCTTCTCCCTCTCTCCCTGCCTGCCTCTCTGCCTACTTGTGATCTCTGTCTCTGTCAAATAAATAAATAAAATCCTCAAAATTGACTTAAAAAAAAAAAAAAAGAAACTGCTACTGAATTAAAAAAATGTAAAGGCAGACCTGAACCCAAGAACATTTTTAGAGAATTGAGAATCAAGTAAAAGTATTCCTAAACTATATTAAATGGCATATGTGTGTCTAATATATATTGAAACTATATATTTTTCAAAGATTTTATTTATTTATTTGACAGACAGAGATCACAAGTAGGTAGAGAGGCCAGCGGGAGAGAGAGGAGGAAGCAGGCTCCCTGCTGAGCAGTGAGCCCGATGTGGGGCTCTATCCCAGGGCACTGGGATCATGACCTGAGCAACCTGAGCCGAAGGCAGAGGCTTTAACCCACTGAGCCACCCGGGCACCCCAAAACTATTTTGTTGACAAAGAGAAAAAGCAGTGCATATTATCTTCATACCGAGTCCTATTTAATGTGTTTTTGTGATACTGGTACATTAATAAATCCTATACAGATAGTTGATTTATCTATCTCCTATTTTAAGAAGTTTTTCTGGACATTTTGAAGTGAACTGTGCCTTTGAGTTGAAGATTAACTTGTTTAGAAGACTTTGTGCTGCCAAAAATACCAAAAGATAACAAAAAATAATAAAGAAATAAGCAGCTCAAACTTTGCTGATCTTTATGATAACCTAATTCTCTCATGGCTGTCTACCTTTTGAAGTTTCATTAACTCTATCTTGCACAGCTACTACAGCAGTAGCTTTCCAATTTTTTGAGTCTGACACATGTAAGAAATATTTTAAACTGAAATCTAGAATTACATGTATACATATAACTAAAAAAGTGTTACAAAATAGTTCTTTCCTTTGCCTCCTGCAATTCACTGATTATTTTCTGTTCCATTGCATCTTACTCTGTTTCTCTATTTGTTTTGTTCTAACGTATTCTGTTTAATTTCAAAATGTCAATTATGACTCACAAAGTTGATTTCACAACTTACTAATTGATCTTAACGAATAGTTTGAAAAACACTGGTCTGGTCTAGGATCCAGCAAAGAATGAAAACTAGAAGTGTCTTATCCATGTACCAGCTCCGAAAACTTTGCCAATGGACTTTAGATTCACTTTCCTCTCTTCTTTTTCACTCATTCCTTTATTCCTTCATTTCACTTATTAGAGGAAGCCTCTGCCATGGGTTGGGCACCTGGTCAGTTACTAGGATTATGGTGGTGGGGCAGGATAGATTCCAGAGTTTACCAGATTAACCAACTCTAAGAGAGCTTGAGTCAGAAAAGATTTAGACCCCAAAGGAGGGGCGGTGGGGGAGGGAGGAAGGAGGTGAATGTGCTCTTATATCATGGCCCTAAGGAAGTCATTTACTTAAGAGTTTCTTGGTGGTAACAATGAATGAAGTTTTCAGAAAGGAAGACACTATACTTGGTTCTGCTAGTATGATGATGAATAAGTATGGATGGTCTCTTCACTGCTGATGGTCTGTGGAGGTGGGCAACACATAAATTATTATGATACCATGTAATAATGCAATAGGCCAACACAATCATTTGTAGTTGCATGGAATTAACAGAGAGTTAAAAACAGGGAAAATGCAGACTGCATGCAGGGGAGGAAATGACAACAGAGGAGGACAAACACTGGGAAAGGAGCCTGACCTTTTCCAGGATAGGAAGAGATTTGAATACTTTTTTTACAGACTGAGGGAAAGGAACCAATGCAAAGGCCAAGAGAGGGCATGATTAATGTAGTAGGGTGCTGGTGGATTTGGGGGGTGAGAGATCAAGTACGGAGGTGGAGGGAGCCACCGGGGAAAGACGAGCGGTGACAGCTTTATGGATAAGATAAACAAATAATAGTCAAGGCCTGCGATTTGTTAAATATTTTTTCTGAGAGCAGAAATATTATTTGATATGGTGGGAATCTTGTCATTAGCTACTTTTCTCATGTTCTCGAATGATATATAGATAGCATATTGTCCTGAAACTACTCAAATTACAAGTCCTCTTGCCTCATCCCTTTATTTCATTGATTTTTTGAGTTTGTCAAAATGACATCATCTTTCATTCCATGACCCTTTATTTTCTTAACCTGTGCTTGAAGAATCACATAATATAGATAAGTAAAGACAACAGAAGTATAGAGCTTGATGAATTTTCACAAAGTGAGCAGAGCACATCTGTGTGAAACTTGGACCCCTTTGAAAAAACATTACCAGCAACCCAGAAGTCTGTCGTTCACAGAGATCCCTGACAGTTATTCTCTCTCCATCCAAGGGTAATCATTATCCTGACTTCTAACAAGGAGTACACTTTGAGCAAGAAAATAATCCAAGCTCTCCAAAAGTTAAATCCCCATACAAGAAGGTATTCCTTTAAAAGTTGTCCAAATAAGGATTTCATTTCCAACCTGTTCCCAACTGTTTACCCAAAATGTTTCCCTTACTCCTATACTGTTTGCCTAGCTGGAGAAAAAGTAGGGTGAATAAAAGGCCAATCAGAAGGCTTTTTTCTGGAAGACTCCCCTTAGAAACAAACATTTTGAAATAAAATGGGGAGCAGAATTAAAACCAAATATGAACAGCCTACTTACATAATAAGTAACGTATCTCTGGCTATCTTATTCATCTGATGCACTGGTATCTTTTTTAAAAGGCAGATTATGTTTTTTTATATTGCTTACACAAGAAATTTTAGAAAATACAACAAAGTCAAAGCAATCCACAGGTGATCATCCAG